>NC_139238.1:67836999-68317940 GCF_977018435.1 Lepisma saccharinum | reverse complement strand
AGTTGTTCTTGCAGGCTAATAAGGCTTTGGCGTGTGGGCCTATGCCTCCTACAATCCTCTGTAAGATTCGTGTTGTCCTGTGAGTAATCAATATACATAGTAAGCCTAAGCTTTAAGGTTCAATCAGTGGATTTTAGTCCTCATAGACATATAGTGATTGTAGTTAAAATACGGCTCGTATAACTCCTGGTATTAAGTCAATCACTCAAAAAAAAACGGTAATACTTGAAAATACCTTGAATGCAGGTTTTAAAACTAAATAACAACATAGAAAACATTTCTTTTTCACAAATCTTTATTATTTGCACTAAAATACATTACACCTTAATATTTTTATTATTGTACCAACATACAAGTCTTTGAACATTTCTGAATGCGCAACCTTGTTCAGCTGGGGGAGAAGTATCAGAATGATACTTGCACAATCCTCCTTGAAACATATACAAATTCTTAAGGGATGGACAGGTTACAGTTTGTAAATCAACAATGTTATCAATATTAAACAAATCTTTGATAATTTGGGATTTTCCTTTGCAGAAAAATGTACCACCTTGACAGTTCAAGTTCCTAACTGCCCTCCGGACATAGTATATTTCACATCCACAAGGAATATCATACATTAATGCATGGAGATTGTCTTTAACCCAGCACGATTCTTTGTTCTCTTTGAAATAATCGGGAACACTCACAAGCGCATAGTACACAGTGTCCAAATTTGTAGAACTCACACAAATCTCACGCAATATAAATTTTCTGTTATAAATAAATCCTTGTACATCAATAATGTATTGCACCATTTTCGCTGTTATTAGTCAGTCTCTCTTTATTCAACTCTCACAAAAATCCTGTGCTACCATAAGTAAGCTCTGCTGAGCGTATAGAATCTATAAGAGTTTTCACTAGTTCGATATTGTTTGAAATTTCACATAACACACTATAAAAAGCTTTGTATTCTGTCTGTACCTCGTGTGCCGTCAAAGCATCCGCAACATCCTCATGGTTAGTAATATAAAAATCAAAAATATGTTTTGTATTGTCCTGATCCTGCAAATAACACTGGATTCTCTCGCACATCCACTCAACACAATGCTGGCATTCATACAAACGGCTTTCCCCTTGGCAAATAGAAAAACATTCGGAAATCAGAAATTCATCTTTACAGCATACGCACTCGCACTCATAAAAATGGTTGCCTACATTTAGATAACAACCCCTGCATATAATATACTTGCTAGGTGTATACCTCTTCAAAATCTCCAACACAGAATCCTTATGGATAACATCTGAAATCATGTTACTCATGCCCTTGTCGGTTACTTCGTTGACGTTATTTCCAGTAATAGATCCTTCCACTCACAGGTACACAAATAAGAACACCTGAAAAATAGAAACACAGTTGTAGTACTTGTTTATATTACGCATATTCATTTCTGTATTTACTTTTTTCGTTTCTTTGTTTTCTGGATTTATATATTATTTCAAAAACTAGTGGAGAAATATACATTCCAGTGGTAAAATCTCTTGCGAGGTACTCACCGCAGTGTGGTTAGCCTTGTTTGTGGAGGTTGAAGACGCCATCTTTTACTAATGGTCCCTTTCAGTCACACATACAAAATTAGAAGCACCTGAAAAATAGAAAAATAGTTGTAGTACTTGTTCACATTACGCATATTCTTTTTGGTTTGCATTGACGTTTTCTTCGTTTCAATATTTGCATTTACGCATTATTTAAAAGCACCATACATATATGTAACAATTCACTTACCTTAATTATAGCTTCTTTTGAGTTCTTTGTCTTCAAATCTCAGACAATAATCACAACTTGATGTCTTCTCTGACGCAATGCTTCAGAAATACTTCTCAAAATAGCTTCTGCTTGCTTTTACGCAGTTTTTATACCTCATAAGCAAACTGACGCCTTCTCTGATTGGTTGAAATAAAACCGACGCGTTTTCTGATTGGTTGAAATATTCTTAACATTAGTTCGTCCAAAAACCTAATAGTTATCATCCAAATGCATTAACAAATACACCCTGAAAATACTTTGAAATATTATACACACCTTAGAACTGTAATATCCTAATATAGAAATACAGAACCAAAAATAGCATTGTGGAAATCTGAAAACCGAAAACTATAAAATAACTTTTAGTTAAAAATACTTTTTTCTTTAGATTTTAGATAAAAATAAAAAGTAAAACTTTAAAAATTAGTGAATGTGAAATACAATAAATAGAAAATTTAATACAAAAATTTTAAAAAAAATCTCTTTGTAAATCCAAATCGCAATAAAAAAATGTTGCCTGAATAGTTAAAATTGTGTTATTAGAATAAAAAATTACATAAACTTGTGAAATAATACATTAAAAATTGAAAAAATGTCTTTGTGAGTAAAGTATAAGAAACAAAATGTTGCCTAAATAGATGAAATTGTGTTATTTGAGTAAAAATAAGCCTAAACTTGTAAAATAAAAGGGTAGAACTTGACAAAATATACTTTTGCATCCAAAATATAATTGAAAACTTTCTTGAATAGACTAAGCCGTCTTACTTTGGTAAAATAAACTTAAAAATGAAAGGGTTAAAGTTGGCAAAACACACGTCGTGTGTACAAAATCTAATTCACAACACATTTAAATTGTGTTATTTGAGTAAACTTGGAGAATAATCCTGTAAACTTGGAAATCTCTCTCTCTCTCTCTCTCTCTCTCTCTCTCTCTCTCTGTGTGTGTGTGTGTGTGTGTGTGTGTGTGTGTGTGTGTGTGTCCAAAATGTAATAAAAGACACGATCAAATCGTGCTATTTGAGTAAATATTAGGCTAAACTTGAGAAATAAACAAATAAAAGTTGAGAACACACACTTTGTGTGCCGAAAATGTAACTAAAAGTCTTTCCTGAATAGTGTAAATAGTGTTATTTAGGTTAAAAATAGGTATAAACTTGTAAAATATTAAGTTAAAAAGTTGTAAAAATATCTTTCTGAGTCCAAAATTTAATAAAAAATGTTGCCTGAATAGTATAAATAATGTTATTCGAGTAATAATAAGCCTAATAAACAGATAGAAGTTGAGAACACACACTTAGTGTGTCGAAAATGTAACTAAAAGTCTTTCCTGAACAGATTGAATTGTGTTATTTGAATAATAATAAGCCTAAACTTGTGAAATAAACAGATAGAAGTTGAGAACACACACTTTGTGTGTCGAAAATATAACTAAAAGTCTTTCCTTAATAGTATAAATAGTGTTATTTAGGTTAAAAATAGGTACAAAATTGTAAATAATAAGTTAAAAAGTTGTAAAAAATGTCTTTGTGAGTCCAAAATTTAATAAAAAATGTTGCCTGAATAGTACAAATAGTGTTATTTTGGTAAAAATTAACATAAAGTTGTAAAATAATAAGTTAAAAATTGAAAAATGTTTTTTGTGAGTGCAAAATTTAATAAAAAATGTTGCCTGAATAGTACAAATAGTGTTATTTTGGTAATAATAAGCCTAATAAACAGATAGAAGTTGAGAACACACACTTAGTGTGTCGAAAATGTAACTAAAAGTCTTTCCTGAACAGATTGAATTGTGTTATTTGAATAATAATAAGCCTAAACTTGTGAAATAAACAGATAGAAGTTGAGACCACACACTTTGTGTGTCGATAATATAACTAAAAGTCTTTCCTTAATAGTATAAATAGTGTTATTTAGGTTAAAAATAGGTACAAAATTGTAAATAATAAGTTAAAAAGTTGTAAAAAATGTCTTTGTGAGTCCAAAATTTAATAAAAAATGTTGCCTGAATAGTACAAATAGTGTTATTTTGGTAAAAAAATTAACATAAAATTGTAAAATAATAAGTTAAAAATTGAAAAAATGTTTTTTGTGAGTGCAAAATTTAATAAAAAATGTTGCTTGAATAGTACAAATAGTGTTATTTTGGTAAAAAATTAACTTAAAGTTGTAAAATAATAAGTTAAAAGTTGAAAAAATGTCTTTGCGAGTCCAAAATTTAATAAAAAATGTTGCCTGAATAGTACAAATAGTGTTATTTTGGTAAAAATAAGGATAAGCTGTGAAAATGTTTGACATAAAGTCAAAGTTTGGTAAAAAATAAACTCAAAATTAAGTTAAATAGCACACAGTAACATACATTTACTACCTAAATCAATAATCAAAGGGTCCTAGGTTCGTTACCCCGTGATAAAAGCAAATGGTGAAAACTGTAGGCCCCGTCCCTAATAGCTCTCCCTTCTTCATAGTACAGATAAAAAAAACCTGCGCTAAAGCGTCCTGTGCCTTGGAGGCAAACCTGAGCGGAATATTAATTGGCGGCGGAAACCGCATAGCTTCAGAGATTTGACCATTGCTGCGCATTCTCAGACATCCTTTGTTGTCTGGTTCAATCCCTCCCCTGCCCTACGGCATTGCATAGCTTTCCCCTGTTCTTGCGTACTGGTTAACCTTGAAAAAACCGGTTCTGAAAATCTACCGACGCGTTCTCTGATTGGTCAATCAGGTTCTTCCTTTGTCCTGACGTTGTGACGTCATTTGACCTTGAGCGCGCTTCCCCAAAATTCCTTTCTCCTCTACCTGCGCTGAATATTAATTCATTCTCTCTGTCTGGCATCACCGCCGAGTCGAGATTCTGAGACAGTATTCTGTCTAGCGTCTGAGATCATCGTGTTTCATACCATAATAACATACATTATTACATAGTACTAATTAATAACATTGCATATCGCGGGTTCGAGTACCGGGACCGTCTTCTTTCGTACCATTACCAGCGTTCATAGCGGTTCATAAACCATAGAAAACTTATTTTCAATATTATAAACATTAATATTAACATTTTATACATTACATACTTTGCAGTAATGAATATAAAAACATATGCATAGCGTTTAGTACCTCTAATTACCTTCTATATACATATTTTTCATAAAATAAATAAATATATATTCATAAAAAGTTATAAACATGCAAATACATAAATGTAAAGTACTCTAAGTACTTGCAAATGAATTCTAAGTACGTGCAAATTAATTAAAACCCGTGCAAATTAGTTATAAGTACATACAAATGAATTGCGAATATTAAATAGCGACCGACGTTGGCGCAGACCTCTACTACTAGGAATTCCTGTACTTCTTTCCTGGATCAGCAATTATATTGGTTGATATATTGAAAAAAAAATGTTTTTTTCTTTCCAAGTGATGCCAGTACATGCATAGAGCAGGCACATATTCGAAATTTTGCAGTTTACGCTAGATAAAATGAGCTTCATTTTTTTAGCTTCTCATTTGTGTGAAATAAAATATTGGGAAGATAATTTAACAAGAGTAATAATTATCGAGGCAAGGTGGAGAATGTTCTGGAATTTTGAGGTATAACTCTGTTATTTATAATTTATATACGCCCAACATTTTTTTGGAGGTTTATAGCTTCGCTAAATGAAGGAGTGTCGCAGTGAAAAGGATGTCAAATGAAAGCTACATATTTTGTTATTGTTACCTATTAGTTTTATTATTGTAAGTCTTATAGCAAAATAACCATAGAAAAATAAACAGATGAACGTCAATTTGGGCAAATCACCTCGTTTTCAGAGTAAAATGCCCACCCACCCATTAGGGGTAAAATGACCAATACAAGAAACAATTATTGTAATACTTGACATGACATATTTAAAGGAAAATAATACACAGCATTAACTGGAAGATTATTAACGTTTGTTTCGTAAAGAGAACATCATTTGTACGTACAGACAAGCATAGTGTTTCTAACAACATTTATTTTGAATTTACCATAGCCTCTTTTACTGTTTACGTTTGTGAGAAATTGCATTGCACTTTGGACACATGGACGTGAATTTGGTACATATTTCATGCATCCACATACTACAACGAATACACTGGATCCGGTCACATTGTGGTCCTTTCTTCTCACAATAATGCCCATGGGCATATAGTACTTAATTTCTGTGGGCATATCACCCCACAGCTAGAGCAGAAAATTGAATGACTGGGTTGGCAACTCTGAGCACCATGCGGCAGTTTCACTCTGCAGATATGTTTCCCTGACTCTTGATCTTTACACCAAATATAATTCAGTTTCTTTCTCTCTTGGGAATATTATTGCACACTGTTAATACAGCAACGTCCAAAAAATTATTACCTCAAAAATTGTCTTCTTACCTCATGAAATTAACCCTAAATGGCTTCACATTCTTCTCACAAGCTCCAAACCTGCTGCCTCGTCTCACCACGGAGGGCGCTTTCAAACAAGAGTCGCAGAATTGTCATAACATTAACGTTGGGCGAGATACGAGGGGGTGGGCATTTAACCCCGATGGGCATATTCCTCCGGATGACAGGAAACACTATACATTTGGGGCATTCCATGTAAAAGTGCTCCTGAACCTCAATTTTAAAAATTAAATGCAATGCAACTCTATTCTATCTTGTGAGTGAGCAATCTAAATATGGCATTTGCATAGAAATTCAAGTATGCATAATTAAGTTAGAAGGTATTTTACATATTATTCGATTATTTTAACCTTTTGATTTACTTGTGTTTTATATTGTGTCCCACCCGTGACACCAAAAAATAATTAATTTCTCCTTTCACTGTTACGTTTCCCCTTCAACTACACTAGAAAATTCAAAGATCAATTACCTTCTCTCTTTCTCTTAAATAATTTATTTCTCATAATTTGACAATTTACAGAAATTAAAATAAATGTATTATTAAGTGAAAAGGCAGTGTTTCGTCTGTCCCACCCAGGGTGCCCATCCCCCCCAAGACCGTGAATGCAGTCCCCCCCCCCGAATTCGTTCATCATAATCCCCCGCAAATTATTTTGACATCCATCCCATTTCTTAGTGATGCAGCCTTTTAGGCGCCCATGCGCAAATGGAGAAAAAGTTGGGATATACTAAATATCACGGCATACTGTGACAGCGACGCCAAATTAAATTAAATTAATATTCTTGTAAGTGTGCAAAGATATAGATGTAAATATTTTCCTGCTTGCTTCGCTCGCAATTATCCGTGTTTTGCGTCTTGATAGCATGATTCTGAAGGATTATGCTATGGCTGCAATATGATTTGATTTAAGTTTAGTTTTGTTATTTACCTTCACTTTACTTCCACTTTGAGCTGATCGTAACGATGAGAATGACTGATGATATGATGAAATTGTTAAAGGGACACTCACAAACATAACACCCATGCTCAGCCCGGAATTCGAACACGTGACCCCTGGCGTCGTAGCGCGCTGTGCTAACCACTCCGCCACGAAGGCCGGCTGTTGCATTACCAGACCCGATCAATATTCTTGACGTTGATTAATAACATCAGTTTTAATAATATGAGCCTAATCCTTGGTGTTTGTATACTACTATGCGAGGGGTGTTTGAATACTTTAATACATTTTCATGAAATGATGCCGCAGTTCATTAGGTGAATAGGTCACTTTCCCAACAGCCCAAAAAGTACTTCTTTAACAGGTAAGCGGGCTGTCCCGCAAATTGAGCGCCGCAATATTTAAATTTCACGAATTTTCCTTCGAATTTATTTCACATCCAGCCTATTCACAGGATTGATTGATTGATTGATTTAGTTTATGTTACATCGCGTTTTTTTTTTGTTTTTTTACAAATAAAAGGAATACCCCTATGCAGTAGTATCCACCGTCATTCACACATTTTCTCGACTTTCACTCTTATCAATATTACTATTTTCTCGATTTTGCTCATTACTTACAAACACAAACATCCATGTCCTATCCGGGATTCGAACCTGGGACCTCTGGCATTGCAGCGCGATGTGCACAGAGGCCGACACCACTCGGCCCTATTCACAGGACTTGGACCGTTCGAATTCTTCCTGCAGGTGCAGCATTTTAACGATGTCCATGTTATTCTATTAGAAATACTGCAGTATTTTTTATTCCCTGTGCTGTAATAATTTTACTAAATATACTACATAGTAAAACTAACTAACTAACTCCCTAGCCTTCTTAAACCCGAAGGTTCATGGCTGCAGCAACACAGGCCTTCCATCTTTCCCTATCTTGAGCAAGTTCTATATACTCTTTTCCATCCCTGCCGATTTCCCTTAGGTCCATTTCAACGTTGTCCCTCCATCTTCGTCTTGGCCTTCCTACAGGTCTCTTACCATCAGGTTTCCTAACAAGAATCCTGTAAACTCCTCTTTCCTCTCCCATTCGTGCCACATGGCCTGACCACCTAAGTCTTTTTGATTTAATTATTCTAATAATATCTGGACATGAATACAAATTATGTAGTTCTAAATTATGTAACCTTCTCCACTCACCTGTCTCCTCATCCCTTTTAGGTCCAAATATTTTCCTAACGATCTTATTTTCAAATACTCTCAATTTATGTTCCTCTTTCAATGTAAGGGACCAAGTTTCGCAGCCATATAATACTACAGGCAAAATTACGGTTTTGTATATTTTAACTTTTAGTTTCTTAGATATTAAACGAGAAGACAAAAGTTTATGAAGAGAGAAGTAACATGAATTTCCTGAATTAAGCCTACATTTTATTTCCTCTTTAATATAATTTTCATTTGTTAATATTACTCCTAAGTATTTGAATTTGGAAACTGGTTCAAACGAGTTGTTATCAATCATTGGATTTTGATTATTACATAACACTTGGTTTCGGCCTGTAAGCATATATTTAGTTTTCTCTTTGTTAACTTCCAAACCTATCTCTTTAGCAGTTTTCAAAAAAAATTTATCATTATTCTTAATTGTATTTATATCATCCCCTAATAAGTCTACATCATCTGCATATGCTAACAACTGAGTCACACCGGTTAATTTTAGTCCTTCATTAGTTTATTTTACCTTCCTAACAGCATATTCTAAGGCAAAATTAAAGAGCAATGGATATAATGCATCTCCTTGTTTTAACCCATCATGAATTGTAAATTTGTCAGACACATTAATACCCACACGAATTTTACTTTCTGTTTCACTGGTGCATATTTTTATCATACTAACAAGCTTCTTAGGCATTCCAAACTCGACTAATATATTATATAATTTATCTCTTTTGACCGAATCATATGCTTTTTTGAAATCAATGAATAGCTGATGGACATTTTGATTATATTCCCACATTTTTTCAAGTGTCTGTCTGATGTGAAAAATTTGATCCGTTACGTTTAAATCCACATTGATAATCTACTACATAAACGCATTGTAAATAACTGTTCCCTTCTAGGTTAGGCTCGCTTCTTATGGGACACCCCTCGTATATCCTGAGAATTATATTATTTATAGTCAGTGTGTGAGAGGATTCGATTCAAGTAGATTAAAACTTGAAATTGAGATTGAAGGGTTAGAAGTGAAAAAGTACATATGGGGCTGGCTAGTAAAATAAAATAAGGAGGTTGATTGTGACAGGGGTCAAATTACAGATATTTATGTGAAAAGAGGAAAAGTACTGAAAATGAGCGAAATTCAGATATTGATGATGATTGTTTTTGATTTGTGTGTGATTTTCCAATTCTAAATCTCGAGAGAAGCGGGTCCAATGCCTTGAGTGTAAACAGTGGGTAGATGATGTTTGTACCAAGGGCGGGTTAAAGGGGGGTCGTGGGAAACTTCCACCGAGGACCTATTTTATTTTTTCATATATCGATCAATAATTTACACAGTTGGAATTAAATATAACACATATAGTGACAATTAAGAAACATACAACAGCAGAATAAAGGGGAACGGAGAGGGCGCCCCCTACCCGAGGGGCGACAGACCCTTAAGGCCTATTTTATATGTTCAATAATATGAACGGTTGAAATGCAATGAAGCAAATATTGTGGTATTGTGGTTACGGGGTAGCAGGAAGCTTAACGGTGGGTGCAGCGAGCGACGAATGATAGGGGGCGTCTAATAATAAGGGGGCGAACAAAGATAAGAATGACGAAGGATCTTGGCGACGAATAGTAAGATAAAAATGGCGAAAGATAGGGGAGACGAATGATAAGGGGCGACGAGAGACAGGGGGTGAACAAAGATAAGGATGGGGCGATGAAAGATAGGAGCCGACGAAAGATTAGAGGGAGACGAGAGACAGAGGGGGAGTAAAGGTAAGGATGACGAAGGAAGGGGCGACGAAAGGTAATCACGGAATTAACTTTAGGTGAAGGACTAGTGTATAGGCGTATGCAAGGGGGCAATTGCCCCCCTAATCATGGACGTTCACAGATTTTTTTCCACGAAGGGACAAGCAAAGATATTTTTCCATGGGGCATATTGCCCAGAAAATAGTGCTGCCCCCTCAAAAAACACCACTTGTCGCATTCCTGCGTTCCCCCCATTATATAATAATTAATGTAAATTACTATGACTGAAATCAAATTATACATACGTTTTATGCCCCTACATTATTATACTTTCACCTAGAAATTTAGTGTACAGGAATCTTATCGCTGTTATTAAACGATATTATAAAAGAAAATGAAGTATTTTCAAGCCGATGAAAGTTCAAAGTAACTACGGGGGAAGGGGGTGCACTGACGCAACCACGGGGGGCAAACATTGAAGTAAAAGAAAGCAAGACTAGCAGAATCTAAGAGTAGCAGGACAAAAGGATACTCAAGATGGAATTAGTTTTCTTGCATTATTTCTTCCAGACGGCCAGGAGTACCTGCAAGGGACACAGAGGGGCAATTGCATCCTCGACTTCAAATTTTTATACAAATCAAAATGCATTTCGTAAAATATTCTTGCTCGCTTCGCTCGAAGTATCTGCTTTTCTTACAGTCTTGTGAAGTTCATAGCCATAGGTAGAGGGGGGGGGGCGGGAGTTGTCCCTGGGCACCGAACAATCTGAATGAGAAAAATTGTAAAAGTAAATGCCATGGTATTTGATCTGCAGTCCCATCTGGTGTGTGGAATTACGTAATTTCCTTCCCATCCGTATCCCGTCCTATACGTCTCGAATTTAGGAGAATAAACTAAGTCCGAAGAATTTTTTATGAACAAGCGGATAGAACAGGGAATCTGGTAATTTTACTGAACCAAAAAGGGGGGTTTGGACCCGTTGAACCCCCTTCAATACTCTCATGACCTGATTCCTCTATTATACACTAAACTTTTTTCGATGTAATGCAGTTTTTACTAAAGTTATAACCTTATTTCTGTTATTAACAATAAAAATAACATTGAAATGAGATATTTGTAGGATTTCGGGTAGTACTGGAGTAGGTATTTATTTGAAAATAAATTTATCTTTCTCCTGTATTCCACTTCGATTTAAGATTATAAATTGAAAAAAAGAAATTATAACAATGGTGCTCCAACTTTTTAATATTATTCCCAAGAGCAGTGGCAGTGATTAGGGGGCAGTTTTGGCACCTTGCCCCCCACCGGTTTTGGAACCCAATCGACGCCACTGCCCAAGAGTATAGATCCACCAAGCTTTCTGAAACCTCGGAAAATATGCGAACTAACCGGCCTCCCCCACCCCCTTCTCTCACCCCCGGTGTTTGCTCTGGCGCTGGTCGGGCAAGGACCTTCCCACTTCCGCTGACACAGTGTTGCTAATTTTACTCTCTTCAAGAATTCGAGGAGTGTTGTTGATGTGCGTAGACGTGTTTTTGAGTAAGTGTAAAATGTCGAAAGTTGTGCACAGCAGTGAATGAAATTTGCTACTACGAATCATCGAGAAGTGTGAAGAGAAAAGAGACGGGTGGAATTATCCTCGCGATCAACCCCTAAAGAGAGCAGTATATCTAACGGGAAGGTCGGACTCATTGCTTAAAAAACTGAAAAGAGATTTTCAAACCCCTGACCAGAAATGGTCAACTCCTGGTAAACGGAGACGTGCTCGACAAAATAAGATTGTCATTGACGACATGGATAAGTGCATACTGCGAAGGAAAATCCATGAAATGTACGTAGTGAAAAGAGAAGTTCCTACAATATTGAAACTTTTAGCTATTGCTAAGGAAGAAATTAATTATCAGGGGGGGGGGCGAGAAACATTACGGAAAATTATGAAACAGATAGGCTTTAAATTTAAAAAAATGTAGAAACTCTCGCTTAGCTCTGGTTGAACGAAGCAACATTGTGGTTTGGAGAGCAAGATATCTTCGTGCGATCAACAGATTCCGCAACGAAGGGAGGCCTGTTGTTTACATTGATGAAACTTGGATTCATCCTAATTACAAAGTAAAAAAATGTTGGCAGAGTGAAGATGTGTCAGGTGTCTTCACAAACGACAGTCCGGGGCAGAGACTTATCATAAGTCACGCCGGGGGTTCCATGGGGTTTGTTCCAAACGCCCTTAATATATTTCAGGCCAAAACAACTTCCGGCGATTACCATAACGAAATGAATTCCGAGAACTTCGAGAAGTGGTTGGAACAGAAACTTATTCCGAATCTCCCACCTAGATCTGTCATTGTTATGGATAATGTCAATTCAAACCAATAAAGCTCCGAACACAAAAAGTAAGAAACTAGAGATTCAAGAATGGCTATTAAAAAATAACATCACTTTCGATATCGAACAAACAAAGCCCGAATTGTTGCTGAAAGTAAAAAATAATCTTCCCGATCCGATATATCGAGCTGACACAATTTTGAAAACCAACGGCCACCACGTCCTTCGACTTCCACCATATCACTGCGACTTGAACCCGATCGAGTACATATGGAGCACCATGAAGCGAAGAGTTGCCTCACGAAACGTAAGTTCAAATTTGAGAGAAATAAGGGCTCTTACCGAAAGTGCAATTGACAGTGTCACAGTGCAGGAATGGGAATGTATGTGCCAACATGCCATCCGCTTGGAAAAAGAATACCAGAAGAATGATGGAATTCTCGAAGATGAAGTTCAAACTTTGATTATAAACCTGGAATCGGTTTCCGAAAGTAGCGATGTAAATAGCGACAGTGACAGCGAAAGTTCGAATTCGGACCTCTCCGGCATAGACACCTTATAATCTGCCTCCAGGCCAACCGGAGGCAAAAACCCAAAAGTAAGTTGTTGTTTTTTTTACATATTTTTTTTATATAGTTTACATAATTTAGAATATTAATGTTATGTGTTTAAATTGTTGATATCCTTCTGCGAGACAGCTGGAGTTTTTAACTTTAGTGTCCCCCTCCCTCCTCTCTCTTATGCTATGTTATTTGAATTACCACATCTAGAAACGAAACTTAATATTCGGCCTGCATATTTGTTTACTTGCAAACCTTTCACGGCACACGTCCACTTCTAGATTTGGCAACACAGGGGGGAAAACACGTGTTTCTGACATCCCTTCCCTTGCCCCAGAGTTCCCGAGCTCCCCTCCTAAACATTCGACACTAGCGCCACTTGTTCCTGGCCAGGGTTTCAAATAAGTTGGTGGATCTATACCGCGATCATGAAGAGGTTGGGAATCCCTGTCTTAATCCAAGATGATACTACTTACCACATCACTAAGCAGTGACGTGCACTGAAAAGTAGCTAATCTAGCAGAGATAGATCAATCAATCTCAAATCTCTTATTATTTTAAATCACAATATTTATTGTTTTGTTGAAGCCACAGTTCATATGCAACACTTTTTTCACGCGCTTCTCGTCCCTCGGTGCGTTCAGCGGCCTAGCTCGCTCTTTCTCCACCTCACAGTTCCAGGTAGAAACGGGTTTTCGAAGGGAAAGGGAAGATTTCTGCTTCTACCTCCCTTGCCCCCTCGCCCCCGCTCCAATGGTTGAAAGCCCGTGCTTTCAGGTCCTCCAGTCTATCTCCTATAGGACAGATAGGGGATTGGTTTCCCTTCGATTCCCTTGTAAATCCTCTAAAGAACTAAGGGGAAATTTTTCTTCAGTACTTATGATCTCTGTATTTACACTACTTTTTACACGTTGTACAATATGTATGTATAATATGGGATGTACTTTTATTATTTATGCAATTGGAACGTCTTATGTGCAGACAAAAATTTAATGTTTTTTTTTTAAAAAAAATATGGAATATATAATGATTAAATAACAAATAATTGCTCACGCTCCCTCTTGCTCTCGTTTTAGTAGTGTTTTATTTAAATATACTAATCTCTTGACCTCCAATAAAAAATTGATAAGCTAAACAATCATAAATACGGATGTATTTATTTGGGCAAGAGAACGCGCGTTCTAATTCTTGTTGTTGGTTTGATTTATTTTACTTCGCTTTTCTGCCATATTTGGTTATCGCGAAAATGAGGATGAGTGATGATATGATGAAACTGATGAAGGGACCTCACAAAGAACAATTTAGGCCGGAATTCGTGACGAGCGTGCATTCTTGTTCTTGTGTGTTGTACTCTGCCTGCAGTGAATAATGAAAAAAATAGAAATGAAAAATGTATCCCAGAACTCAAAAAGCCAAATGAATATCATTGAAGAAAGTAGAAAAATGGTTTGTTTAAAGTTGTGTTTTGTTACCCATCGCTTTTTCTAGCTGTATAGATTTAATCGGAATAAGTAGCTAAGAGCTTGGAAAGTCGTGAGGGACAATCATAAAGAGAGAATTCTAGGCTCCTGATTTCACAGTGCCCTGCAGATGCACTGGGAGGAAATTATTTGTATTTTCTTCTCTCTTCCATCGCTTTACCTAATTTCTGCCATGACGATGAACATTGATTAAATTACGGTTGAAGAGTGGTTGCAAAGAAACACTCATGCAAAGGCCAGGGCTCGAGCCCGGATCCTTCAGTAACGAGATCGTATACAGTGGTTCGGATCCCACATTAAACTATAGGTCTAGTCCCGATTAGCCTTTCTGTGTATAAAATGGACTTAAAGCGTCAAATCAACCAACCGTGGGGGAGTGGTTACCACAGGGCGCTACAACACCAGGAGTTCCGGGTTCGAACCCCTACCTGGGCGTGGGTGTTCTTTGTGTTTGTCCCTTCATTAATTTTGTTGTATCTTCAGTCACGGTATCTAGTGACATGTGAAACGCAGTTCGATATAAATTATTTTTGTTTATTGATTCATTTTATGTTCAAATATAAAAGTGTGAGGTTCTTTATTTTGTGGATAAATTTGTATCCGAGCCAGACGTCGGGAGTTGGGGACGGGTTTTTCCTGAGTGACAGCCGAGCTGTCATTGCTTTGAAGATGACATATTTGCATCAACACGGAGAAAAGAAAGGATCATTTTCGTCGCTACCGGGGCTTCAAATCACAGCGGGGAGCAAACCCATTCTTCACGGATGACCAGAAAAATCAGCTGGAACCCAAGCCTGCAAGGATCGAAGACGCGTCGGTGACCGCGTTTCAAGACAATGGACACAGGTCATTCGCATCTCCTCTCCGAAAGCGAAGCCAAGCTACTTGAGCGTGCTTTTCAACGGACGAATTTGAATCGCTTATAAATATACGGTACTACCATTCCAGACACAGTTTTTAGCCGGATTTCATAGAGAGAGCAGCTCCGCGCTACACTCTCGCGTGATTATCGTTTTGTGTCCGTGGACTTCGTTTTCTTACGTACCGTGAGCGAATTGCAGATAGAGTGTTACCAGCGTGCGCCTTATTTTGGTGAAGTATTACGCGGTGATCTGTTTTTGCCAAGCCTGGACTACATAATTATGGGCGGCTAAAGGAGATAGAGAAGGGAGTCCGTCGACTCCCCTGACGCCTGCAACGACGCAGAAGCCAGCCAGACGACGCCAAAACCAAACACTGCCCGAAACCCGTTACCAGAGAGAGAGAGAGAGAGAGAGAGAAGGACGTTTCCAGATCGACGTTCCAACCAAAGCCCGAAGGACGTTTCCAGATCGACGTTCCAACCAAAGCCCGAAGGACGTTTCCAGATCGACGTTCCGACTGAAGCCGTTACCAGAGAGAGAGAGAGAGAGAAGGACGTTTCCAGATCGCCGTCCCAATCGAAGCCCGTTACCAGAGAGAGATGATTGCAGATCGACGACCAATTGATGCCCGACACTAGAGATATTCCGAACCGGCGCGTGACCACGTACACCAGACGCTAGTGACAAGAGGAACGCCCGAAGTACTAAGGAGGTGCAAGTACACCATATCGTCGCAATTATTCTTCGTCGCGATCGACCTCGGAGAACAATTTCGCCACGAAGGAACCGTGTGCAAGTCCCGCGTCCAGGAGGGATGGACGACCACGCAATGTAGCAGAGTCCGGTAGAGTATACTTCAGAGGGTCAATGTCCATGTAAACGTGCATTGTTAGTATCAACACCGTACTGTTAACGCCGAAGTCTCACTTATTTGCAAAGTTACTCAGGAAACCCCGAACCTAATTTCCGTGTCTGATAATTTTTTGATATTGTTGTAAAAAAGGGTTATTTCATGTTCAGATGTTCTAATTTAATTGTCTGCATTCAGCGTTAGAAGCTCCATTTCATTTCTTTAATATTTAGTGTAAATTGTCAAAGTGTGCTCCATTTTTGTGTAACCGACCGCCCCGTCGAGCCACTTAACTTGTCAATAGTTGACTGATGAGTCCTTTTTAATTGTGGAAAGCGTAATTTTTATTGCAAGGTCGTGCGCATGAAGTAGTATTATTTGTTGCATGGTGGTTATTAATGTAATTTTTGCTCGCGCCGACGATTGATTTGTGTATTCCGGCAGCTGGAGCCAATTAAGTTTTTGCATCACTATGTAATTGTGTAGTTCTCATTGGACGAGAGAGGCTTATGTGTATTACCCCCGTCCGAGAAACTTGTTAAATGTCGTGCTTACGACTGGATGCATACGTTCATTCGAACGAAAGATTTAACCACGCCGACCCAATTGTCTTAGTTAACCGTTTTCCGAGGGCTGGCACTTAAGTTAATTTAAAAGAGAGCACAGGAGCTGGCAGACAAATACCCTAATTCACATAAAGGTTTAAAACTAAAAAGAAATTATATGTTAATGAGATCCATGATTTGTATCTATACTTCACATGTAAAAATACCTCATAGGTGTGAAAGAGAGAAGAGTGAATGTTGTGAGCGTTTGAGGAGGCTTTGTAAACAGTTGTTGATTGCAATATTTTTTTTGTTTGTTACAATATATATTCACTTTTTACCGTTCGTCAGTGTTGTTATTTGACGTTTTTCAGGTATCAGATATTATGCTATTAGTGTTTTATGATTGTTCGAATCTACATATCAAAGGTAAACAAAACAGTGTAACATTTCAAGGTATTAATCTCCGCCTCGCAATAGTATGACAATAAACGACCGTCTCAGTACCGAACTTGAAAACCTGGACCGAGAGTCACGACCGGTTTCCCGTACACATAACGACGTTTGGCCCCGTGCCGGGGTATGATTGACACGTCATTTCGGGGACCGTGAGTGCACTCGTTACATTTGGCGCCGCGTACATGGGACGGCAACTTCTGTCATGCCTTTCCAGGAAAGCCAGGTTGCGAGAGCGGTGGAAATTTCATTGTTGTGTACGTCATGCATAAAATTCTTGTGTTAGGTTCCTGATGATTTGTGTATTTTTCGTTTTGTATTTCGAAGGTTATTTTCATGTATTTGTCGTATGTTCACGTGTAAGGACACGTTTTTGGGCGTAATTGGTAACAATAGGGCAGGTATTTTTTTCGGCGAAAGCAGCAAGGGCAGCTGCATAGGGCATTTTTTATGTACTTTTTGTGTTTTTTTTTTTTGGGTGTTGGCGTAATTTATGGCATCAGGCTGAGTTGCGGGATAAGGGATTCCTGACGGACCTCCTTTTTCTTTTTATGTACGTATTTGTAATTCATATATTGTGCGAGCTCGCGTAAGTTTGTGTAACTGTTCCAAAGTGCGACAGAAGATTGAGCAGATATTTAGCGAAGTGACTCATGAGATTAAGAAATCGTCGTATAGACTGTTTGAACAAGAGTGACGTCATGATGGTTTGCGAGGCTTGTGGACAGGAATTTTCCGATTTCGAAGTCGACAGCGAGGGATCCGGACCGGTTTGTCTCCAGTGCAAGAGCCCGTCAGGAATGGAAAGGGAGATACCAAGTGCCCAAGGGGGTACATCACGTGCGGACGATGACCACAGCAAGGAACAACAAGATGACGTAGGAAGTGGCAGTGGTGCCAACCAATTCCAACTGCTTCTTCAGATGCTCCAGGGAATGCAAACCGAGATGCAAGCCAACATGCAAGGAATGGAAACCAGGATGCAGGCCGAGATGCGGACCAACATCCAGTCATTGCAGGCTGAGGTGCAAGGGATGCAGACCGACGTGCGAGGGATGGAAGAACGCCTACAAGGGACGGTTCGCGCCTCCGGAGAAGAAACGACGCAACAACTCCTTCAGACGATCCAAGAATCCGAGGCTCGAATCGAATCCAGGATCGCCAGGACCGACGCTCGCATCAATGAACAGGAAGCCAAGGTGGCAACACTGGCGCAGAGCGTAAGTGAGCAGGAAGGAGCTTTGCAACACATCGGCCAACAATGTGCACAGCTGGAGTCAGCCTGTAATCGGAGCAACGATGCCCTCGAGCGACAGGTACGGCGAGCAGCGAGTCTAGCGGAAGGGCATAAAAGGGCGAAAAGATAAAGGAAATAGAGGAGAAACTGCAACGACTGAACGTAGCCGACGTTCCCGGATCATCGCGAGAGCCGGCAGCCATGACGTCATCGCAGCCAGCTGCGGTCCCCTCTTCTTCAAGGCGCGCGAGTGACGCAAGACCGACTACGCTTGTCAACGGGGGAAGCGAAGTGGAACCTGGACTACATCTTCCATCGCCGCGTCCGTTCGAAGCCCAAACTTCAAGCCGGGAAGATATACGGTCTGAACCAGCACCGGCGAGGAGGGCTCTGTTCCCGCCGGAATATAAGAAACATTTCAAGAAGTTCTCCGGGGCCGACAGGATATTGCCGTCTGCCTTCATCGAGGAATTCGAAGCAACAGCCCGGGAGTTAGGACTTGCGGATGGGGAGCGATTACTCGTCCTGAAAGGCCTAATGCAAGATCGGGCAAAGAACTGGCTGGATCGGAATGAAAGACACTTTCATTCATACTCGGCGTTTAGGGAAGCGTTCTTGACACACTTTCAGCGCCCCATGCAAGTGGAAAGGATGCTTATCCAACTGAGGAACGAGAGGTACGACAGGAACGGGGGACTTACTTTTGCACAATATTTCTGGCGTAAGTTCAATGAGTTCCAGGCTCTCCAGCCACAGATGACCACGTCGGAGATAATTGCGGCCCTAATTTATCATTACCCGCAAGAGATAAGACGGCATCTCAACGGGGCGTGCGTTTTCGACGCAGAAGCCATGTCGCTCACGCTCGAGAACCTAAACCAGTGCGAAGAAGAACGCGAGAGGACGCGGAGTGACAGATGGAACAAAAGGAGACGACCGGAGGATGAAGGAAGCCGAGGAAATAAGCATCCACGCGTTCATCTGGTCCAGCAAAGATACGGTGGGCAGCAACACGCTCCAGGAGCCGAAGTAAGCCGTTTTCAAGACAATCCGCCTTCACCGCGACGAAGACGCCAGTGCCGAGGAAGGAGACGTCGAGGTGGACCGAGCCGTAGGTCACCGAGTCACCATGGCAACAGCGACTACAACAACTTCTTCAACGGGCGGGTAAGCAACGGCTATTACCAACGTCATCCGGACAGTAGACCGGGGAGCCCGCGTTCTGACAACGAGAACACAAGGCGCGGCCAGATGGGCGTCCAGAGGAGCCCGACTAGGAATGCGAACGGCCCGGGTTCGAGACACGGATCACCGCAGTCGGGGCCGTCAAATTACCACCACACGGGAAACCGTTAGGAGTCTCGCGTCAGGGCTCAGATGCGGGACAGACTGCACTCAACCCACCTAAAAAAGAGCCAAACCACCCAGGGGAGAAAACCACGCCAATCCGGATTCGAGCTGCCTGGTTGGACGAAGATATGCACGGCGATGAGAATGCGGAGGAGAAACGCGAGGACCATTGGCCTACGAGATCACCGTTAGTGGAGCTGCGAGTTGGAAACGAGGTGGTAACTGGACTTCTAGATACAGGGTGCGAGGCGAGCCTTTGTTCCGAGGCAACATGGCGGCGAGTAACAGAAGGGGTACGCCGGCCACAAGTTCGCCACCTACGAGATTTCAGACTCGTAGATTTCTCCGGGAAAGAGAGAGAGAGAAGCCGCTTTGACACACAGTTCTGCAGGCGACCATGAACGATCACCCTGTAGAAGTTAAAGTTTTGGTGGTCCAGTCTTTGTCTGTCGACTTGTTAATCGGGATGGATTTTCTCAGTCGATATGTCTCGGTCCTGAACATCGGCAAGCATTTCGTAACCCTGGCCAATCGCGACGAAGAGTTTGACGTCGAGTTCATGAAGCCCGGGGAAGGAGAAGAGAGCGAGTTCCAGCCCAACGTCGCATTATGCACCGAGGTCAACCACTACGAGAAGTTTAAAGAGAAGGTGGATTCAACGGTAGCGTCCTGCGGAAGCCTCACCATAGGGGAGAAGCGAGTCTTCGCCGAACTATTGGAGGAAAATGCTGTCGTGCTTGACGAGATACCAGGGAGGTGTAACAAATACGTGCACGAAATCGTCGTCGAAGGAGAAGAAGCCTTATCCCATCACTTTTACGCATCGCCCGGAAGTGCGTCGCCAGCTGCAGCAGATGTTGGAAAGGGGCGTCATAAGAAAGTCACGTGCGATGCATGTAAATCCCCTCCTAGTTGTGAAAAAAGTGACGGTAGCCTTAGAATTTGTGGCGACTTCCGCGGATTAAACCAAAGGTGCAAGTTAGAGCGCGTCCGGACATTAAAGTTACAAGACACCCTGCAGTTGTTCCACGACAAAAGGTATTCTCTAAGATAGACATGCTGTCTGTATTTTGGCAAATTTCTCTAACGGAAAAAAGCATGCCATACACCGCCTTCGGGTTTGAGGATAACCTGTATGAATTTACTGTTGTTCCTTTTGGCATATCAAACGGGGTACAGGCCTTCACGCACGCCATGGCGGAGGTATTAGGGGACGAAGTCAAAGATTCTTGCCTGTGGTACGTGGACGATATATTGTGCTTTTCGAGGGACGTGGCGGAACATTTTGAACATTTGAGCATCATCTTCACCAAGTTACGAGAAGCGGGAATGACGATCAAGCTCGAAAAGTCGGCCTTTTTTCAATCAGAGGTGAAGTTTCTGGGACACGTGATAGACGAAAAAGGTGTGAGGCAAGATCCAGCGAAGTTCGATCCGATCCGGAAACTAGAAGCCCCCACGACCAGAAAAGGAGTGCAGCGCCTGCTGGGAATATTCACGTGGCACCGCCGCTTCGTTCCGAACTTCAGTGACATTGCGTGCCCACTGTTCGAACTTTTGAAGCAAGGGAAAAAATGGAAGTGGACAGCCGAACACCAAGGAGCCTTGGATAAGCTGAAGGACACCGTCTGTGAGCA
Organism: Lepisma saccharinum; assembly: GCF_977018435.1. NCBI lineage: Eukaryota > Metazoa > Arthropoda > Insecta > Zygentoma > Lepismatidae > Lepisma > Lepisma saccharinum. The sequence continues at coordinate 68,296,548 of NC_139238.1, read as the reverse complement.
GCTTTACCTTTATCACGCCGACCTCTCGGACACGTTTTATGTGCAGAGCGACGCCTCGATTTCGGCTCTAGGGGCGGTCTTGTATCAGGAAAAAGAGGGGGAAAAACGGATCATCCAGTACTCCAGCCGTTCCCTGAGAGGGGCGGAAAGGAACTACTCCGTCGGCGAGCTCGAGTGTCTGGCGGTAGTTTGGGCACTAGAAATTTTTCATGTTTACCTGGCCGGAGGGCACTTCGTCGTAAGGACAGACCACCGTAAGCTACAGTGGCTGCACCGCGCGAAGAACTGGAGCGGACGCCTCACGAGATGGAGTCATCACTTGCAGAAATATTCGTTTGACGTGGAATATGTGAAGGGGCGCGACAACGTAGTTCCAGACGCCTTGTCAAGATACGTCGAAGGAAAGGGACTAACCAAGGTGCGCGTGAATCTTATGCAATTTGATTACCCGTACTTAACCATCTTCAGTCGTGAGCGATTCGCCGAAATGCAGCGTGAAGATGCCGAGACCGGGGAATACTACCGTATCCTGGAGGGTCAGCAACCCGCCGAAGCCCGCCGCCAGCGACGCGTAAAGTAGCATTTCGTTATCTCGAACGGGATCCTATGCAAGGTAGACGTCCACAACCCCGAACGCCTGAGGCTCTGTGTTCCAACTGAAGCGAGGGAGAAAATCTTAGAAGAGGCGCACGACAAGTCGGGGCATTTCGGCGGGAAGAAGATGTGGAGGCATCTCGATCACCTCTATTTCTGGAGAGGGATGCGCAAGGATGCGAAGAGATGGGCGCGAGACTGCGTAATCTGCATGCAGGCGAAACCTAACCGTGCGAAGGCGGCCAAGAATCCGACGTCGCTAGTGGCGGAAAAGCCGCGGGAGATAGTCTTCGCAGACTGCGTGGGACCGCTTCCAAAGAGCAATGACGGAATGAGGTACATTTTCACCGTTATGGATGGATGCAGCCGTTTCCTCATGGCGTGCCCAGTCCGGACAACCACGACGAAAGTACTACTTCAGAAATTGACCGGCACCTACTTCGCACATATGGGGACCCCACGCTACGTGCTCACCGACCGAGGAGGCCAGTTTACGAGTAGCCTATGGAAGAAGACGTTGGAAGAGTATGCTGTCAAGCCCATATGGACGCCAAGCTACCGACCGCAGGCGAATAAAGTAGAGCGCATGCATTGCGAAATGAATCGTCTGTTGCGAGTATTTTGCCACAAGCAACATAACGAATGGAGCAAGCATATTACATCTATTGTGCTCCTTCTCAATAACACGGAGTCAGACTCCCTAGGTTTCGCACCCGCAGAGCTTCAGTGGGGCAGCACGCAGCGAAGAGACGTAATCCGCCACTTCGGACTCAAGGAGGGTAACCACGACCTAACGGCCAACCAAAAGGTCTTAATGGCCGTGGAAAGGACGAGGAAGGCAAGACAAGCAGCGAACGGGAAGAGGGCACGAGACGGCGCAGGGGTTAAAGCAGGTGACCTCGCGTTCGTGAAAAACCACGGACTCAGCTCGCAAATTGAGGGAAAGATAAAGAAGCTGTTTTTTATGTACGACGGGCCGTATTTTTGTAAGAGCAAGCTAGCCACCCAGTGGCGCATGAACGGGGGGGTACAGGGGTACATTGTACCCCCGCAAATTTTTGAAGGGGGTACTGTACCCCCCTAAATGCGTAAATCGAGTTGTACCCCCTGTACCCCCCCTTGGTAATTTGACAGCAGACGAAAGGTGCTACTGTTAAAATTACCTATTATCAATTCGCCCAATAAAAAAATGTATTATTGTTTATAAATTTTAAGCATTATAGTCCTTACCACAGAAATTCAAAACATTTAATTGTAAATTTATTATAGGTACTACATTGTGCTTGCTACTAGTTAGTTCATTGACCTAAGTTCTTGGAAACCTCTTTAAGGAGATGAAAATTGTTTAAAATGTGTGTGGAACGATGGAATCAGATTGACTCTCAGACAATTACGCTGCAGACAATTGCTGCTTTGCGTAAGGGGGGGGGTACACATTTCTAAAGCAGTGGTCGCGTCGATTCGAAGATAAGATACAAATCTTCATCAGAAGAGTATATGACAGACCCGATTTTCTTTTGAATATTTTTAATGGTATTTTCCGAAACGGAACACTTACACGAACGAGACGAGATACGACAGACCAACTTGGGGGGGGGGTTACAATGCACTCCTGTACCTCACCCATATTTTTCATAAATTTGTAAGAGGGTGTATATATTTTTTAAAAAATAGAGTGCCGATTAGCCTATCTGAGAATGAGGTGAAATTGGAATAAGTTTTCATAAATTCAGAGTGGAAACCAAAAGAAAAATAAGCACGAACGAGAAGGACCTCACCACACAGGAGACGAGATGAGGCTGTGACAATTCTCGACTCATCGCATCGCGATATCATTCCTAGGTGAAATGAAATCTTTCCTAGACATTTAAACAGGGTGCAATTTGCGATTTTATCAGAGGGGGGACTATTTTTTGCCTATGTATTAGCTATACTTATAATTGGACATTAATTGCTTAAAATCTTATTGTGATATCGAATGCAACACAAACACAACGCCATTTTATGTTAAACTCTAAAGTCAAATTGTAAGAAAATTACATTAGTCAGATGAATGCACGAGATAAATGAGACTCACTGCAGGTTCTATTGGTAGATTTTGGATTGGATTTCAAGGTCTCTGGGAGTAAGATGGGAATATTTGATTGATTGATTTGGTTTATTTTACTTCGCATTACTGCCACTTTTGGCTAATCGCAAAGATGAGGATGAGTGATGATGATATGATGAAATTGATGGACACTCTAAAATGGCAGGCCAGGATTCGAACCTGGGACCTCAGGCGTCATAGCGCGCTATGCTAACCCCTCCGCCACGGAGTCCGGCGAGGTGGGAATGTGTTTTGGATTTTCTTTGTAGATGCGAAAATCTTTAACTGTGACGCCCATATGCTTCTGCTTACATTAAAGTTTACCTTTTCACATAAACGAGAAATTGACATGTCATCCTAAAACACACGCATGTATCTGCATTTAATACCACTACATACGAAAATAAACCTTGGCCGGATCTTCACATTGTCCACCAAAAATTGAAAAGATAGAATAAACTTTTGAGCGTATGGCTTTCCTTGCTACTTATGACAGCTGAAGGATTTCGGTTTTGTAAATGTACTTTCAGTACTCGAAGAGCGTCATTATCATTAGGTACAGCTAATTATACGAGGCGTATTTTTAAAGTAAGTACCGTTATGAAATTCCGCCGCTGCAGCGCTGCGGTCGGTGTCCCGTGCATGCACTGTGTACCTACATCTATTGGCAAGCCACAATCGATCGTGTATACATTTGCTTTTGCGTATTTAAAATGCCTCCGCCGATTGAGAATCCCGCCGACTGTGAAATACGCGCTGTTATTCGTTTTCTTAGTGCTAAAGGCGTGAAAGCAGTTGAAATTCACCGTCAGATTTGTGAAGTGTACGGACAAAACATTATGAGTGATGGAATGGTACGCAAATGGGTAAGAGCTTTCAAAGATGGCCGAACGAATGTTCATGACGAGGAACGGAGTGGACGACCCTCAGTGATCACTGTCGATTTGGTGCAGAAAGTCGACGAAAAAGTGAAAGAGAACAGACGCTTCACGATTTCTTCGTTATCAGAGGAGTTCCCTGAAGTTTCAAGAAGTGTTATCTACGAAATTGTTACCGAACGCTTAAACTATCGAAAATTGTGCTCACGATGGGTACCAAAAATGTTAACTGAGGCGCACAAAAGCAAACATTTAGGTAGCGCCTTGACTTTTCTTGTCAAGATCTCATCGCATCATTTGGCTGGGAACAATTTGATCATCCTCCATACAGCCCCGATCTAGCGCCCAGTGACTACCTCGTGTTTCTGCAATTGAAGAAGCATCTCGGAGGTCAGCGCCACGATGACGACGATAGCCTCAAAACGGCCGTGTTGCAGTGGCTGTCAACTCAGGCGGCAAACTCCTATGACGACGGAATACAAAAGCTTGTTGTTCGATATGATAAGTGTCTTAATATTGGTGGCAATTATATGGAAAAGTAGATAAAAGTGTGGTCTTTCGGTAACAATAAAATTGTTACAAAAAGTTTACTTGTTTTTTGTACATATCAAAACGGTACTTACTTAAAAAAATTCGCCTCGTATTACAAATAAATGATTTGTCAAATTTTTCACAAATATTTCAAAGTTAGACTTCTTACGAGTTGATTGGGAACCATCTGAACTAATTTTTTTCTTTTTTAATACAACACCCTATAGATGTCTGAGAAAATACGAAATACATGGCTTCTAAAAGGCATTAGATGTGGTACACATCTGCCATAAATTGTTTAAAGATATTTTTATGCGTAGCTATGGGACTTTTAAAATCAGAATGAACGGAACTGAAGTGGAACTCTATATAATGTAGTTTCTATATCCAGTGGGTGGGAGATGATTATTCCTGGTTCGGGTGGCTCAAGATCTCCCTCACTCCTGATTTTCCGTTCCGTGAAATCCAAATAAGCCCAGAATGAGGTCCAGAGCTTAGCCTTATATGTTACAGAATTGTTATCTGATTTTAAAATCAGGGTTGTTTTTTTTTTAAAACTTAAATTCTAACAAAAACAATGCAAAATATTTATGCATATTTTGTATTAAATAACAGGACATTCGTGTGTGCTGTTCTAAAAGAGAATATTTCTCGTGGCTTTATATTATATCTTGGTATCAAGGACGTTTTTGTGGGGTCCAGGGGGTCTGGACCCCTTCCCCCCGAAAGACTTACCAAGTAGTAAAAGTAATTTATTAAAATATAATTGTTTAGCATTTGTTATACTCAATTTCCATCAATGCCAATACCATGCTTGAACAGCGTAACAATTAAAAGTTAGGGTGTGGCAGAAATATCTCCCGGATTTCATTTGTGAATAACAAAGCAACGATAGATGTTATGCAAAACTTTATTGCACAGTTGGAAAGAACAAGGTTTACCATTTTCTTGCACATTTGCAAAGAACAAAATGTTCCAATTATTTTTTGTTAAAATTGCCACAAGTCACCATTTTGTGTGACATAGTTGACTTTGTTTTAAAATGATATCGTCCAAATGCCGATCTGCACAGTGTACGCATTTCTGAAGTCTCGCCCTGAAGTTCTGCATTACCCTCCTAGTCATGTCTGGTCGGTATTGACGCTCTTTCCTGTCTGATACCATCTTTCAGATCATTGGCTGTCCTCGGCCTTCCTTGGTAAACTTTAGCCTTCAAGTACTCCCACAGAAAGAAGTCGCAGGGTGCGAGCTCGGGGGAACGAGTTGGCCATGGAAGGTGACTTCGAAGTGAGATCAGACGCCCTGGAAACATTTCACGTAGCACGTTCATCGATACGCGTGCTGTGGCACCATCCTGTTGGAACCACGCAGCCAAATTGCCACGTTCGTTCGATTGCGGCTGCAGGAAGTTGCGTAACATCCATACATAACGGTCAAACGTTACATTAACTGCGTGCCGTCTTCCTAAAAAAAGTAGGGGCGTTCATGGAGTTGTCTCGGTACATATGGGAAACAAAATGGTAATCATTGTTCTTTCCAACTGTGAAATAAAATTTTGCATAACATCTATCGTTGCTTTGTTATTCACGAATAAAATCCGGGAGTTATTTCTGCTGCACCCTTTATACTCGATGGTTTTCTCCGCTGAACTAATTGGAAGGCAAGGAATTTGGCTCATACGGCTTTGAAGGATTCCAAAGATTTATGCACACTACTAATGATAATATCCATAAAATATTAATCAGGAACTTTACTTTTCGTTAATTGGATCTAACTTTTTTTTTTTTGTTATTCAATAAATATTCAATTCTTTTTCTATCTGACATTAAATTCCTTGCCAGGGCAGTTGTTTTTGTTCAAATCTTGGCGATCTTAACTACACGTACGCTAGATAATGAATACTTGCTGTTATATTTCTATTCTTTTACTATATTTTACCTATTCATGTAATAATAACAATACAATAGTAATTAATGTACATATTTAATTAATTAATATATTAATTTAATTAAATATAATTATCCTAATAATTATTATAAATGCGACACTTGATTGGACATATATATATATATATATATATATATATATATATATATATACATACATATGGGAGGCTGAATTTTGTACCCCCCCAAATGAAAAACGTTCCTGCGCCACTGTAGCCACCAACATACTTGAACTGGTAGATTGCACGACCGGAAAAACGCTAGCGCCGCAACATGCAGAGAACTGCAAAAGGTGGAACTGCTCCGACGAAAAGCGCCAAGAGTGGTTAGCGCGATATAAAACCACGAGCGAGTCTTTGGTTTGAGTTCTGATCAGGATGTGAGGTACATTTATCCTATTTTTGTGTAAATTATTGAGAGTGTACAATATGTTTATCTATTATGTAAATCGGAGGTATCATTTATATCATGTGTTTTGTGTTATCAGACTGGTTGATGATTTTTGTTGTACAGGGTGTTAAAAAATCTGTAGTCAAAATTTCGTGCCCCTGAGTAGTAAAAAATTTTTATTCGCCTACAGAATTTTTTGATTGAAAGGAGGGCGAGATGTCACGGTATCTAGTGACATGTGAAACGCAGTTCGATATAAATTATTTTTGTTTATTGATTCATTTTATGTTCAAATATAAAAGTGTGAGGTTCTTTATTTTGTGGATAAATTTGTATCCGAGCCAGACGTCGGGAGTTGGGGACGGGTTTTTCCTGAGTGACAGCCGAGCTGTCATTGCTTTGAAGATGACATATTTGCATCAACACGGAGAAAAGAAAGGATCATTTTCGTCGCTACCGGGGCTTCAAATCACAGTGGGGAGCAAACCCATTCTTCACGGATGACCAGAAAAATCAGCTGGAGCCCAAGCCTGCAAGGATCGAAGACGCGTCGGTGACCGCGTTTCAAGACAATGGACACAGGTCATTCGCATCTCCTCTCCGAAAGCGAAGCCAAGCTACTTGAGCGTGCTTTTCAACGGACGAATTTGAATCGCTTATAAATATACGGTACTACCATTCCAGACACAGTTTTTAGCCGGATTTCATAGAGAGAGCAGCTCCGCGCTACACTCTCGCGTGATTATCGTTTTGTGTCCGTGGACTTCGTTTTCTTACGTACCGTGAGCGAATTGCAGATAGAGTGTTACCAGCGTGCGCCTTATTTTGGTGAAGTATTACGCGGTGATCTGTTTTTGCCAAGCCTGGACTACATAATTATGGGCGGCTAAAGGAGATAGAGAAGGGAGTCCGTCGACTCCCCTGACGCCTGCAACGACGCAGAAGCCAGCCAGACGACGCCAAAACCAAACACTGCCCGAAACCCGTTACCAGAGAGAGAGAGAGAGAGAGAGAGAAGGACGTTTCCAGATCGACGTTCCAACCAAAGCCCGAAGGACGTTTCCAGATCGACGTTCCAACCAAAGCCCGAAGGACGTTTCCAGATCGACGTTCCGACTGAAGCCGTTACCAGAGAGAGAGAGAGAGAGAAGGACGTTTCCAGATCGCCGTCCCAATCGAAGCCCGTTACCAGAGAGAGATGATTGCAGATCGACGACCAATTGATGCCCGACACTAGAGATATTCCGAACCGGCGCGTGACCACGTACACCAGACGCTAGTGACAAGAGGAACGCCCGAAGTACTAAGGAGGTGCAAGTACACCATATCGTCGCAATTATTCTTCGTCGCGATCGACCTCGGAGAACAATTTCGCCACGAAGGAACCGTGTGCAAGTCCCGCGTCCAGGAGGGATGGACGACCACGCAATGCAGCAGAGTCCGGTAGAGTATACTTCAGAGGGTCAATGTCCATGTAAACGTGCATTGTTAGTATCAACACCGTACTGTTAACGCCGAAGTCTCACTTATTTGCAAAGTTACTCAGGAAACCCCGAACCTAATTTCCGTGTCTGATAATTTTTTGATATTGTTGTAAAAAAGGGTTATTTCATGTTCAGATGTTCTAATTTAATTGTCTGCATTCAGCGTTAGAAGCTCCATTTCATTTCTTTAATATTTAGTGTAAATTGTCAAAGTGTGCTCCATTTTTGTGTAACCAACCGCCCCGTCGCGCCACTTAACTTGTCAATAGTTGACTGATGAGTCCTTTTTAATTGTGGAAAGCGTAATTTTTATTGCAAGGTCGTGCGCATGAAGTAGTATTATTTGTTGCATGGTGGTTATTAATGTAATTTTTGCTCGCGCCGACGATTGATTTGTGTATTCCGGCAGCTGGAGCCAATTAAGTTTTTGCATCACTATGTAATTGTGTAGTTCTCATTGGACGAGAGAGGCTTATGTGTATTACCCCCGTCCGAGAAACTTGTTAAATGTCGTGCTTACGACTGGATGCATACGTTCATTCGAACGAAAGATTTAACCACGCCGACCCAATTGTCTTAGTTAACCGTTTTCCGAGGGCTGGCACTTAAGTTAATTTAAAAGAGAGCACAGGAGCTGGCAGACAAATACCCTAATTCACATAAAGGTTTAAAACTAAAAAGAAATTATATGTTAATGAGATCCATGATTTGTATCTATACTTCACATGTAAAAATACCTCATAGGTGTGAAAGAGAGAAGAGTGAATGTTGTGAGCGTTTGAGGAGGCTTTGTAAACAGTTGTTGATTGCAATATTTTTTTTTGTTTGTTACAATATATATTCACTTTTTACCGTTCGTCAGTGTTGTTATTTGACGTTTTTCAGGTATCAGATATTATGCTATTAGTGTTTTATGATTGTTCGAATCTACATATCAAAGGTAAACAAAACAGTGTAACATTTCAAGGTATTAATCTCCGCCTCGCAATAGTATGACAATAAACGACCGTCTCAGTACCGAACTCGAAAACCTGGACCGAGAGTCACGACCGGTTTCCCGTACACATAACGACGTTTGGCCCCGTGCCGGGGTATGATTGACACGTCATTTCGGGGACCGTGAGTGCACTCGTTACACATCTTCGCAATTAACCCAATTTGTTAAAAAAGCGATTCAAATCAAATCATTCATTGATTGTTTGATTTCGTTTATTTTACTTCGCTTTCCGCCATTTTTGGCTAATCGCTAAGACGATACGATAAAATTGATGAAGGGACACACAAAAATCACCCATTGCCAAGCCGAGATTCAAACCCGGCATCTCTGGCTCAGTAGTCAAATCAAATGGTTTTTGATTTTCGAAAGTGGGTGGAAGTTATGTGGACAATTTTTTGTAGTCATTCCTAACTTTGCAATTTTTCCTGTATTTGACGTTCTTCTTTAAGAAATACTGGGCCATAAAAGAGTGGGGGGATTATGACCCGTTGGGCACGCCACTCATTGCTACCCCAAGTGTCGACGTCACCGCACGTCACTGTCACTAAGCTACCGGCTAGGGCAAATTGACAGTGTGGAAACAATGTTGTGTTACATCGCTAGGTTGCTACCTTATTCGCGATTAAAATTACCACCTGAGCGCTAGTGTCGCTTCCAATATGGCCGCTCTAAGTAGGATAGATCTTTGTTTACATTCAGCAGTAGTACAAAAGAGCAGCGTGTTGTCATGACTGGTATGGTAGAAAACGTTTAAATTACGCATTATTTTTAAATATTGCGAATGCGATGTGAATTCCAGGTACTCTAACAAACGTGAAGCTGTACTGAGAACGAAGCATTTAATTATGATAGGCAAAAATAACACGGAAAATGCAGACGAAACTATGTATACGCACTGGTTGTCCAAAGCAGTGCTGTATCATCTGCACGTCATGTAACTGGGGTTCTCGGAAATTATTTGAAAATAATGGAATTGAAATTGACCTGTACTTGAAAAGCTGGGACAGGAGAAAATTGCGAACATATCGTTGCAGTTCTTTCTCGAAAGAGAAAGGCTGGTTTAATAATAATATTCACGATTTCATGACCAGGCTATACTCACTGAAAAAGGACATCGTACTGAATGAAACAGTAACATTAGCATATCCACTTTTTTTCTGGTTACATTTGACATTAATTCATTCTCAAACTATTTTCATCTTCCCTCTTAATCGACTTGCATCTGTTCCAAATTTCACACATACGTAACACCTGTAATACATGGACGCATTAGTTAAGACGCTTCATGATTTTTCGGAAAAAAAAAGCTTTATTTATAAAGTACAATTTAAAACTTTACTTTCATGGAAATATATATTTATCTCTCGATAAATAAAGTAAGCAGACTCGTGCATTCTTCGTAATTTCCTTGCCGAATTACAGTGTTATATCCCCCATACCAATCTTCTGTCAATTACGTTTTCCCTGATTTATTAACAAATTTCATTTTGTTGATTCCACGGGGTGGAAACACATGAAAACTTTTAATTTGTTCTGACCCATAAAACTATTTAGAGCAAAAAAAAAACAAAAAAAAACCTGAACAGTAGACCTTACTTTCTCGCATATTCACCATGCTTTAAACGACTTCAACACAACGTATCCTACTTAGAGTACTTCCTGAAAATCCCGGCAGATGGCATATCGGTTAATTTTAATCGCGAATAGCACAGCAATCATTTCCTCTTTCGAGAACAGCATGAAGGAAATTCGATGCTCGCTAATTCCCCGTATGTAAGAAGGTTGCCGACAGCGATTTTTATGACTACTTTCGCCTGACGTGTCTTTCCTAAGAAAAGCACTGCCGTCATCAAATAAGAGGTTGCGGTATGCAGGAAACAAGAGACTGGGGGTATTTTGTCTCGTAAGTATGTTGGAAAGCAAGTTGCCTGATGTTAGAAATGTGGTAGCATACAATGATTGCCATCAGGCACGTATCTAGAAATAGCCTGTATTTTGGGGGGAGGGCGAACCAAGGGTCTCAAAATTATAATAATAACAACAATAATAACATTAATATAATTACAATTATATTCAATTAATTAAAATAGTATTGATTAAACTGTTCAAATTTATTAATATAATATTTTTATTCCATGAAGAGACGGCATGAACGGATTTTAAGGTGCAGCACCATTCCAAAAATACAGCTGTTTTCATACTGATCGTTTGAGATATATATTTTAGGACATAAAATCAAGTAAACACACCAGTGGCGGCGATTAGGGTAGCGAAGGGTTGCCACCCTCCTTTTGCCACTTTTGCCCCAGCTATGCTAAGGAAAACTGTCTTTGCCCTTCAGTTTTGGCACCTTGACCCCCTAGTTTTGGAACCCAATCGCCCTCACTGGAACACATTGACACTTTGTTCCACCTTTTTGCAAATTTTCGTGAGCAAACTTCAACAAAACCTGTTCTGCAGAACTACAGTTCTCTATGCGGTCCGCGCGCATATATACAAAAGGCGCAGAAAAAGAGAGCAATGTTGAATAACAGTAACTAATTACTAATTATGTTATTTGCTAGTGTTGAATAGAGAATATTAATGTAACTGGTTTAGACCTGAATAAAGGCATTTTAACGGCACCTTTTTTTGCACCTTTTGAAAAATTTTCAGAACGTTTTTTTCTCCCTTTACCGACCATAACTTTGGACCTTAGAATCCATTTCCTAGTTATATCACAGCACGTATTCATTATATAGCTTATGTATAGTTAAGGTCTACAAATTTTGTAAAAAAAAACTGTCCTGGCAAGGAAATTAATGTCAAATAGATAACAAATTGAATTTTTATTGAATATCAAAAAATAATATCAGATCTAGTTGACAAAAAATTAAAGTTCCTGATAATATTTTATGCATATTATAATAAATAATAATAAATCTTGCATAAATCTTCTTTGATACTGTCATTCAAAGTCGTATGACTAATATAACCCTTGCCTTCCAATAAGTTTGGCGAAAAAAATAAATAACCCTAGATGAAATGACAAGCAAGTATATTTTCATTATGTAATTTTAGTTATTTCATTATTTCACTAATTTTCATTATTTAATTTTAGTACTTAATAAGTCATTCGGAGGGTACGGACCCCTTGGACCCCATGAATACGGCCTTGTAGGCCATAACTAGGGTTCGAAAGTTGATGACCTCAAAAAAATCTTAAAAAAATGACCTGTAGATTGACCTTAAAATTATTTAAAATTGACGTATTTTTTTTTAATTACCTAAAAATTATTTTCGCTCCTAAAATGAAAGCTTGATTTTTCATAAATTACAAGAGAGTGGTTGAATAATTGGATAAAACCCGTTGTTTGGTGGTTTAAACTACCGAATCAAAGGTGGGAAAAAGACTCAAGCGCTAATGCGATTTTCTTTATTTTTACTTCACTGTTTCATAAAATACACCGCAAGGTTTTTCCCACCTCCTAAATTTGTTAGTCGGTAAGTACTATATGGCCACTATTGCTTCCCCTGAGATGTATAAGGGAGCATTCAGACCGAAGAGACACGTGTCGCTTCGAAGCGAACCCTCAGTTATCAAAACAACCCTTTGAACCAAAACGGCACAAGCTGCACGTGGCGCTCAGACTAGGCCGTTTTCTCAGTTTCTCGGCCTCATAACTCCCTCCCCTACTTTGGCCCAGTATTAAAAAAAAACACACATAAAATACAGGAAAAGATGGGAAAATGAGGGTTAACTACTAAAAACTCAAGTAATATGCGTAACCCCTCCCTTACGAAAATCCTGTAGTGTCACACACATAGTCTTGCGCTTTCAGCTGCCTATCGCTCTTCCGATTACGTCTAGAGAATTAGGATTGGAAAAATCTAGAAATAGGACAAAACAAAGATGCGTTTAACCTTTAAATGCCTTTCAACAATGCACAAAACTGAGCGAAAAGGTTAATCTCAGGCATGAGCGTACCGAGACATTTTTCCAGGGGGGCAATTTTTTTTTCAGGAAGTGGCCAACAGCCATTAGAAAGGCGTTTTTTAATATTTACATTTTAAAATGTTTATTTCTTTATTTTCAGCCAGAAGCACAACTATAAATTTAATGTTTGAACAAAAATTGGCTTTCAAACGAGCAGTCAAAATCATTCAAGCGACAAACTGACCTTAAGGTATTCCATGATCTTTGTATCTGTCTACATCAGTGTCCGGTAGGAGGGGCAAGGGGAGATGCAACCCGTTCTGGAAAATAAATGTCAACCTAAAATTATATAATTTCACTTCAGTCACAGTAATGGATGATAACTTGAAACTGAAGGAGTGTTTGCGCATATTTGGAAAAATACCTTGGGAATGATCATGTCTATTTATATTTTCTTCAGTGATTTCTTCGTTGGCAAATTGTTTTCTTACTAAATACTTTTGGTAACTAGCCTTCTTAAACACGAAGGTTTATGGCTGCAGCAACACAAGCCTTCCATATATATGCCTTCCATCCGTCCCTCTCCTGGGCAAGAATCCACCTACCATCATGTTTCCCAACAAGAATCCTGTAAACTCTTCTTTCCTCTCTCATTCGTGCCACATGGCGGCCTGCCCATCTAAGTCTTAAATAATTTTGATGGTGGCAAATTTTGCAAATATTCCGGCCCCCAAATTTTCTTTCCCGTAGAAGTCAGAGCCGGGAAAGAAAAATCGGGGAGGGGTTTCCGTCTTTAATGCGAGTACCGAATGGGCATATTTTAATATTCAAATCAACTCTAGCAACTGCATTAAAGTCATATTGAAGTCATTTTGCTCGGAATGAGAGAGCATTGTGGAGAAGTGACGAACTTCTGCAGGGTTCATCGACAAAAGAACCGTTGGCGCCAAAACAATAAATGTTAGCCCTGGAAGAGGCTAGGGTTTCTCACGAACGCTTCAGGCAACAGCGAGGAGCTTACAGGAATACAGGTGTCTGTCTCCCCTGCATTCCTTCGCAAAACAGTCAGGGAGGAATGTACGTATCCAATGTCTAATTGCAGCTTTTGGAGTCATTTCCCTTTCGCTCGCTTCTCTTTCTTCGCTCTAGAAGTTGAGGACTGGACAGGTGTGGGCAAAAAGGCGCCCTCTGGGTAGTAGTACTTCATGGTGTAAAGTGTGCTGGTATTTTATCAACAGAATCCATAATATGTTTCTTCGCTTTAGTCTAAATATTGCCCTTGGTTAAGTCCAAAGCCAAGCAGGGACAAACCCTCACAAGGACCAGGATTTCATCCAGGGATGGGCAAGCAGTGTATTTTTTCCAGTGGGGTCAAGGAGCCATATTTCCTCCCATAATAGTGTCGCCAGTGATGAATTCAGGGGGAAAAATTCACCTCCGGAAATTAAAAAAGTCCATCCAGGAAATTTCAACAACATTCCGACAATAGCTAAGAAATTTAGCAACCATGTTGACTTTCGCTTTTTTTCATTCGCTTTAATTTAACGCAGATCTTACTTTATCTGTGTTTTTCGTTGAGTTGTAATAAGCACTGATTCAGTCCTCTTTATAATTAAAAGTCAAAACAATGAACACATTTAAACTATCGTCCTTTTTGTTAACTGCTAAGTTAAAAAATACAGTATGATGGATCACGATATGGTTTAAGATTGTGCGAAGGTGTCAGCTGCTGAGGAAAATTAGGAACTCACAAAGTTTCTTTGATGACGTCATCCACACAGGCCCGTAGCTATTAAACAAAAAAATATCTCTAGGCGGGGCTCATCCTCATGGGTTATCGGGGGGAGGGCATTGTAAAGCAAATTATTTTTTTCAAAAGTTTAACAGTATTAATTATTAAATGATGATAAATTATGTGTATGCCGGAGGGAATTAACTTAGCTAGTAATACAAAATATAAAATTTAGAAATATCACAAATACTATTTTTTTTTTTTTAATATATATGTCTTCTAAACGATCTCTTGAAGTGTTAATTCACTGCTACTGGCATCATCCACACACTCCATAAGAAATGTTGATAATGACGTCATAGCATAGGCGTGCGAGACCCTCTGATTTGGGGGGGGGGGGCAAAAACCTTGATGAAAGTTCAGTCGGGAAAGAAAAATCTCATTTTATCTCACTCTTTTAGTTTTATGCCATTGATGGATATATATATATATATATATATATATATATATATATATATATGCGTGCGTGTGTGTGTATAAACATATTATTTAAATACATTACATAATGAATGCATGCGCCCCATAACAAACGAAATGATATAACGTCCCTTTTCCTCCAAACCAAACTGTTATAGCAGCAATTATCTGAAGTACTTAGTTGTTCTTACTTGTCCATCTGGTAATTCACAATGCATTACAAAAAAAGAAAGAAACTGCAAGCGAAGCGGGCAAGAACATTTTTTGATCCAAATTTATATAAATTGAAAACAGTATTGATTTATTAGAACGCAAATAATTCCATGGGATGCCATGGCATTCTCTTTTACAATTTTTCTCATTCAGATCGTTCGGCGTAGAGGGACAACTCTCGCAGCCCCCTAGCTACTACTGCTCTGTACTTGGCAAGACTGTAAGGAAAGCAGATATTGCGAGCGAAGTGAGCAAGACAATTTTACGAAATTAATTTTTATTCGTATGAAATTTGAAGTCAAGTGAGCAATTGCCCCTCTCTGCCCCCCTGCAGATGCCCCTGGCTGTCTGGAAGAAATAATGCAAGAAAGAAGTGAAAACTAATTCCATCTTCAGTATCTTTTTGGCCTGTTACTCTTAGATTCTGCTAGTCTTACATTATTTTACTTCAATGTTTGCCCCCCTAGAATTGATTTCCGTCCAAGGTTGGGAGAAGGCAATCACCTCCCTGCCCCTTGTAGTTGCTTCGAACTTTCATCGGATTGAAAATACTTCATTTTCTTTAAGCGTATAATATCGTTTAATAACAGCAATAAGGTTCCTCTACATTAAATTTCTAAGGAAAAGTGTAATAATATAGGGGCATGGAACGTCTCGAAGGGGGGGCAAGGATGGCCACCCCTCCCCCTTCGAAAACGAATGTCAGTCTAAAAGTATATATATTTTACACATATAATTTGATTTCAGTCATAGTAATTTGCATTAATTATTATGCGATAATTTCAAATTGAAGAGGTGTTTTTTGAGGGGGCAACATATCAAGGTAATATATGACCCATGGAAAAATATCTTGCTTGTCCCTTCATGGAAAAAAATCTGCAAACGTCCGTGATTAAGGAGCACCTGCCCCCCTTGCCCCTCCCCGTGCGCACGCCTATGCGTCATAGTTACAGATTTTTGTCTACGGGAGGCCGCAACAGGGGCAGCAAAGGTACAGATATAGAAGCTCCCCTACAAATGAACTTTCTAAAGTCTAGATAGAGAATCTTCTAAATACTTGCCGCTACTTAGAAATCGACTCATAAAACAAGACAAACTAATGTAACAGCTGCTGTTCATGTCAGGCCCGTAGCTCTAGGAGGGCTCACAGGTTATCAGGGGGGGGCTTTGTAAACAAAGTCCATTTTTCAAAAGTTTAACAGTGTTAAATGAAGATAAATTATGTGCGTGTGTGAGTGTGTGTGTGTGGGGGGGGGGGTCATTAAGTTACATAAAATTTAGAAATATGCAAAAACATCGCTTGAAGTGTTAATTGACTGCTATTGAAATCATCCCTTACTACACAATCCATACTACTTTTGATGATACAGATATTTATAATCACACAAAAAAAATGCACAATATTCAATCATAGTGCGTACTGTACATTCCACTTCTGCCCGAAGCAATGAAACTCCCCTTCGTTCCCAAAACTTGGGATCTGTTCACCTTTGAATCAGATACGGAGGGAATTTGCATGATGACATCAAAGTTACAAATCTGTCTCTAAAACGGAGGTCGCAAAAGGAGTAGCGAAGGTACAGATATATAATGTAATAGCTGCTGTTCATGTTATGCGAATTTATACTTCACCGAAGTTGTGAACAAAATAATATGTGCTGTCTACATTTTCACAAATTATACAAAATAGTTTTACCTAATGTCAAGGGGGCTGACGGCAGTGCTGGGGGGGGGGGGGCTGATGGCAGTTCCAGTGGAGCTCAGCCCCCCTGGCCCCTGCCTGGCTACAGGCCTGGTTCATGTTCTATGAATGTATCCTTCACCAAATTGTGAGCAAAACAATATATGTTGTCCACATTTTCACTCTTCGCTGCGAACAAATTATAAAAAATAGTTTTTTTTACCTAAGGTTAAGTGGGCTGGCGGCAGTAGTCAGGGGGGCATGCATCCACAGATATGCTGTAGAAAGCCTAGACGCCTTATATTTTGCTGTAATCTAAATTATTGCTATATAATAATTTTATTGATTCTCATACTCATTCTTAAGATGATGGTTTATTAAACCTAATTACACTTAATATAATTTAATTACATAGCAGATGGAAGGGACAATTTGAAAATATTGTTTTATTGAAATTATAATTTAATGTCTGTGACACCCCCCCCCCCCTTCCGCCGGAGGAAAGTGGCTGAATTTAACACTCGGGTTTCACTTATCGTACGAAACTCAAACATCTTTTTGGTGAAGTCCCGCTCTTCATCTGACGCAGAAGCCGGATGCCTCCGTTGTTAGGTTAGGCTTGTTCGAATTAGGTCTCTTAGCATAAAAACACAGCAATTTTTCGGGGCTTGACCTAAAAGGTAATAAGCTACTTCCCAGATAGCACATAAGCTTGTGGCAAGCTTACGGTAGCTTCCTTATATAGCTTAGCAAGCTTGACATGGCAAGCTGGACGCGAGCTTGATGCATGTGATACCTAGCGTGCTTGGATGCATTTTTTAAAAAATAAAACAATAGACACACCCATTTAATATAACAATAGAGATACTTATAAAACATAAACAATAGTGACAAAACGAAATAAAACCGAAATTCAGTGGAATGAATTCCAATGTTAATAAAACACCAAAGCTTATATTTCCTGCAGCGTACACTAGATGGCAGTGCGACTCAGGCTGTGTCCGAAAGCTGCAAGACCATACTTGAAGCGAGCATACTTCGAGAGCATACTCCCAGTGCGGTCTTGAAGCCTGGAAGCGGAAAGCTTTCGAACTGCACTTCGACTGCAGCGCCAACACAAGTGAGGAATGCAACAAAAGTTGCTTCGAAACTAAAATTATCAAACATCGACTGTATGTGCCACTCTTGTTTTCCGTGAACAACACACACATGACTCGGCGTGCAGTTTATATAACACAGCACGTTATTAATTATAGAAATATGAAAGAAATTTGCTCTTTCAAATTAATTTTCACACATTCCGCAACATGGTTTACGATCGCGGGAAAAGAAATTGTTTTCTCACTTTTAAACACCTTCTCACTATAGAAGAAAGAAACCACGCATATATGAATAAAACCAATAAATAAAATTACATAGTATTTTAAAAACTTGTTTACTTACATTTCCACACAATGGAAGAACTACAACTACCAGCTGATTGACTTCACACGTCCATTTTTTTTAACAAATGAAAAGCAAGCACAGATCGCAAGTGTGCACCGCTCGTGTGCTGCGTCCTCTGGTCTTGTACAGTGTCTCTCAAAAGTTTTAGGACAACGACATTTTAAACTAGGCAACCCAATTTACACAAGCCGTTGGTGGGTTGCGTGCAGAGTTAGGCTCAATTTCAGGGTTGCCACATGCACAATAGATATTTATAAAATACGCGAAAGAAATATAAACAAGTGTTATTGTATACAATTATTAAAAATATCACTATTATATCGCAAATGACAAAATTCTTTCTGAAAGAAAAAAATAGGTTTTCTAGTATTTCATCGCTGATGAGTCTACAGTAAGGGAAAGAGGTGAGAGGAAACGAAAGGTTACAAAAGAGAGGAGAAAGAGAAAGCGAAAGGAGAAGAGGAAAAGTAGAGGAGAGAAGAAAGATAGGATAGACGAGAGGAGGAGATGTAGTGAGAAGAATGGAAAAAGATTCGAGGAGAGATGAGGAAAAAAGAACACAGAAGAGAAAAGAGGAGGAAAACGAGAGGAGAGGAGAGGAGGAGACGAGAAGACGGAAGTGGAGAGTAGAGTAAAGGAGAGAAAAAGAGAAGAACGAAAAAAGAGAGAATAGTGCAGTGGAGTCGGAAATCTAAGACAGGAAAGGAGATAAGAGGAGTGGAGAAGACTGGGATGGAAATAAGATGCGAGAAAAGTAGGGAAGGCGATATGAGATAAAAGCAGAACGGAAAGAGGGGAGAGAAGAAGGAGAAGGAACTGGAGAGAAGAGGTAGTTGCAGAAAATATCGTCTGAGCGTCAAGAATGGATGCATTGGTCAAATTATCGACATGAAACATTCAATAACATTTTGAAATGTACTGGAGAATATATTAGATCGGTGCGAAATGCCTTTTGGCTGAGTTCAGAGCAAATTAAAATCTTCCAGTAAGATCTTTGATTTTACCTGCGATTACACCACTAAAAAAATGAATGTAATTTTTAATATTTATAAGAATTATTCAATTTTTCCCCACTTCTCGATTCGTTGAAATGGAGATTTTGTAATTCAATATTTCCCCTCCCCCCCATCGTTAATTCCAAACTGAATCATTCCGTTTCACACGGCGTGGACAATGAACACAATTGGATATGTCTAAAACTTACGAAAATTTTCTGCCACCGGAAGGGTTTGAACCTACGACCATCAGATTGACAATCCTGAACGGTAGCCACTACCCTACAAGCTTTAGCTCCTTAAACCAGGTAGAAGAACCACTACACCATGCCTTTACCTTCGAATGAAACAACATT
Source organism: Lepisma saccharinum (assembly GCF_977018435.1). NCBI lineage: Eukaryota > Metazoa > Arthropoda > Insecta > Zygentoma > Lepismatidae > Lepisma > Lepisma saccharinum. The sequence goes on along the minus strand of NC_139238.1, from coordinate 68,276,823 downwards.
TTTTTTTAAAGTATTCTGTCCCTCCAATATTGTAAATGTCGTTTGGTATACGTGTAGTTGAACTTTTACTTTAATTTTGATTTGCTTTCTTGTAGTATAACCGATATCTTCGAGAAATAATTTTCGAAGTGATTAAAAACGAGAATATTGGTAGTTGTGAAAATGCGAGTTATTTCTTCTAACTTATTATTGTGATTAGACATTATTAATGGAAAATATCTAGAGGCTTGAACATTACAGGACGATGTTCTTTTCCTGTGATACTGTAACAGACAAAATGCTTGTTTACTGATGCAAGTCTTGTGTCCAGAACAGTCTTATGAAATGTATTTGCTGTTGCGTAAGATAACACGAAATAATTACACCGTGTGCGAACTACCAAATCTGTGCAACGTTATACGTAAACAGGCGGAAAATTTTATTCATAAAATCACTTCGCATTTGACAGTGTTAGTCAAGAGAGACTCGTGGGACACTGTGTTAAGGTTCTGGACTAAATCCTTCTAATTTTTCTTCCTCGAAGAATAACAATTTCTAAGGAAGAGCAACAGTGATGATCTTTCTTATTTCTTTTAAATGCTTACACTTTCCTTTAATTGGGTTAAAAATAAATAATAATATTGCTTGCATTTATGTCATTGACGTAGACCAGAGAGACAGACAGACAGATATTACAAAATAGTTCAAATAGTGCGAGCGCCATTAAAAAGTCATGATAATTCTATGTTGCGTACTTAGAATTATTCATACAATAAAGAACATGTCTAATTGTGTGTTAACAAAAAAAAAAAAAAACAATAATAAAGAGACATTTTCGCATCACGATTGCAGTTCGAAAAAGTCGGGACAGGAATTGAAAGTAACGTACTGTCCTGACTAAATCGGTGAATCGGACGTCTGGTAGCCTTGCATCAATGATTATAAAACTAAAACCACCCAATATTGCAGCTTGAAGACTTTTGGCCAAGAAACAAATTCATTTATACAAGAGCAAAATTGAAATTTTTACTCATTTCAAAAATCGACGATGTTATTTTCGTATTTATTTATTTATAGGTTCACATTTAAATATTTTAGGGTTCGAGGGGGAAGCATGGCCCACATGGCCCCTCCCCTGGGTACTGACCTTACGTAGACAGTGGAAGAAAAATTTTGGAGAACCTTTCTATTAAATTTAGTATTTACATTCACCTTATGCTCAGATAGGTTAAACCGTTTATTGACAATCGTGAACTTTTCGTTTAATACATAATATTTGGTTTTAAGCGACGGGAGAACATTGGTCGAATTTCCTTTCTTGCTCTTTTGAGAGAATATATACTTCTACAATAGCAATCGTGTTTGGAAACCGTGAAAAAAAGACTTGGTTTTCTAAGGCAGACAAGCTTGGTAGTCTAGCTTGCTACGCTACTCACTCGTAGCTCCCCAATTTCTTCACGATGGGTTGCCACCGGTCCCATACACAGGCCGAGAACCTAGAGAGTGAGCATAGGCGGACTCGAATCCATGCCGTCCTGCATTCGGAGGCCACGGAGGAGGACTTTTCTTATTTTACCTTTGGCAAATCGCGACAATGAGGATGAATAATGAATATAAAAATTCAACTCTGGTCACTTGTAACGTGCTGGGTGCAGACACTGTGCATCGAAGTACAGTGTTTTGCGATAAGAAGCGGCCTTGAATAGCGTGAGTGAGTCACTTTGATCGCGAGCAAGCTAGACTACCAAGCTTGTCTGCCTTAGAAAACCAAGTCTTTTTTTTCACGGTTTCCAAACACGATTGCTATTGTAGAAGTATATATTCTCTCAAAAGAGCAAGAAAGGAAATTCGACCAATGTTCTCCCGTCGCTTAAAACCAAATATTATGTATTAAACGAAAAGTTCACGATTGTCAATAAACGGTTTAACCTATCTGAGCATAAGGTGAATGTAAATACTAAATTTAATAGAAAGGTTCTCCAAAATTTTTCTTCCACTGTCTACGTAAGGTCAGTACCCAGGGGAGGGGCCATGTGGGCCATGCTTCCCCCTCGAACCCTAAAATATTTAAATGTGAACCTATAAATAAATAAATACGAAAATAACATCGTCGATTTTTGAAGTGAGTAAAAATTTCAATTTTGCTCTTGTATAAATGAATCTGTTTCTTGGCCAAAAGTCTTCAAGCTGCAATATTGGGTGGTTTTAGTTTTATAATCATTGATGCAAGGCTACCAGACGTCCGATTCACCGATTTAGTCAGGACAGTACGTTACTTTCAATTCCTGTCCCGACTTTTTCGAACTGCAATCGTGATGCGAAAATGTCTCTTTATTATTGTTTTTTTTTTTTTTGTTAACACACAATTAGACATGTTCTTTATTGTATGAATAATTCTAAGTACGCAACATAGAATTATCATGACTTTTTAATGGCGCTCGCACTATTTGAACTATTTTGTAATATCTGTCTGTCTGTCTCTCTGGTCTACGTCAATGACATAAATGCAAGCAATATTATTATTTATTTTTAACCCAATTAAAGGAAAGTGTAAGCATTTAAAAGAAATAAGAAAGATCATCACTGTTGCTCTTCCTTAGAAATTGTTATTCTTCGAGGAAGAAAAATTAGAAGGATTTAGTCCAGAACCTTAACACAGTGTCCCACGAGTCTCTCTTGACTAACACTGTCAAATGCGAAGTGATTTTATGAATAAAATTTTCCGCCTGTTTACGTATAACGTTGCACAGATTTGGTAGTTCGCACACGGTGTAATTATTTCGTGTTATCTTACGCAACAGCAAATACATTTCATAAGACTGTTCTGGACACAAGACTTGCATCAGTAAACAAGCATTTTGTCTGTTACAGTATCACAGGAAAAGAACATCGTCCTGTAATGTTCAAGCCTCTAGATATTTTCCATTAATAATGTCTAATCACAATAATAAGTTAGAAGAAATAACTCGCATTTTCACAACTACCAATATTCTCGTTTTTAATCACTTCGAAAATTATTTCTCGAAGATATCGGTTATACTACAAGAAAGCAAATCAAAATTAAAGTAAAAGTTCAACTACACGTATACCAAACGACATTTACAATATTGGAGGGACAGAATACTTTAAAAAAAAATGTTGTTTCATTCGAAGGTAAAGGCATGGTGTAGTGGTTCTTCTACCTGGTTTAAGGAGCTAAAGCTTGTAGGGTAGTGGCTACCGTTCAGGATTGTCAATCTGATGGTCGTAGGTTCAAACCCTTCCGGTGGCAGAAAATTTTCGTAAGTTTTAGACATATCCAATTGTGTTCATTGTCCACGCCGTGTGAAACGGAATGATTCAGTTTGGAATTAACGATGGGGGGAGGGGAAATATTGAATTACAAAATCTCCATTTCAACGAATCGAGAAGTGGGGAAAAATTGAATAATTCTTATAAATATTAAAAATTACATTCATTTTTTTAGTGGTGTAATCGCAGGTAAAATCAAAGATCTTACTGGAAGATTTTAATTTGCTCTGAACTCAGCCAAAAGGCATTTCGCACCGATCTAATATATTCTCCAGTACATTTCAAAATGTTATTGAATGTTTCATGTCGATAATTTGACCAATGCATCCATTCTTGACGCTCAGACGATATTTTCTGCAACTACCTCTTCTCTCCAGTTCCTTCTCCTTCTTCTCTCCCCTCTTTCCGTTCTGCTTTTATCTCATATCGCCTTCCCTACTTTTCTCGCATCTTATTTCCATCCCAGTCTTCTCCACTCCTCTTATCTCCTTTCCTGTCTTAGATTTCCGACTCCACTGCACTATTCTCTCTTTTTTCGTTCTTCTCTTTTTCTCTCCTTTACTCTACTCTCCACTTCCGTCTTCTCGTCTCCTCCTCTCCTCTCCTCTCGTTTTCCTCCTCTTTTCTCTTCTGTGTTCTTTTTTCCTCATCTCTCCTCGAATCTTTTTCCATTCTTCTCACTACATCTCCTCCTCTCGTCTATCCTATCTTTCTTCTCTCCTCTACTTTTCCTCTTCTCCTTTCGCTTTCTCTTTCTCCTCTCTTTTGTAACCTTTCGTTTCCTCTCACCTCTTTCCCTTACTGTAGACTCATCAGCGATGAAATACTAGAAAACCTATTTTTTTCTTTCAGAAAGAATTTTGTCATTTGCGATATAATAGTGATATTTTTAATAATTGTATACAATAACACTTGTTTATATTTCTTTCGCGTATTTTATAAATATCTATTGTGCATGTGGCAACCCTGAAATTGAGCCTAACTCTGCACGCAACCCACCAACGGCTTGTGTAAATTGGGTTGCCTAGTTTAAAATGTCGTTGTCCTAAAACTTTTGAGAGACACTGTACCAGGGACGTCGTTAGGGAGGGGCACGCGGGGGCACCGGCCCCGGCAAACGTCCACGTAGCCCCGGGAAACAATTCTGTATTTGCTGGAAATTTTACTTTGATGACAAATATTGCAAAACAATTCTTCAGTAACTTTTGCTTGCAGTTTGAAACACTTCTTCAATTTTCAGTAGCACGAACCCAAGCAAGGCATTTATTTCCTATTTCCCTCTTTCTTGCTTGTGAACACAAACAGATGTATTGGCAGAAGATGCAGTTAATGGTTTTGTGGTCCGCCCCGGTCAGGGAAGTCTGAGACCTATTGAAAATGCACTTTTCCTCCCTGCTGCACACCAGACCCAGGATCCCCCCAAAACCTGCACTTTCTCTTCATCTGGCCCTGCACTGGCACCATGGGCGCCGAAAGGACGACACAAACAGGAGGATTTAGCTACGGGTGGCTAGAACTTTCTGCGTTAATTATTTTATGGTTCAGAAAAGATATCCCCATACGTTTCAAATTCCAAGAACAGAATTCTATTCCTTGTCCCTTTTTCAGCGCGGGAATGAATGACATAGCGGTTCTTCTCACCTGCACTCAACCCTCCTGCTAATGACCTGCCCTGCAAAGGAGGGGAAAGGCCACTTTCTAAAAATTCGGAGAAACATCGAAGCGGTCGGTTCAACTGTTGATTTTGTGGACAGTTGATATCTGTCAGTTTGAAGTAGGATTTGTTGTCCGAGCGGTGTAAACTTCTGTAAACGTGAGAATATAGCATCACGAAATGTTTGTGATCTCATTTTCCTACATCGCGAGTAAAATGTCGAATGAGAAGCTGCCAGATTGTCTTCCTCTGGAGACAAACGGATCAGGATCGACTGATCGACCAAATATCCAACATATTGGCATTCTAAAAGAGAGTCTGACTAACACACAAGATCCTGGGTTCGACTCCCAGGGTGGTTGATCTCATGTATAATGAAGAATGAACCACGTTTCAATTAAGGAAGGAAACTAGGTATGTAGCAATTGTTTTTACAGCCGTCTGCAGGCTCTATGAATATTATGTTACAAAATTTGTATATCTTTCTGACTTTCTGTGATTTTTCTTCATTTAGCCTCCACCTGCAAATGCGGAAGCTGCTGTTGCTTAGGTGGCTAGGTTGGCTAGACATACAAATATAATTAACCCCTAGTAATACAGCGAATAGGGGACTCCCCGATGGCGCAGTGGTAGCGTCGTCGCCTAGTAATCAGGGGGTCCCAGGTTCGATACCCGGTGGATGTACAAGTGGTTCGGATCCCACTTTAAACTGTAGGTCCAGTCCCGATTAGCCTTACTGTGCATAAAGTGGACTTAAAACAACACATCAATCAATCAATACAGCGAATAATACTTACATAATATAATCAGGAGTTATGGAGAAGCAAAATACTTATCAAGCATTTTCTGTTTCTATTTGCTGTGCTGTGGTTAACAATGTGAACTAAGATGCCAGTGGTCCTGGGTTCGAATCCCGGACTGGACGTGTGTTTTTTATGATGGTCCTCTCATCAATTTCGCATCATCTTCATCTTCACGATTAGTCAAAAAGTGTCAGAAAAGCGAAGTAAAATAAACCAAATCAATAATTTATATATTTCTATATTACGCCGCTTTTCTACCTTTTCGGTTAAATGCGACGATGAGGATGAATGATGAGCCGAAGGAATGGCGATGGGACAGACATGATACAACCATACCTGTCCAATGTCCGAACCTTGGACCTCTGGTTTCGTAGCGTGTTATACTCAGTGAAATTCTTAGGAAGAAAAACTGTAAAAGTAGGGTGAAAAGAAGCAAAGTTGTAGGATGCATAAAAAGCCATATTTAGTTCTTCTAAAACCTTCCAATTATCGAGTTCGTGTGTTAAGTCCACTGTATGCACAGTAAGGCTAATCGGACATCTGAACCACTATGTGCCTCCACCGGGTATCGAACCAAGGACCCCTTGATTGCAAGGCGACGACGCTACCACTGCGTCATCGAGGAGGCCGAGAAAAACTTACAATTAGTCAGTAAAATTAATATTGAGGGACAAGGCCTGCGAAGAGTTCTTTCATTCGGTTGCGCGTGGTCATCACATCGAGTCCCATAGTTTCGAGAGCAGAATTTGCTTTCATATCGCTTTCAAGTACTTCCCAAATTGTCTTCACGATGTTGGAACAGCACAGAAATTTTAGAACTAATACAAGCAGGCACATACCCAGCGAAGGGGCTCGGGGGCTGCAGTCCTTCCCCGAAATCCTACAAATATCTGATTTTAATAATGTGTAGTAGTAAATAAATTTACTTCATTAACAGGATTAAACATATTGTATATGGTAAGTTGTAATATACCAAGAAATTCATCATCAGCGCATTTACTCCTCCCCCCAACCTTTTCATCTTTAGATGGCGGCTGCCGATAAGGGATAAGCCCCTTTCGAAATCAAATTCTGGGTACCGGCCTGACCACCAGCGATCGAACCTTGAACCTTTCGATTGATTGATTAATTGAACTGGTGTCTTAAGTCAACTTTATGCACAATAAGGCTAATCGGGACTGGACCTACAGTTTAAAATGAGATCCGAACTACTATGTGCCTCTATCGGGAATCGAACCCGGGCAGGTTGTTGAACCTGCCGAACCAAAGACGAGAGCGTAATTATTTGAACGTGTGGGAACTTTGTTTTATCCAGTGCCATCATATATTCAGTTTTCCACACATAAATAAGATTAATTTTAAGAAATTAGACGTTTGCATATAATTTGTTATCGTCATCATTTCCCAAGTAAACAATCAGATGCCATACAAGACTCGGGCCCGCCCTTGAACTAAGAGATACCGGATTCGATTCCGGTATGAACTGTATACATGAGATGCCTAGCTTGAACTCATTACGCACATATTTCATATTTGCACTGTTGCCAATACTTGTAAACGTGGTTCCAGTCCTTCATATCTAAAACCACGGAAAGGGGTTTTATCTACTTCTCAATTTTCTTCCAGCAAATTTACAAATCTAAAGACTAAGAACATTGTTCTTGGTGTATCAGCCATTAAGCTAATGAGTTCATTCTGCATTTAGTTTCCCGAATAATGGCTGTGGATTTCGCGAGAGTATATCCGTAGACTGTTGGGGTCTAGAAGAAAATTATGTTCCTTTCCAATTTATTGATTGATTGAGTTGGTGTTTTAAGTCCACTTTATACACAGTAAGGCTAATCGGGATTCTACAGTGTAAAGTGGGATCCGAACCACATGAGCATCTACCGGATATCGAACCCAGAACCCCTTGATTACAAAGCGACGATGCTACCATGCGCCACTGAGGAGGCCCTTGCTCCTTTTATATATATATATATATATACACACACACCAACACACATACATATATAATGTAATGTATGTATACAGTATAGGACTATATGGTGTATAAATAGTTTGTTAATTTATAATAGTTTGATAGAAAAAATTTAACGTTTGGGCCCCCGCAAACTGATCAACCTAGCTACGTCTCTGCACTGTACACTCGTTTGCTTGGCGCTTTCGAACTGCACTAGGTGACGTCACTTCCGTCAAGACTGTACTTCAAGTATGTACTTTGTACCTTTTGGACACAGCCACAAATGTAAAAGAAACATAAGTTTTAGTAACACAAATAAGGATATCTTTGATTGTAATTAATGAAAAATGTGTTTTATTATCCTTCGAAAGATGTGTGAATATTGAAGTTGCAAGGAAGATAAAAAAAGGGGTGAATAAAATATCCCAGACTATATAATCAGGAGCTAAGTACTGCAAAGAAACATTGATTACCAGCGTATAGTTAGAGATTGGTTAGTTCATCGAACTCTCCAGCCTAACCGTTGCCCATTTTGGTGGGAGCAGAAAAAGTTTTATCAGTTGCAAAAGAGAAACTGTGACGGTACACATTACAAACATGGGTGTTTGCTGTTAATTAGCTCCAACTGTTTTTAGTTTTGCTGTTATGCATATATACGATGTACGTACATTGCAGCCATGTTTATTGTTTATACAAATATATATAAATTTAGATGAAGATATACATTATGGCTTACTTCGGGTATTGCATTCTGTAAGCTTACAGCTAGATATGAAAAGCTTGATGCGCTTGCTGCAACTTCCACTTCTGGTAACTAGATTGCTTAATGAAAGCTTGCATCCAGCTAATAGCTTGCCATGGCAAGCTTGCAATGGTAAGTTTGCTTCATGCTTGCAGCAAGCTGTCTGTGCACAAGCTGAACGGCTTAACCTAAAAACGAATGCATTGAACCTGGCGTCAGAAGACGAAGGGCGGAGCTTGGCGAAAAAGGTGTTTGAGTTCGTGCAATAAGTGAGACCCGTAACAATCGACACCACGCGGAAGGGGAATTCGAAGCCCCGCGACAGAAGTTTGCATCTATATGGACCCAAACGTGCGCGCAGAATATAGTTCCGCTGCAATACTGCAGATTTTCTCACTGTTTGTGATATGAACAGCTCGGGGGTTGTTGAGACAAGACTGGCACGGGAGATGCTGAGCACCATTCTCGTGCGGATTAATACATAAAACCTGCTGCAAACTTAACCTGTCGCGGTGCTTAGTTCGGAATATCGTTTCAAGCGAACTGTAGAATTGTAATTACTAAACTTCCACAGATAATCAGATGCACCTTCGGAAGATTAGAAAGGCACGGCGTAGTGTGCATTGGTGAAAGGCAATTCAGTGTGTACAGAGGAAAGCAGGAATTATATCTAAAACTTCCCATATCGGGGTGTGTAAAGTCGTTTTAATGGGATTCAAAGGCTTTTGATTGATTGATTTGATTTATTTTACTTTGCTTCTTGTGCCACTTTTGGCTAAGATGGGGATGAGTGATGATATGATGAAATTCATGAATGGACACTCACAAACATCCATGCCCTGGCCAGGATTCGAACCCGAGACTCCTGGCGTTGTAGCGCGGTGTGCAAATATAAATTCAAAGGCAAATTTATATCAGGAATGAAATGAAAATGACTATAAGTGTGCTTTTGTGGGGGGTTGCTGTAGGGAGGTGTTAGAGGGGGTATTGGGGTCAGGGCTCGAAATGGAATATTTCATGAAATGGAACTCTTTACTTTAGTTAACATGCTGTTGTATTTCTTTTCTCTTTTGTCTTTTGACGAGATTAACGACTAGTAAAATGATGCCTTATTATCAAATTATATCAATTAAATTAGACACAAGGGCGTATCCAGGGGGTCCGGACCCGCCCCCCCCCCCAATTCCTTAATTTTCTTTGTGGATTCTTAAAATATCGTCCACTAATTTTTATTTTCTTTTCACACTGGGTAGTGATATATCAGCTGAAAATCTGACTTCAGTGAGAAACTGTTTTGGTGGAGTAAGTGAAGTTGATGTAGGCCTATATGTGTTTTTTAAAAACAATGTACCAGACATTTAAAAAAAAAAATATTGTCAATGTGTGAAACTCGATTTCTAGAAAAACATGATTCACTTCATGTTTTTGTTAAATTTCTTCAACCTTGTCAGTTAAGTGTAGCTGTCCGAGTGAAACATCGTTGATCTTCTAGCCGCAGTTGAAAAAGGGGACTTTCTTAATTGTACTCTTTATCTGAGAAAAGTTTTTTAGTTTTGCTGTACAGTACAGTTGTCGAAGTATTTAGAGCCCTCATCACAATTTTCAATCTTCATCTTTCTTAGCCAAGAGACGTCACAGAACTGCTTCAGAGACTTCGTGAAATTTCAAATGAAGAGTTCAGTGAAGTATTTCATACTGCTTCTGAAAAGTGTCAACAGATATTCAATTCTGAAATTACGATTCGAAGAATAACAAACACAATAATAATAATAAACGAGATAACTATCATCGTATTATTATAGAGGGGGACACGGCATTGGCCTTGAACGATGAGCATCCCTGGCTGGACCCTCCCCCAAATTTTCTTCCTGGATAGTCCCTGATTGAAATGTAAGCAGACGCAAGTATTGTCAATCGAGAAGCACAGAGAGATTTACCATGTGACATGTGACACCTAGTCGTTAATTTCATATGGAAGTGGAATCGGGTAATGTTCTTGCCCTGTACCAGCTAACTGTAGAGCAGACAAACGAGAAGTCTCTGCGCAAGTAGTGAAGCGAAGCGAGACGGCTCCACGAATGAACAGTGAGAGGACGGGGGGGCACTTTTCGCCACTTTTGCTCCCGCACTATGTTAAACGTTATCTACAAAGGGAAATATATTGTCCTTGCCCCCTAGTTACCCAATCGCCGCCACTGCTCCAAATATACGAAGTATTTTATTGTGTGTCCATCCCTCGAATACACTCGAATGTACTTATCTCGGTACTCCCTACTCGAAGTGAGGGGGGAGAGTGGGAGGAATCCAAAATCTTCCATATTTCCCCATCTGGAGGGTTGTAAGTTTGTGTTTAGGGGGTGTAACGTAAGTACAGATTTAGGGCCAATGTGACCATACATTTGACATTTGTGAAAAATTTTAGTGGGTGTTGAAAAATTTTCGGGAGTGTACAAGAGTGTCAATCCACTATTTTCAACAGCTGAGGCAAATTCTAACGTTAACGTCAATTGTTTTTTTTAAATTTTCTCTCCTTTTCTTTACGTAATTTTCTACAAGCAACATGAAAACTGCATTGATTGTGTCAACTGTCAAGTAATCATAAATTATTGGAAATATGAAGCATAAAAAATGTCTTTGGAACTGAAAGTTTTATTGGCTGGACACACCATGACGTAATACGTGAAGACTCCGTTAGATGGCAGGAGTGTTGAGTACTTTACGTACTTCCTAACCTCACCATCTGTCAAGGGGTCTTTGATCTTTGCTTCTGAGTGTTGTGTCTGCAACAGGGCAAAGTTTTCTGAGTTCTCACTTCGGACTTGTTGCTAGTGCGTAGTGAGGAAAGCAAAATTCCTATAAAATGAGTTCTTCATCCTCATGAGTTCACTAGATCCTCCCGTAAGACTAAAGTATTAGTATTCCTGGAAAGTAGCAATGCAGCTAACTAAATTCTCATCCTTGCCAGCAAGGACTGATTTCGGAGGGGTGATGGGGCATGGTTTCTCCGCTTCATTACGTCATGAATAAAGAGACTCGTCAGATAGAATACACAAGTAATGGCCTGCCTACTTTCACGATTATGCAGATATGAAGTGTAGTATACTAGGCTGAAGTTGCGAACTGGCCAATTAAGTGATGAAACGTCTCATATCGGGAATAATTTCGTAATAGCTGAATTTTGATCAGTCGTTAGCAGGGCCGGTTCTAGATGGATGCAGCACCTGGGGTATACAATATACGCGGGACCTATAACCAAAAATTTTCAGAGATCTAAAAAATCAAATTTTTGTTCCTCTGCCCTATACAATATTATTACAAATAATTTATATTTTTGTATTATTTTTATTATCTAAGAGCAATAAAATGAACATGCTGAAAGTTAAAACCAAGAATTATGGGAAGTTAATGAAAGTTTCTAAATTAGTGTTTCTTTCATTTCCGATGTGCCACTGGTGCGACGTTCATCAAATTTAATTACAAAACTGGGTATGTTCAATATCTACTACTACTATTTCACCTACCAAAGTGGCCATTTTTAATCGTATCCAATAGCATTCTCTACCACATCTCTCTCTTGTTTACTTTTTAATGAACAGTTGGCTTTTAATAAAAGCAAGAGACTTGGTAGGATTAATTGTTATACCATTTTATGATATATTTCAGTCGAGTAGCCAATCGCTATCTGCGTCCGGACGGTCGCCACCTTGAAAAGAGTCGCCATATTGGATATTTCTTTTTATCTGTCGAATCTCGGGAACTGGCAATTATCCACATCAGGTTTTATAATAAGAGTATAGTCTCCAAAAGTGTAAAGGCTCATAATAAATCAAAGAAATTATTTTTTAAAAATAAAGTGGTATTTTTGTAGAAAAAACTCACTATTTATGTATTTTTAACTTGTATGAGAATAACTGCGAGTTGAAAGTTTTCAGAATTCTCGAACCGAACAATATTGATTGATTTGCTTTATTTTACTTCGCTTTCTGTGCCACTTTTGGCTAATTTGCGAAGATGGGGATGAGTGGTGATATGATGAAATTGATGAATTGACACTCATGAACATCCATGTTCAGGCCGGGATTCGAACCCGGATACCCCTGGCTTCGTAGCGCGATGTGCAAACCACTCCGCCATGGGACCCGGCGAACCAAACAATAGTATTTTATATATTGTAACGTTATGAAATGTTTGTTAGAAGACTATTTAAATTTCAGAAACACTGAACCATTAAAATACTATTTTTTTTATATTAACAATAACATTTTTATGAGAATGCAATTTACAAACAATTCCATTTCATTTCTAATAAAAAGGGGTCATTTAAATGTATACAATAATTTAAATTGTTTTATTAATTAAAAGAAAAACAACACATCTTCATTGTAATAGATAACACAAAAATAGTGATTTTTTTTACCAAATATTTTGTTTTGAATTTCTCAATCGATCATTTCCCTTCTTCTTTTATCAGGTCTCAAATTCACATCCTTAACATTTCAATAATTTTGTGCATTTTTCCATTCGTCCCCCTCCTTGGCCGTGCGGTCTAATGCGCTGTGCTTTGGACTCCGACTGCGGGAAGGCATGGGTTCGAGTCCGCCTGGGTTCAGTCTCTGGGTTTTCGGCCTGAGTATAGGACCGGTGGCAACCTACCATCGTGAGAAAATTAGGGAGCTCCGATTGAGTAGCGTAACCCGGTCTAGGAAATCTCCTATAACGGCTGAGGGTTCGACGTGCTGAAAAATCACGTTCATGCGCTATTAATCAGGTACTTCAAAAGACAAAAGAAAAAAACCTTGCAACTGGCGAAATTGCATACACCCTGTACACAATTTTGCCACCCACTGTAAACAGAGGGGACAGGACAAACCGCGCTACAAAACAAACATATTTTCACCCCATAAATATAATGAAAAAACTAATGACATACATAATATACAGGGTGGACCAAAAGTCCCTTACCACCCCTTGTAAAAATCGTTTTAGTGGAAATTCATGAATAACAACCATGTGTGACCACATTAGGCCTAGGGGGAAGTCATAAGGGGGGGGTGCCCTTGACGGCGGCCATCTTGAAAGCCGCCATCTTGGATACAAGTCCAGTTTTGTAAATAGGAAGGTAGGCATGCGATACATGGCGAAATTGCAAGCACTTCCAATGACTACACAAATGGGGTGAAAATATGACTCTCAATGTATACGACACAACACTACACATATCATTGTAGGCAGAAAGCGTTCGTCTTCACAATGCAATAATTGCTACATAGCTTCGAACCCTCCTTCCTGGACAAAAGGACCGCACTTTGTTGCTCTCGATCTTATAACAACGCTACGTCTCGCACACACAATGGCTGCCTGTCTTTTCCGTCTAGCTCCTCCCCATCAAAACGAGACAAAACACGATCAGCGTGCGCTACCTACCTATACACTAGCACCATCTGCCGACTTAGGCCGACGTGTTGGGAAATACTGGTATCTGGCAGAATTGAAAACATGGCGAAATTGCGCACACCCACCTTATATTTACCTTTCAACTAGATTAGGCGAAGCCCTAAAATGGCAGCAAGTCAAATTAAATTACCATAAATTCTGCCGAGAAACCATTGGAAGAAACGGGAATACGCGCTGAAAATCCACACTTTACAGCTTTTTTTAAGCTGTGAAATTATCAGGTTTTTGTTTCAGAACAAGAAGTTAATTGAATTAACAGGGAGAGAATTTCGTTTAGGAAGCTCATATGTGGACGAAATGTTTCTAGTACTCTACTTCGGTAGCCATGATCAAAAAGACCAATCTCTTTCTCTCTCTCTTTCTCTCTCTCTCTATCCGCATTTCTTCTGTTTCATTGGGTGCTCTCTCTGTCTTACTATTTCTTCAACACTATATTTTTCTATCTTTCCTCTTTGTATCTTACTTTCTTCAACTTTCTCTCTCATTATATTCGTCCTTTTCAAACCTTCTTTCTCATCATTTATGTTTCTCCTCTGTTTATCTTGCATTCTTTTTATTCCTTGCTTTTCTCTTCTTGTTGTTCTTCTGTCAATTTTTCCCGTCTTTTCTAGGTCTTGATTTCTAAATCGCTCTCTCTCTTTTTCTGCACTTCCTCTGCTTCGCTACGTGCTTCTTTTACTTTCTAATTTCCTTCTTTTTGTCTCTCGTCTATCATTCGTCCTCTTTTTTCTCAGTCTCTGTGTATCTTTCATTTCTTTCTATCTTTACTCTAACTCTTGTTTCTCTTTCTCTATTATTCTATAGCTCCTTCTCGGTGAAATTTTCGCTCTTAATCCGTTTCGCGGTTGTTTCTTTCGCGCTTATTCTGGTGTTCAGTTTTCGTTTCGCGATTATTCCGTTTCGCGGTTGTTTCTTTCGCTCTTATTCCATTTCGCGCTTAAATCTTTCGCGCTTATTCCTTCGCGTTTATTCCGTTTCGCCATTAAACTTTTCGCGCATGTTCCTTCTCGTTTAACGCTTGTTCCGTTTCGCTCTTACTCCTTTCGCGTTTAATCCTGTCTTACGTTTCGAAGTTGTGCTCTTTCGCGGTTATTCCACCGCCCCGTCTTATTTCAATATCTCTCTCCCTGATTCTTGATCTGTTTCATATGAATCTGACATTTTCCCATGTACGGTATTATTAACAACAGTTTTTGGATTTTTGCATAAGTTGTTCAATTTACTTTGTAAAGACCATGTCAAGAATTATGAGAAAGCGGAGTCGATGTTCGCTTTCTCATAATTCTTGACATTGTCTTTACAAAGTAAATTGAACAACTTATGCAAATATCCGTTAAAAAAACTGGCAGTTTAAGTGTTGATATAAATATTGTCTAATATATAACTAAGCTAACCTAACCTATGGCTATTGGCTATTATATTACCATTATGTGCCATTTTGTAAATAGATTACTTTCATTTTCTGTTCATGTTAAGGATGTGTTACAAATTTGTTGGTGTTTGCGTTGATCTTCATGTACATGGTGAACGAAGTTACACGTGTAAGCTGAATTGTATCTTTTGCAAATATGCTGTATAAAGAAACAGACTGCCGGAGTATTAATTGAGGTGAGTGTACAGCAGAGACCGTCTGATGATGAAATTCCCGTTTCGCCTAAAATGGCGGTTTCGTCATCTAGGCCTAAATTCGTTCAGCAGATTATTTTTATTTCCAAACTACAGAGAAGTAAATGGCTTTCAAGATTACTTTTCACGATTTGTTTGAGGCTTTCTGTTAGCGACTCTTTGTTAAACGAAGTCAATGGGAGAAATGTCCTCCACATTCAAGGTTCATTTATTTCTCTCTCTCTCTCTCTCGTAATTTCAGCTTCATACTCCAGTGTTTTTAGCCAAGAACAAAAGACTTAAGTTTCAAGGTCAAATGTAACATACGGAGGACTTTGCTAGATGGTCCAGGCCGATCTTCCTTACTAAGATGGTTTCGTAACCTTGTTTCCCAAGGTGGCAGATAGAGGTCACTGCCCTCAATGGAATCTGACAGGCGTTTGGACCTGTAGACTTGCTGAAATATGTTAATTTCCAGCAAGGCAGTGCAGAATGTAAGGAATGTTGCCAACGTCTCTTTGAAAAGTAAAAACTAATGCTTTTGAACGATTGGCGCCATGGATATACTAACTGAGTTGAAAGCGAAGAATGAGAAAGGGGGGGGGGGTGAGTGAAAACCCCGCGACGTTCGAAGTATTTCTACTTTTTATTTATTTATTTATTTGAGAAATCCTGAATACAGAGAGAATCCATTTTATATCAGGATATCAACAGCGAGAAAAATATAAATTAACAAATGAGAAGCACGCACACATATGTAACAAGAATAATACAATAAAAATAATAAAAATTAAACAATAATAATAAAGCAATAACAAGGGTATAACAAATATTAATTTCTCTTCAGCTGCTTGATGCACGCATTTCTGAAAGCCTGCTTAGATAGATGGAAACCTGGAGGGTCAATTAGTGTATTGTACCTTGTTTGTAGCCTATAGAGAAATGACCTTTGTTCTAGGGATAGCCTTGAGGTTTTTGTATAAAAGAAGTTGTTGCATTTTCTGTTGGTACGTGGGATCCGGATGTGAAGATGTGGCAAGAGTTCGTTAGTGAAAAGTTGTCCATTCATGATTTTGAAAAGAAATGTTAGATCTGAAACTTGACGGCGAAGGGACGGATCGTGAATTTGAAGAGTGGATAGAATTTCATGTTTGGAAAAGTTTGCAAGGGCTGGGCATCTATGTTTGACTATTCTGATAAAGAAATTTACCACTTTATTTGTTCTCTTTATATTGCTATCACAGGCCATTGACCAAATACAGGAACCATATTCAAGAATAGGTACTACGCACGATGTAAAGTAGGTTTTGAGGGCAGAAACATGTGTGATATCTGTAAATCTGTAAATTAGCCCAAGGGTTTTCATGGCTCTCGAAGTTATGTAATCTATGTGGTGGATGAAAGTGAGTTCGCTGTCGAAAATGACTCCAAGATCTTTGTGCTGTTGTACGAACGGGATGATTTTGTTGCATAATCTATAGGATGGTGCTGTAAAATTGGATTTGAGGGTAAACCTCATAAAAACAGATTTCTCGGGATTTATTTTCAGATTCCAGTCTTGGCACCAGCGTTCAATGTGTGTGAGATGGTGGTATAATCTGTTGCAACCTTTGCTTTATTAACTCTTTAGGTTAATAGCGACCATGAGACTGAGTCTGATTGAGCTAAGGGAGGTGGGGTTTGTTGATCGCTCCAAATGCTGAGGCAAGAAGTGCGAAATGATAAAAAAAAAAAAAAAAAAGGACGAGACGCTCGTGATTGATTAATTGATTTCATTTACTTTACTTCTCTTTTGTGCCACTTTTGGCTAATTTCGATGGGGATGAGTGATGATATGATGAAATTGATGAATGGACATCCATGCACAGGCCGGGATTCGAACCTGGGACCCCTGGCGTCGTAGCCCGATGTATTAAGCACTCCGCCACAGGGACCGGCGAGACACTTATGTGTGTCAGATTTATCAATATCATTGGTTGATATTAGAAGGAAATAAAATGGATTGAACAATGTTGGACCAACATTTAGAAATTGAAAACTACAAGAATAATAACATCAATATGGAATCCCACAAGAGGACCAAGAGAAACTAAGAAGGATGACTAAGGGAGGAAGTCAAGAAGATAGCTCAAATGAAGAAGAAGACCATTCAATGGAAACAAGAAGAAGAAACCAGGGAACTCCCAACTTCGGGAGGAGTAGGTGAAACCGGCGACTCTGGGCCGGCCCTTTGACCTACTTTTTATTTTACGACGTTTTACGCACTAAACTAACCTACAATGAAAGAAAAAATGGACAGAAAAAGCTCTGGCATCACTTTTTAAGCTATTTTTTATGCCATCTCGTTTTTTTGACCTACATTTGAAATGACTTACGACATTTTCCTATAAGGCTACCCCCCTCTTACTGTAAGGCCCCCCTCAGTGTAATCTACTACGACCTGCTAATAGGCTTCTACTCTCAGCGTAATTTGTTTTTTACGATGTTTTACGGATTAAAACTAACCTACAATGAGAGTAGGTGAAACCGGCGACTCTGGGCCCATCTTTTGACCTACTTTTCGCGCGCAGTGTTGCCAGCTCCTCACTCGAAAAAATCACCAAGGTTTTTGTTTTTGGGTCTAACCTAACCTAAAGCAAGGAGGTGGCAACCTTGCTTGAGGTATTTTCTCGCAGTGTTGCCAACTCCTCACTCGAAAAAATCACCAAGGTTTTTGTTTTTAGGTCTAACCTAACCTAAAGCAAGAAGCTGGCAACCTTGCTTGAGGCTTGCTTTACAGTGCATAAAGCAAGGTTGCCAACCCACTGGTACTTTTGCTATAGCTTTTTACAAGAAAAAAAAAGAGAAAGGGAAGAGTTAAACAACCGACAGCTTACCCACAGCCTTTTTTGCTCTAACCTAACCTAAAGCAAGGAGCTGGCAACTTTGCTTGTACAATCAACCCGGTTGACCGCCCTCAAGTGGAGATCAGCGTTGCCAACTCCTCACTCGAAAAAAAATCACCAAGATTTTTTTTGGTCTAACCTAACCTAAAGCAAGGAGCTGGCAATTTTGATTGTGCAATCAACCCGGTTGACCGCCCTCAAGTGGAGATCAGCGTTGCCAACTCCTCACTCGAAAAAAAATCACCAAGATTTTTTTTGATTTAACCTAACCTAAAGCAAGGAGCTGGCAATTTTGCTTGAGGCTTGCCTTACAGCGCATAAAGCAATTTTTGCCAACCTGCACACACTGGGCAAGGAGAGCCGGCACTGCTGTAAAAGAGAGAGAGATGGGTGGATGGCAACGCAGTATGTGTGTGCGTGTGTGTATATAATATGTAGCATTATTAACTAGAGTGTGTTGGCAATTTACTTACAACTAAAAAAAAATAGAGATGCCAACGTTGGTGTAAGATGAAGAGAGAGAGAGAGAGACCCATGGCTGGCAACAGTAATAAGCGAATGCGCCATATCGTAATTTTCCAACTCCGTATATCGTGACCTTTGTAAACCTCTCTCGGGGGAACGATGTGCCACACACACGCGCGCACACACCTGTATTGTGACGCAAGCAAACAAACAAAATAATAATTGTTGTTTTTTTAGGATACCTGGCCCCTATAACTTCGCGAGGGTGCGTGGTGCCCAACACAGTTCTAATGGCCGCGGCTAACAAAGTCATGCCTCTGTAGAGTTTCATGGTTTTTTTTTTCTCAAACTTCTATGAAACTCTACAGAGGACCTCCGTAATGCATGCAACGTGTACTAACAACTCTAGTGTTATTTGATGTTGTGATATTTTTGGATATAGAGTTTTATTGTGAGATATAGATAAAAATAATTATGTTTATTATAATATTTTCTTGATGAAGATGGAGAATATGTGTGTGTTACAATTAAAGTTGCATGCTTTTTTTTCTAGTGTGTGTGTATGTGTTTTTGATGTTTCGACAGCATCTGAAACGATAAAAAAAAATTTTATTGTTAATTTTCACGTGTAAAAACAACAACAAATTTTTTTGTGCAAATTTTCTGATTGTCTCGTGCTATAGTGCAAAAAAGATATTGTAACTGATAACTAATGAAATTGACATTTGTAACTGATCTGAACTAGTGAAATTCGTATTGTGCCATTGTAACTGATTGTGCTAGTACAAAAAATTTCTTATTGTGCAAGAAAAGATGTTAAAAACTTGTTAAAACTGCTCTGTGACCCTCTCGTTCTTCACGTCGTAGGCGAAGGACTTCTCTGCAATCAGGATGACACTGCATAGGGTATCCTCGGGCAAGGCATCGTGGAACTCGCAGACGATCTTGATGTTGGTTCGATCGTTGACCACAACCTTCTTTCTCTTAGATGTGTTGATGACGGTCATGGGTCTCCGTGCTTTGAACTCGCTGGGCGTGTAGTACATGTCCACGCTTCCCTCGGTCACGCGTTTGTAAGCCGAGAACGCTTCGTAAAGTTTGAGGTAATCGTTTTTGGTCATGTCGAGGTTGTAATTCTCGCGCGGGAACACTTCGTTGCGTCCATTTTTGAGATAAATGTTCTTGATCTTGCAGTCGTCGAACTTGCTGGAATCTTTTTCCTGATTGTTATTGCGCCCGGTCTGAAAGAGCACTACGACGAAATCTGGCATGTCGAACTGTATGTTGTTGAACTGCGTCGTCACGTCGAATTCCATGTGACTTCCCGACGCAACCTTCTGCACGCACTGGTAACCGTGAAAGTGAATCGGCACCTGCGGACTTTTCAAGATCTCCGCTTTGTACTTGAGGGCGTAATTCGTTTCGTATTCCACCACCGGCATTCTCAATTCCATGCTCCGGATGACGCACTTGGCCGCTTCGGGTAAAGTGTTGGCTATCGGCGTGGTGCCGTCCGGACCCAAAGTAGCGTATCGCATCAGTGCGTCGTTGTCGTTGGCAGCTCTTCGAAACGTAACGCGCAGTCCTCCCTTCCACATGATCTCCTTGTAGTCCGAGAAGAAACCAGGCAGCAGACGCATGGGAAAGAGCACCGTGTGACTTCTCGTCGATATTTTGGCCCCAGCTTCGAATCCCCCGGCCTGGTAGTACGCTGCGTCCGTTTTGGATAATTTCAACGTTCCCACTGCCGTCGACGTGATGCCTGGATAATCTATTCTGTCGATGACGGTGTTATGTTTCCTCACCTCCACCTGCGAGAACAGGTGAGGCACGAAGTTGTCCACGAGTATCAAGTTTGCTGCTGCGGGAAACGCATCTCCGTTTTCCTTCTTCACCACGTCGAATTGAAGGTAGAGGTCCGCTCTGTGAGGATGAACGAACCCATCGCCTACGTCCACGTCGTATTCGATCTCCCTGTTCGCCTCGTTCAGATTGGCGAACGTGCGACGGTTGGGAGGGAAAGATTGCAATTCGTAACTTTCGATTTGCTCCATTTTACATGTATGGTTATTTATTATACGTTGATCTCCACGATGGCCGTCGTAGTGGCACCTGCGAAATCTACCACGTCTCCTTTCTCGTTCGTCACCACCAACTCTATGTCGTCTATGCGGTTGCGACATACTGGAAAATAGATCGGCGAAGAGGGCGTGTAGATGATCGGTTCCATGAACTCGGAACTTGGTTTGAAAGTGGCTATGATTCCCGTCTGCTTGTGACTTCCTAATAATCCGTCCGAGGATTTCGTGATCATACCTTCGGCCACGTTACAGTGTACGTTCAGAGTCTCTATGGCCAAGAATTTAGGAATGTTGGTTGCTGTGTGCTTGATGCCAGCTTCGAGTTTTGTGTCATTCTCGAAACCTAAAAGTTCTCCCATGGTGCCCAGGTCCACGGTCTCCGTCGCGGATAGGATTTCCACTCTGTGCGTGACCGAATTTTGAGAAAGGTATGTGCCTTTGGGTAATTGAGCTTGCAAAGTGGAAAGATTGTATTGGCCTGGCGTGACGACGATATGTTCGCTTCCGACGCTAATTTTGTTGTTGTGCTGCGTGACGTTAGGTATGAGGTACATGCTGTAGAATGCACGCAGAGCCACGGATTTAGGATAGACGATGTCGTCGTGCAGCGTGAGTTTCAAGATTGAAGATTCGCTCGTGAGATGGAACACGCCCATCGTGTTTCAGATTCCACAATGCTTTCTGGAAATCTTCGATCGTAGGGTTATTTATTTTAGAGAGAAACGCGAGCACGGAGAGGCAGAGATGGCCGCAGTTCACGTCTCCGAAATTTTGAATGCGTTCGTCGTTGTAGTATATGGAGGTTTTGTTTGTTTTCAGATAATAAACTAAATTTGTAGGCGGAACACCTCCGAAAGAATCGAAAACGAATGCTTTATCATCATTTTTGTGGTAACATATCCAATGCGTGCCTGGATTTTCTTGACCGTCCAAGTTGACTACTCCGCATTCTCTTCTTTTCACGCTTGAAGGTAACGAGTCGGACATGAAAACTCCTCTGAAGTGTTTGATTTGTAACGGTCCGATCAGAGATTCAATGTCTCGGTTGGTGAGTGCTTCTGTTTCTTTTTTTTAAACTTTTTCATCACGCCCTTCCCCTTCTTCTCCATGGCCGAGTTGGAAGAACAGAAACGTCACAACCTGGCGTGCGTAGTGCGTAAAACGTCGTAAAATAAAAAGTAGGTCAAAGGGCCGGCCCAGAGTCGCCGGTTTCTCACAACGTTGCAACGTTTTGAAAGTCGTTGATTTTGTTTCTGTATTTTCCGTCGTTGGGTTTCCTCGTCACGTCGATCGTCGCGAATCCGAAATCGTCCCTGTTCCAGCAAGAAGAGCAACGTTTTGAAAATTGATTGATCAACAGGCCGTTGAGTTTAGATAACATGGAAGGTAGAAATTCATGATCTGCCTTGCGGTGTACAGTCTCCATTGTTTGCTTTCGGAAACCAAAGAGATTCATTGTCCTTGCTAGTTCTTTATTTTTCTGTATGTGATAATTTGAGACAGTCAAAGTTTTTTTTATTTTAGTTATAGTTATTTAAGTTTATTTTTTTTTCAATTGCATTGCCTACAATTTTTACTATTTTCTAAACGATAGTGTCCCCAAGGCAACGTGTGGATTCCACAAGACAAAATACATCTTTTATCGTCGTGCGGATCTAATGCTACCTTCCTAACTTCGTTTGTTGTAATCACGTGGTCTACACTTTGGATTCTTTGTTCTATACTTAGTATCGTCGATTGTGAGTAAAGGCAATCGATGTAATCGTGGAAGGTGAGTTTGTTCTCCACCGTATTCTTGCCCACACCTTTTGCTTTCTTCGTGACGCTACTCTCTGTTCTCATGGCATACATCTTCGAACGCAAACCCGCGAACTCGACAATAATATCACCGTTACATTCATCTTTCAGTTTACCTAGGACTTTTTTGTTACGAGATGGAATCCCAAATCTGTTGGGTTGAGGATACGCAGAAGTATCGAAATACTCAAGCATGGAAGGATTTTTTATGTCTTCGTATAGGTTAGGTGTTTGTATGCTGTAAATGAAGCTGTCGGTGTCCGTGTACAAAAGTGATATTTTATCATTGTAGAAGGGTTTCATCACGTCGTAATGAAATTCGAACATGTAAAGTTTCGACAAGTCGAGAACCGTTGCGCCAACGTAAATTGGTTTTCTGAATTTCATCAATTTTATATCTAGATTGAAAAGTGCCAAATTCTCGTTGTAAATTTTTCTCGACTTGAATCTAGGATCGGCTATCCACTTCCGACATTTATTCTTATCGGAAATTAATTTCACGTCTACGTGCTTTCTAACATTCTCCATGGTCTTTCCGTACACCGCATTGTTCATTAATTTAAAGAAGTCCTTGTCTAAATCGGAAGTGGCAGCTGTTCTATGTTGTGTGTTAGTTTCTATGTAAGGCCTTAACCACGTGGAATGTTTAAACTTTAGTATTCTTCTAACATTTACTATCTGAACACCCTTCCCAATCAAAAACCGGAGATTCTTGTAGTGGACGACGTATCTCTGTTTAGAGTCCAATGTTAACAAAAGCTTGTCTTGAACCGAGTCGGGTGGACATTTGATTTCGGGAGTCGGAGGCAAATCCGAAAACGTGTCGTGCAGGTGGTCGGAGAATTGGAGATCTACCTCTGCGAAGAAACCACACTCGCTATCGTCGAAATGAATAATATCTATCGAAGTGGGATCTAACCATTCGAATCCCCCGTAAGGAAGTTTTTGAACCATGGCATGTCCGTAGAGATTATTAACGTCAGAGTAGAAGATGTAATTCGATGCTCGATTTGAATCGTAATCTTCTTTCATGTGTACGTTATTAGCTTTTGCATGTCTCTGTACGCATTGCACCATTCCACCTCGTATCCCTCTTTCAATAAATAGCAACATGTCAACGTCCGATATCAGTTCCAGCTTGACCTTTGTCTGGAATAACATTGCCGACCACGCTAATCCCGGTAGACTGTAGAAATACGCTGGATCTAATTTATAAATATTCGTTGCCGTTTTCCTGAACGCTTGAAAAACATCCGCGAGTATCGTCACGTCCAGTTTTAAGTATGCGTCGTGGTAGTCTCCGAGTGTCGTACATTCTAATTTTTCCCACATGAGTTGCGCGTGTTGGTATTCTTCTTCCGCGATTCCTTTCTCTCTGAGTCTGCTGTAAAATTCTCTTGGAAGTGGAAGAGCGTCGTCGTTAAATTTAGAACCATCACTAACATATTCGTAAGGATAAATCCCTTTACGTCTAACGAGTTCTATGTCTACGTTGGGAAAACTAGCTCTAGTTATTTTAAATTGATCGTCGATGAGTTTGTTCGCTAAAGCATCCAGACTTGCAGAGAGAAATCTATACGAATCCAGGAAGCGCATCTCGATTGTATTTTTCGTTCCCGGAATCAACACTTGCTTGCTGAGACTAATATAGCGTTCTTCATTCTCGGCCAAGACACCTATACGTTTCGGATCGTAGCCAAGATGTCTCACCAGGTGGTGAAAATCATATCCGCTTCCGTTGTGAAAGAATATGGGGATGAATTTAGGTTTCTGGGTTTTAAGATTGCACGTGTTGCAAATTCCACCTATGTAGTTTCCGCTGAAATGATCGTGGTGGAATATTTTTTTGTTCTCATCAGTGAAACTTTGATCACATACCGGACACACCTCAGTGGAATTGTAATTTTGAAGTTCATTTTCAGTTAAAGGTGTCATCGGTTTTGATGTAAGCAGTACGCTACCAATTACCTCAACCTCCTCCACCATTTTTTCCAGGAAGTGTTCGATTACATTTGGCCCGCGGTATATATATGCTTCATTTATTTTATCACGTCGCACAACAACATAGCCGAAACTATTGGGTTGATGAAGCTGGTACGGCGTTGTGGAGGAAATTTCAGGATCCGGTTCGCAGTAGGAGAGTGGTTTGAGGAACGCCTCGAAATCTGCGACGATGATTGCAGGATGTTCCAACAATGCCTTGTGCATTTTGAATTCTTCGACTTCGTTCGTTTCGGGCATCAACATTCTAGCCGGCCTGTTGTCGCCGCAATATATTTTATGTTCGGCAAGTTTCTCGATAGCAATTTGACGTCCGGTGTAATTTTGATAATCGAGTTGTTTTCGATCGTCGAACGTGGTTAGGCATCTCGGGCAAACTTCGATGCAATGTTCATACTTGGTAGTTTGACTTTTGACCAAACGTGATAGAGAACGAATTAGCGTGTAGTGATGAACATCCTCGTTGGAAATAAGAAGAAGATTTATTACACGAGAATCGTCATCGTCGATATCGCTTATTCTGACTGGATGCACGACATGTTTATCTGACGTGAAGGAATATACATTAATAGCGATGCGTTTTCCTGCACGATTTTCGAACTTTGTTATATCCGACAATGTCACCGGGTATTCAATGTCAGACATTACACTTTCAAACTCGGACTCGTATTGCTTGTAATGAGAAACCCGTTCTGGATTATTTGACCAATAAACAGAATGCAGTGCAGCCAATATACACCAAAGAAAACACTTGTTATCGCTGTTCTGTATATTTAACACAGCCCTCTTGTGTTGAATGTTCGGTGGAAGAGGAACATAGCTGGATGCGCAAAAAGGCGAGAATCGGTTCACGTAAACGGTTAGCGTGTGAGGACTTCCACACAGAGCCCATCCCGACCCTTTAGCCTCGAAATCGTCGTGTTTCTTAACCAGCTCTTTGGAAACTTTATAATAAAAGTTGTCCAAATTTTCGACGTCAGCAAAATAAAATGTCTGGTTTTTTGTACGATGATAAAAAATACTCGTTGTGCCATCAACTTTCTCGTATTCAGAAAACAGAACAACATATACTTTTATGGAATTATTTTCAAGTTTATTTTTTAGAATATTTAGTACAGATGTTTTCGTTTCATGCAAGAAACTAAGGATGTCACGGCCTGGTTCCGAAGTAAAATAGAAATCCTGGAGTTGGTCGTTGAATGCAGATCTAATCGGTTTGCGTTCATCCGATAATTTAACTTGTTTGGAAGTGGAAGCTTCCGTTTCTGGATTATCGATTTTCCTTTTCAATGTTCCTTGTTCGATCGATGGTTTGCAAATTTTGAGGTGTTTACTTAAATTTGCAATGCTGATCATCTTTCCACATGGAGCACAAGACTTAGAAGGTAACAAACGATTAATTCTCGAGCCTGTTTCGCTACATCTTGCCCTGTGCTTGCTAATATTAGTTTTAGATATTAATTTTTCGCAAGTAACACATTCAGTTTTATCATTTTTTCGATTGAAACTGGTGGTGGATGCCATTATGCTTTCTCCAAAAAATCACAGAAATCAAAAAGTGTCTAGCGATACAATTTTCAGGTATGTTATTTTATATAGAATTTCTTGGAGTGATTACAAAACTTAAAAATTCAATCTACTGTAAATAGAATTTCGGGTATGTTATTTATATATAATTTCTTGTGTGCGAATACAAAAACTCAAGAATTCAATCTACTGTAAATACAATTTTCAGGTATGTTATTTTATATAGAATTTCTTGAGGTGATTACAAAACTAAAAAAAATCAATCTACTGCGAATATAATTTTCAGGTATGTTATTTTATATAGAATTTTCTCAGGGGCGAATACAAAACTCAAAAATCCAAGACAGTTCAGTTTTAACGTGTTCATATTTGAAAAAAATGCAAAAATACGCCTTGGAGATTTCAACCAATCCACTTTACTAGATTGGCGAAACTCTTAACTATTGTTATTTGGAACCTTTAACCTTTTTTTGGTGACGTAGAGTACGCGTAGAGAGGTTGGGTTTAGTGTGTCGATCGAGTCTCGGTGTCCTCTGTCCTCCCATACCAAAATAAACACGTCACAATACAGAAATAATAAGAGGCGTGTGTGTGTGTGTGGCAGAGAGATCACATCGTTCCGAGAGGTTTACAAAAGTCACGATATATAAACATTTGACCAGGACTTGGAAAATTACGATAAGGTGCGTTCATCCTTCAAGGATGAGAGAGTGCATTATTTACTCATCACGCTGTGTCAGCGCAATAAATAAAAGCGCTGAACATGGAGAGAAAGTGGGAGTTTTTGAGGTTTTGGTGAACCTCAATTAATAAAAATAAGTTTTTTGAGGTTTTGGCGAGTTCCAAATAATCAAAATGAGTTTTTGATGTTTTGGTGTTGTTTTCTACGCTGTGAAACATCGTCAGCGCAATAAATAAGGCGCGGAACGTGGAGAGAAAGTGAGTGTGTGTGTGTGTGGCACATCGTTCCCGAGAGGTAGGTTTACAAAGGTCACGATCTACAAACATTTGACCGGGACTTGGAAAATTACAATAAGGTGCATTCAACCTTCAAGGATGAGAAACTGCATTATTTACTCATCACGTTGTGTCAGCGCAATAAATAAGGCGCTGAACATGGAGAGAAAATAAGAGTTTTTGAGGTTTGGTGAACCTCAATTAATAAAAATAAATTTTTGAGGTTTTGGTAAGCTCCAAATAATCAAAATGAGTTTTTGATGTTTTGGTGCTGTTTTCTACGCTGTGAAACATCGTCAGCACAATAAATAAGGCGCGGAACGTGGAGAGAAAGTGAGTGTGTGTGTGTGTGGCGAGCTCCACCGAGCCTCACTGAGCCCCACTTCCGGTTTGTGAACTCTCAAGCAAGATTGCCAGCTCCTTGCTTTATGCTAGGTTAGACCAAAAAAACCTTGGTGATTTTTTTCGGGTGAGGAGCTGGCAACACTGCTCCTCACTTCAGCTCCTCACAAGAGGTTTGTCAACTGTCCAAACTGGACTACTAGTTATCTTGGAAACGGTGAGACTTAGGAAAAATCTGTTTGCGGATTCGTCATGTACGCCTATATGTAAGTAAAATATGAATAGAACCTATTCTCGGAAATCCAAAATGGCGACCGGAAGTGGGGTTATCTTGGAAACAGCAAGACTTAGAAAAAATCTGTTTGCGGATTCGTCATGTACGCCTATATGTAAGTAAAATATGAATAGAACCTATTCTCGGAAATCCAAAATGGCGACCGGAAGTGGGGTTATCTTGGAAACAGCAAGACTTAGAAAAAATCTGTTTGCGGATTCGTCATGTACGCCTATATGTAAGTAAAATATGAATAGAACCTATTCTCGGAAATCCAAAATGGCGACCGGAAGTGGGGTTATCTTGGAAGCGGTAAGACTTAGGAAAAATCTGTTTGCGGGTTCGTCATGTACGCCTATACGTGAGAAAAAATATGGATAGAACCTATGCTCGGAAATCCAAAATAGCGACCGGAATTGGGGTTATCTTGGAAACAGTAAAACTTAGGAAAAATCTGTTTGCAGATTCATCATGTACATCTATACGTAAGAAAAAATATGAATAGAACCT
Source organism: Lepisma saccharinum (assembly GCF_977018435.1). Classification (NCBI taxonomy): domain Eukaryota; kingdom Metazoa; phylum Arthropoda; class Insecta; order Zygentoma; family Lepismatidae; genus Lepisma; species Lepisma saccharinum. The sequence goes on along the minus strand of NC_139238.1, from coordinate 68,248,493 downwards.
ATGCTTGTGTGTGCTACAAGGTCTAAGGACCGAATTATATGTCTATAATATTTACTTCTTATACTATCTTATCCCTCCTATACTGGGAGGTCAAAGGGTCCATGGACCCGATCATCAATCGCTGTATCAGCATTAAGTGTCGTCCTTTCTCTCCCTTCACCCAGGGAGGTTTCAGATCTAGGGACCTGACAGTATGTTTCTATATTATGTATTATTATATTTTGTATCTCATATCATATTTTCTCTTTAAGTTATACAATTAAATTATGATGTTACATTTACACTTATGTAGAATTTACACTTTCTAATATGGTTGCATGGATTCATATGAACCATTAAGATCTAAGGATCTAACACATAATTAAGTATCGTAAAACGGATTATCTTACCTATCATAATCTATTATATATACATATATTTATTCTTAAAGTTAATACAAGCTTAAATTTTTGACTAAAACAAGTAAACACACCTTGGTTAAATTCATTATTAGGTGCCAAGGTAATTTTCTCTTCCATCATTACTGTTATCCTCTTCCTACTGCCAGAGAGAGAGAGAGAGAGAGAGAGAGAGAGAGAGAGAGAGAGAGAGAGAGACGAGGGGCTATGGGGGCCCTATCTTCTTCTCTCTCCTCACTTTCTCGCTCTCTCTCTCTTCACTTCTTTCTTTTTTCCTGCTCTTCCCTTCCTTTTGGAGAGAGAGAGAGAGAGAGAGAGATAGAGAGGAAAGAGGGAGGGAGAGAGAGATAGAAGGAAATAGTAGGCCTACTACTGGAATTTTAACCGAAATATGTAACTAAAAAATATATCAAGGCAAGAACACAAAGGCAAAGAAAATCTGCGCAGGAAATCAGTTGATTTTCGCTTGCAGACATTCAAAAACTGTAGATCTGTGGGTGGCGGGAACTTCAAACCCCATTCCGCAGGTGTTCTTTCTAGGGAACCCCTCCGTCGGGGTCGTTTTTGAATGAAACGTATCTCCCAGCAGGGGTGGTTAGTTTTGAAACGCAGTTGAAAGACGGGTGAAAATACTGCCCTAGCGGCAACCCTCAGTTCCACCCTCTTCCCCTTTCAGTGGAATTTGCTCCTTGTCAGCGTTGCCAGGTCTAAAATAAAGAATATCTCTGTTTTCGTGGGAAAATATTCCTGTCCTGTTGTTTCTTATGTATGTTACCAGATACCAGTACAGAAATTTCACGAAGAACGAGAAAGTTTGTGTTCAAAAACCGCTAGAAATGAAAACAGCCAACGAGAAACGCATGGAAGGAAGATATAGTCATTTGTAACTTTTCTTTGCCGATTGGTTCTGGTTTCCACTTACAGCGAGTGCAGTATATGTTCAATAAATAATGAAATTTTCTATCCTTTGCTACTGTTTGAGAAAGCATATTTTTTGGTCGATGAACATGAATATGTTGCCGGCTCCATGGCGGAGTGGTTAGCAGAGGAAAAAGGTAAGTAAAGGATAAATAAGAAAATGCACACCAGCCAAAGAAATGGGAGGAAATACAAGCGAAGTCAGGGGAGGGGAAAGAGGGTTCGAATCCCGGCATGGGATCCATGGTCCCTTCGTATCATCATTCATCCTCACCTTCGCGATTAGCCACAAGCGGCAGAAATGCGAAGTAAAATAAACCAAATCTATCAATCAATAATTTGTAATTCGATTTCTTGTATTTGAAAGTTGATATGTTCATTTGTTTTCCCGCAAACTTCAGATATGCGATGCACTTTTGCAACAGAATATCGAAACAGCAGAGAGGAATTTGGAATATGTGGGAAATTTCGCAGTCTGAACCAGAAACAACGCGGAATACTACCGGCACTTGTATCTATTTTTTCAGTGTTTGGAAAGTTATTTCTTTTTTTCAAAATTGACTGAGTTACAGTTACTAAACCCAAAATTTATCTCAGTACAGTTACAAGTTTTTAATTTGAGAAAGTAACTCAAATACAGTTACCGTTAAGTAAAACAGTAATTTGTCAACCCTAACCACGTACGCCCATAGGATTTTCCATGGATGGGCAGCAAATATTTTTTCCGGGGATGACAAGCGAGGCATACTCCATAGTGATCCTCCTCAAGAATCTAGGATTTTCTCACTATCTGTGATATGTACAGCTCAGCGGTTAAGGCGAGACTGGCACGGGTATGCTGCGTGCCGCTCTAGAGTGGATTGATACATAAAACCTGCTGCAAACTTAACCTGTCGCGGGGCTTAGGACAATTGCGATGATTTTGACTGTGAAAGTCATTTTACAAATTAATGGTAGGACAATTGCGACAATCAGGACCTAACCTGACCTAACCTAACCAAAGGCGCCACAGAACTAATAATGCTGTAGAAGGTTGGAACAACAAAATAAATAGGTAGCTTTGAAGATCGCATCCAAAAATTCATGATGTTCTGGCCTGCCTCAAGAGATAAGCAGAAGACATCAACATCATGTACATGCGGATGGAACTTAATCTAGAAGGTCAGAAAAGGAAGAAACGTGACGAGAGAGTTGGAAAGTGTATTCGCACATATTTTTATGAGGAAACGGGTCACTTCAAAAGGTGTCTGTTGGCTCTAGCCCACGATCAAGAACTTGAATGAACCAAATTCCCAGCCGAAAATATCAATATTTCACATAATTCTCTTGTAAGAGGTATTAAATCACCCTTCAATTTGATAGAAGATTTAGAATGTCATTGCAATTGTCCACCCGCCATTTCACTTCTAACTGTGTTCATCGCAATTGTCCAGCTAACCCCCCCCCTCAAAAAACGCTCCTTCACTTTGAAGTTGCCATGTCTCTACAACTTCCTTAATGTACTAATTAACGTAATTACTGTCACTGAAATTAAATTCGGACGTCAATGCTCCTCCTCAACAGATCCTTAAAAATTTTCACAATGTCCCAATTCATTGTCTCCTCTCCCCTGCTGAATACGAACTTATGGTGCCTCACATGAATCGCAGTCCGCTTACATACGTCAGTCACAATTCTTGTTATTATAGTATGAAATTGTAAACAACCTTTATGGACACCCTCCATTTATCCTAATATAATGAAATAATAATGTAATGAGACAGAACACACGCGAATTAAAAGTCAGGGACACAAACAAGATTTTTTAAAAAGCTCCAATTTATATAGTGTATCAATATTGGCGTTTACGATCTCGTCGTAGGCAGCCAGCAGAACGTGGTGTTTATCCCATCACCTACACTATGGCAGAGATCGAGAATTTGTAAAGTCCCATCTTCACGAGCAGCTGGAGGAACTGACAACTTGTTCTGTGCTTCGATACTTTCTCGGTTACAATGGATCGTGATACCTTGTGCTCGAAGTATTTATTTAGAGTATGAATTGGATGGATTTACTTTTCAATGCGTTTTCAATGTCCCTTGTTCGATGTCTATCCTGTGTCATGCGATGAAGTCCCGACTCAGGACGTCCTAATTCAGGAACTCAGATGCAAGTTCCGAATTCAGGAACCAATATTTTCACGTGGAATGTTGGAAGTGGAAATTTGTGGAATGTTTCCAATCAGGAACATTTGCCTCGGGAGGGAAGGAGGAGAGATAAGCACCGGTTGCTTTACGGGGAGTTTCTTCTTTCCTCTAATATATTTTGAGTATATTGCAGACATGGGCGTCGCCAGAAATTTTTGCAGGGGGGAGGGGGTCGGGAAAATGACAAAAGTTGAATAGTAGAAAAACAATAAGTATTATTACCAAGGTTATTCGAAATAATAATAATAATTATTATTATTATTATAATAAATTATATATAAATGGGCAGACTCTATCCACCAAACAGTGAATAACAGAACAACTATTTTCCATTATTTCTTTGCAATTTATGTAGTTGTCTGAAATGCATTTTGATATTAACTTTTGCACGTCTCGTTCAAGAAAAGTCTTTAAATGTTAGGGGGGATTGTTTTTCATAAAGTTTGTTGTGTGACCTCTCCTACAACTGTAATTATTAGAATTTTGAAAACTGCGGAACCATTTGTTCTTTGGATGAAATGGTAGAATATAATCTTGTTGCTGTATTTTTCACTCAATGTTTTCGATCCAATGCATTTTTACTTTGATTATTCTGTTCGAATACTAACTAAATGAACTTTATTTCTGTTCTTAACAATAAGAGTAACTAACTTTCGGCTTTCTTGTATCTTTAAATGAACAATGTCAATTTCCAGGAGGCCACCGACCCGTTCGACCCCCGTCCCGACGCCCATGATTACAGATCTCTTGCTTCTAGGTTAGGATCAGTTAGGTTAGCTGTTGCACAGGTGTGCGTAATGTCAACTATTTCAAACGCTAATCCCCCGAGACAATTAGTAGGACGTCCTGAGTTGGGAAGACATATTTTACTGAAAATATCCAACTGGTCTGTAGATCAGTTCCTGAAATGGGGCCTTTTTCATTGGAATTTCCCGTTCCTCAACTTGCGAAGTCCTGAATCGGAAATAAATCGTGTCTTGCACAAACTTTTCCAATAATTCTACTATTGCTGGCAACCATGATATCTTCTTGAACTGTCTGCTCGACCAGAAGGGCCAAAAGCAGGGGGAGAGAATTACTGAATAGCCTGGGGAACCTAAGCGTCCCCTGAAAGAAATGGGGGAGTTTTTGAAGCGAAACGGTCAGACGTGGTTTGACGCGACCGTCCCACAAGTGGATGCAGACGCAAGGAAATAAGGGAGGTGCCGTGGAGCTCTCCCCACATAACAGGTAGTTCTGCTCCCCAAACAACCCCTCCTAAATTTATTTTGACCATCCTACCTGAGGTATTTGTGAGACTTTTCCCAGAGGTGCGTTTTTCTTCGAAATTCAAACCTGGGGGCTTCACAAACTATGCCTGGCTTGCTGAACGGAAGGAACATTCAAGGAATTGTGAAAGAAAATTGAAAGCGTAGCACATATTATTACCGTGCGTGATGAACATTTTGGTGTTTTGGTTCAGTAGATTGAAGCTGTTCAGATATTCTTCATTTCGTTGTTTGTTTCATGTTTTCTGGTACTCATATTATCTGGTTCAGTTTGTTCTTGATAATTTCTAGTACTTACTGTTTAGTCGTTCTGACACGATCTTTTTAAATGTAATTCCAGATATATATTTTATTTCGGTGTAATTAGGTGAGTATATCCAAGGCAGTTTTAAAATATGTATGCATAATAGCTGTAGAACTTTCGTATCTGCTCGCCAAAGTTATTGTGGGGGTTCAGGTTGTTGATATGAAATTTTATAATAATAATAATAATAACTAACTAACTCTCTAGCCTTCTTAAACCTGAAGGTTTATGGCTGCAACAACAAAAACCTTCCACCTGTCCCTGTGGCGGATCCCGAAATTACTGCTGGGAGGGGCAAATTTCAGAGTCGGGTACCTTACCGAACCTACAGGCGCACCTTTTTCTCGGGTCTTTGATCTTGAAAATTTAGGTGAACCTTGGATTCGATGGCGTATTGATAGAGTACGTAGCCTATGCATAAACAGGAGGAGAAAAATACAGGACTCCTGAAAATGTTCACCTGCAGCCTGAATTTTCAAATTCAGTGCTTAGAACTGTTTTTCCTTTAATATTTCTACTAAGCTTATGGAAATTTCCATTACTTTTTTTTTTAAAAAAAAAGATAGCACAATATGTGTTTTTTTATGTTTGTGTGTTTTCTGTATCACGTGTAATATTACATAATAATAATAAACATGCCATTATATTTGTTTCACTGTTGCTAGCCGAATATGGTGATATGGTACAGTCGAGAGTTACGCATTAGAATATGTAATGTAGTTATTCATGTTGTTACCAGTTGAGCCTTCTTGAGGAAGGCCACTCTCGTGCAAGAATTAATTATTTTTAATCCAATCCAATCAATAAATTAAATGGTTTATGATCATATTTAAAAAATGTGCAGCTTTATCTTTGTTGGATTCATGGATTTCTTAGACCATATTTGCAATTAAAAAAAAGAGCTGGCTCCTGAGCACTGGCGTACGCAGAGGAGAGGCTGAAGGGGCTACCCTCCGAAATTTTGATAAGATCAACATTTTCAAACAAAAGCAGTGAAGAACTCGAGGAAAATACAAAGTGGCAAATGCAAAGTATCCTTAAAAAAAAAAGAAAAAAAACGTTACCATTTTGAGAGAGGAAAATTCTAAAAATATGAAATATCTTATTGTGTATGTAACCCCCCAGGAAGTACCCCTCCCGTTACAATTCCAGCCCTTCCCGAAAAAAAATCTTGCGTACGTCAGTGCTCCTGAGGAAAAGGGGCTGGCGCCTGAATTCTAACCATGTGGGTAAATATACCATGGTATTAGTGTAATATAGAATGAAGTACTTGCAAATTTCAGTAATCAAGTTTTCTCCTCGATGTTTTACCAAAGTAAAAGTATTAGTAAAAAAAATCACCATTAATTAACGGAATTTTGTTTCCTTTAAATTTGTTGTGTTAGAACAATCACCATTTCACAACAAAGAGTCAGTCAATTTTTAGTAGTGAGATCTGTGATTTGTTCTTATGCTGGTCTTCCTCTAAATAGGTGGTCAGTGTACCAGCTTTTGCAAAGTGCACATCAAACGGACATTAAAAATGGAGAGACAGAATCATCACTCATATGATGCAGCACTTAAACATAAAGTTATTTTGTGTGCTGATGAATTTGGAAACTGTGAATCTGGTCGACTATTTACCGTAAGTGAAGTGTCCGTTCCTCGTTGGAGAGGTGAACGACAGCAATCTGTCGTTATCAGCCTCTCTCTTATACATGGGAAGAAGTGGTACAGTCTCCTGCCGTGGAGGCTGTTGTTAGTCCATTCTTTTCCTTCCACTTCTGGATGATCTGGGAGTTAATTCTGCAATGGTAGGGGCATATCTGCCAATTCTCTTCTCTTGGCCTTCCTTGCACCAGTATATGGCGGTTCTGTGTTTGATTATTTGGTCTTTATTTGTGATGACGTTATTTATGTTACATATGCTGTATATTTTAGGTAGTCATCTCAGATTGGTCCGTCGCCGTATCACACAAGTCCTCGAGAGAATTTATCGCAATACTAGTCTATCTTTCTAACTCTGTTCTTGAATAACCTTCCATAACAATTATTACGTGATCTGCATAGCCTATTTGTGCTTGTGATCTCCGAAATATTTCCTAATTTTTTGAGAGATGGCTCCAAGTTTAGATTCCACAATTCGGGACCTAGAATGGATCCTTCCGTTGTTGATTTTGCGGCCGTGAAGTTAGATGTCTGATGTGCTTTCCATCTGGTTACTGGGCAATCTATGTTTCTCAGGTCCTGAAATGATGGGGTCAACTAGCGTTGGTATAGGTAGATATCAGTTCAAAGCCTCACAACGCCGTCAACGTCTCTACCATCTGTGAGGGCCTCTTTTTTTCAGTTGGAAGAGGGACAGCCTTGCGCCAGAGAACCAACTGCAATCGACTTGATATATCGACTGCGAACTCGATATAAATGTCGATTGCATCTGTGTATAACAAGATCTCGCTTTCGTGTCAACAGCGATTTCTAATAATACACCATTCCTCCTTTTGAGTATGTAAATGCTGCATGTTTAAATCTAAAGTAATAAAAATTGCACAAAGCACTTGAAATACCTATCACTCAACCTAACCTACGAGCTTAAGGAATTACTTCACAGACCCAAAAGGAAGAACCGTTAGTGGTCTTACATTATATACCTACTGTCTGCATACCTACATACTGGCTATCAAGACTTACTTCATTACGCACCTACATTTGCCTGAATTAACATGGAAAATTCTCAGGGATTACTGTTATTACTGTAATTTTACTGGGCAAGCTGGCCAAGTTCACCCCAGCATAACAACAGTGGATGCTGAGCAAACATAGGACCTTCTCGACCCAGCAATATTCCAGAGCAGACGAACTCGTACAGCTCGGAGAACGTCATGCACTATCACACCTAGTATAGGGCCACCAACGCAGAGGCAGGCCCATTGTCCTAGGTGGAACTTCCACGACGTCTCCTACCAAACGGAAGGGAAAAAACCTTATCGGGAGAGATCCTACAGTTTTCTTGCCATCCGAATAACAAGAATCCATGAGATATAGAGTCGAAACGTAACGTCTAGAGTGCTTTTCAATTTTTTTTTAAAAAAAACTGCCTCGGTTAACAACTAGTTATAGTGTGTTTAATATGGAAACAAGGCACAATCGTGTTACATCTCAAGAATCCAAGTTACTTCAGGAAAATCCTGTGTGTTATATTTTGTTAGCACATAATATAACACACAGGATATAACTAGTAGATAATATGGCAGAAGAGAATAACTAGCATTCATTCTGCAATCTACTGTATCAAGCTGTGCACAGCAGCGGCGATTGGACTCTATGAGTTCACTAGGCGCCATCTAACTGAAATCTGGTTGGCAAGCTTTGGCACTCTAAGACCTGTTGGCCTCAGGGTTTATCTATTTTACAGAAAAAACATCTTTGAACATATATAGCATTAATGAGGGTCCCTGGTTCGAATGTTGGCCTGGGAATGGGTGTCCTTTGTGACTGTCCCATCATCTTCATCTTTGCGAGTAACCAAAAGTAGCAGAAAAGCGTTAATTACATAAACACGCCGGTTCGGTGGCCGAGTGTGTTAAGTGGTCGACTTCAGATCTTACAATAGGAGTTCCCGTGTTCTAATCTCGATCTGAGCATGGATGTCCCTGTAAGTGTCCTTTCTTTAATTTAAACACATCACTAAATTCCCACCGTCGCTATTAGCCAGAAATTGCAGAGACGCGACTGAAAATAATAAAATTCAAAAACTTACGTACTATCCTGCAGCTGCCAGAATCTCTCCACTTTTGAATGGAAATCCGATATTGAAGGTTTAGTACAATATAATAATTATGCGTGTCTGGTCGTCAGTTTTTGAATGTAGTTTCATAGCTACTGTAACGAGTTTCAACAATGAACAAATAACTGTTGCATGTTAAACATTGTTGCACTGTTTTGTGTTAGGTCACGTTCACGTACAAAATAATCTAGAATGTAAAAGAAGAAGTTTCGAACTGAAAGAAAGTAAATATTGAAACTGAACGTGAAGTTAGTAAATCTCTGGACTTAGCTAATTTTACTCTTTTTTAACATAGCCATTTTGATATCGTGACCCTTTACCTTGATTGATTGATTGATTTGCTTAATTTTACTTCGCTTTTTGTGCCACTATTGGCTAATTTGCGAAGATGGGGATGAGGGATGAAACGATGAAACTGATGAATGAACACTCACAAACATCCATGTCCGTTGCCCTTTACCTGTATTAGTTCATTTTGAATTTCAGAACGTGGATAATTATTGTGAATCTCGTTTTATTTTGTACGTCTGAAATGTTCTTGTAATTTGTCATATTTCGAAAGAAATTTCACCAAATACGCGAAGTTTCCTTAATTTTCTGTTGTTTCTGCTGTGTTTAATGTTTCTCGATGTTCTCGAACCGCTAAATTATGAGAAGTCAAGAATTGTGTTTATGCTTATCAACCTTTATAAGAGAACGTTTCATTGTTGTTGTTGGCTTCCTGAATATTCTAAAATCAGACGGCTACCACCCGGTTTATTTAAAATACTAAATAGTTTCACTAGAATTTATAACCGATTAAAAACATAATGTTGTAGTTTTATTGCCCACAAAAATTAGCCCTTTTCATCTATTTTTCTCACCTCTATTTATTACATTTAAAAAATAAAAAATAATTAGCCCATAGGACGCGAGGCCCCATTCGCCCACCCTTTGCTACGCCTCTGTTGTTATCATAATTCCTCCCATTGTCATGGTAACTGAAGGTCAGATATGAGGAGTAAAAAGAATAAACAAAGAAATAAAAACGCATTCTCTGCAGTGGTCTCAGGTCCGATTCCCTTTTAAGGCACCTTGTAGACTCGTTCTGATCCAAATTTAAACTGTAGGTCCAATTCCGATTAGCCTATCATGAGCATACAGTGGACTTCTTGAGCCTGTTGAACGTGGCGATAAAAATACAGAACGAATGAGCCTTGAATATTATTAGGCATAATAATATATTCAAAACATGGCAGTTGGGAGGGGCGATCGCCCCATTCGCCCCCTCCTTGACCATGTTATATATTTACGGTTTTAATGACGAGAAATAATAGCCTAATTTTTAAAACACTTTAAACATGTTTATTGTAGGTATGTGTATATTTAATACCTACATAATAACATCAAAATAACAGTAATGTCTTAGCTTAAATTTCTACATGATTTTGCAATATATGCAGCAATAACGTCAGTTAATTTTTGTCAACAGGGTCCCGGGTTCGATACCCGGTGGGGACACATATAGTGATTTGGATCCCACTTTAAACCGTAGGTTCAGTCTCGGTTAGCCCTACTGTAAATAAAGTGGACTTAAAACACCAACTGAATCAATCAATCAATCAATTCTTGTCAAGTCTTTTTAAATGAAATAGCCACGCACCCAGTAGAGACACAAGTCACGATTAACCTTTCTCAACTCTTAACTCAAACATACAAATAGCCACGCTTATACAGGGTGTTTCTAAAGGTCGTTTACAACGCTTGGGAGGTGATTCCTCACACGAAAACAAGCAAAAAGTCTAAGTTCCATTTTTACGACTGAGGCTTCGTTTCCGAGATAGGAGCCTCGCAAAAGGTGACAAAGTGAACGTCACACCTGACTATGACGAATACTATCACATATAGAGAGGCGGTTCCAAGGGAATCATAAAGGAATCGTATGTGCTCAGTGCGGAAGTCACTATGAAAAGTTCACTGCACGCATGCGCAATGGAGTCCTCAAAGGAATTGAGGATTTCCAGCAAGAACAATGTATGGAAAAGGTATGTAACGCAGCAAGAAGGACCGTGACAATGAGAAATGCGTTCAAGACAACAGATCCCGACCTCAAACATCAAAACATGAGCACCGAACACAAAATCCGAAAAGTTGAGCACGGTTGCATACCCCAGTTACACGCGAGGAATGAACGAATCATGTCATGTGGCATACGAGAGACACATTACTCCACCAGGAGGAGGGAAAGATTGATTGATTGATTGATTTAGTTTATTTTACTTCGCGTTTTGTGCCTCTTGGCTAATTTGCGAAGATGGGGATGAGTGATGAAATTTATGAAAATGGACATTCACAAACAACCATACCCGACCGGGATTCGAACCCGGGACCCTTGGCGTCGCAGCGCGATGTGCTAACCACTCGGCCACAGGGTCGGGCAGGAGGAGGGAAAGAAAAACACAATATCAGATGATTGCGACAACGTGTATTTTTACACGCGACAACTACGTAATATCCCCCCCCACACACACACACACAACAAACAACAAATACTACAATGTCTTATGCACAGACAGTCCGTGTCACTGTACACCAACTGAAGATGTCACTTTCACCACACAAAGGGGGTGGGGAGCAATACCAAAAGTGTTCGCACGCGATCATTGTGACGTAAAAGAGACCAGTTTTGGAAGCGCTGTGCAGGCAAGTCTGGCTCTCGTAGTCTACGTTTGGCCTTCATGACTGCTGTACTCGCGAGAAGAGCTCGAAGGGTTGGTTCTCTCCGGCAGTCGTTCCAGTCGTGTTGCAGGTGCTGGGATATGATCAGCAGTTCGCTCTAGGTTGTCATACGCATTGAAGAGTACTAGTATGTTGTATTGAAAGAAGTTGACGTGGTGGAGTGGGCAAGTCAAGTATCGCAACAATTGGTCTGTGGTGTTCGTACGGTGATACGGCCAATTTGTGCAGTGTGTCAGTGTTAAACAAAAACGATACTTTGCAGTTCCAGCTCCCTATTACACAGATGGCTGCGTATACGACCCAGCAGCTAGCAGACATGCATCTCATGTATGGGGAGGCACGTGGTAATAGCCGTGAGGCAAGGCGTCTTTATGGAGAACGCTTTCCACATAGACGTTTACCGTCTCACACCTTCTTTCAGGTAGTGTACAGTCGACTGCGTGAAACAGGATCAGTGTTACCACCGCGGCAAGAAGTTGGAAGACCCCGAAGTGTACGTACACATCAGTTTGCAGAAGATGTGTTAACAGCGGTCGCATAACATCCTGGCACCAGTACGCGAGTGCTCGCTCGGGCACGAAACACGTCTCATGTGAATGTTTGGCGAGTGTTGTCAGAGGAAGGAATGCACCCTTTTAAACTGCAGAAAGTACAAGAACTGTTACCTCGTGACTTTCGCCCTCGTATGGAGTTTTGCCAATGGTTGTTGCATCAGCTGGACACAAACCCTCACTTCGGGACAAACGTATTGTGGACAGATGAAGCCATTTTCACCAGGATGGATGTCTTCAATAGTAGAAACAGTCATGTATGGGACTTTGACAACCCACATGCATTTTTTGTGGCCCATCACCAGCACAGGTTTTCAGTGAATGTGTGGTGCGGGATAGTACATGATCATTTAATTGGACCATACATTTTCCCTGTTCGCCTGAATGGTCGCACGTATCATGCATTTCTTAGTGAGGTTCTGCCTGAACTGTTGGAGACCGTACCTTTGGCACTGCGGCAAGAAATGTGGTACCAACACGATGGTGCACCAGCTCATTTCGATTGTAATGTACGACATTTCCTGCATGACGTGTTTCGCAATAGGTTCATTGGTAGGGATGAGCCTGTGCCTTGGCCACCGAGGTCGCCAGATCTCAACTCGATTTTTTCTTCTGGGGAGAAATGAAAACCCTCGTATACGACACACCTGTCACATCAGCTGAGGACCTCGTTGCTCGCATCAACGTCGCCGCCGCGACGGTAGCAGATACACCTGGCTTGTTTGCTCGTACTCGATATTCCTTGATTCGTCGCTGTCATCTCTGCGTAGTAGTAAACGGCAGACATTTTGAAAACCGTCTGTGATTATTGCCCTCGGCAAATCTCAGTGAGAACACTCTTGGTATTGCTCCCCACCCCCTTTGTGTGGTGAAAGTGACATCTTCAGTTGGTGTACAGTGACACGGACTGTCTGTGCGTAAGATATTGTAGCATTTGTTGTTTCTTGTGTGTGTGGGGGGGGGATATTACGTAGTTGTCGCTTGTAAAAATACAAGTTGTCGCAATCATCTGATATTGTGTTTTTCTTTCCCTCCTCCTGGTGGAGTAATGTGTCTCTCGTATGCCACATGACATGATTCGTTCATTCCTCGCGTGTAACTGGGGTATGCAACCGTGCTCAACTTTTCGGATTTTGTGTTCGGTGCTCATGTTTTGATGTTTGAGGTCGGGATCTGTTGTCTTGAACGCATTTCTCATTGTCACGGTCCTTCTTGCTGCGTTACATACCTTTTCCATACATTGTTCTTGCTGGAAATCCTCAATTCCTTTGAGGACTCCATTGCGCATGCGTGCAGTGAACTTTTCATAGTGACTTCCGCACTGAGCACATACGATTCCTTTATGATTCCCTTGGAACCGCCTCTCTATATGTGATAGTATTCGTCATAGTCAGGTGTGACGTTCACTTTGTCACCTTTTGCGAGGCTCCTATCTCGGAAACGAAGCCTCAGTCGTAAAAATGGAACTTAGACTTTTTGCTTGTTTTCGTGTGAGGAATCACCTCCCAAGCGTTGTAAATGACCTTTAGAAACACCCTGTATAATCAGAAATAAGGTTTTGGCAGTAATCAATTGGGACGTCCCGGTTTGTCCCGGCCCTTGAGTGTCAAGTAATGTATTGTGTCTCTTGTTTGAGTGGTTCTGGAAGCTGAAAAGAGGCAGTGGACGATTTGGTGCATTTGGAATGAGAAGTTACAATTCAGTAGTTTCCTAAGTATGCAAATCTGTGTGATTATTTTATTATCTCTTAATTGCTTTTTACATTAATGTTCCTTAGCGTCATTCATTTGTCCTGTAATTTTCGCTCTTGTATTAAACAGCAACAGTGGCTTCATTTATTTAGGTGGATACTAGAACAGATGTTCAATGTTCTTATGCACATGATACGGCAACACTGTCACCAATCGCTGGAGTCAACTGGGGATATTCCGAAAACCAATCTGACTCTATGTGTCTGTGTTTGTGCATCGACCATAACTTTTCATCTTGATATGATTGGCGCTTGCAAGGTTTTCTGTTAACGAAAGCGTAAAATTGAACGTGCAAAACGAAAATTGTAAGAAAATCTCGGCTCATCTGCTAAAATCAAGGTTCAAGGTAGGAAGGCGTAATGATACTTCGTTCGCAAATTACTCTTGGCGAAGCAGCGTGGCTTTCGTGCTGCGTTCCCTCCGGATATAATTTTCGGTTTGCCGCTGGGCTGTTATTTCCCTTCCAAATTAGTCGGGAGAAGGTGTGGGAAAGAGGGAGAGAAGGGCATGTAGATGATAGCAATTCTTTCTTCTGACGAAAGAAATAAAAGAAAAATAAGCGTCATTACCAACTTCCATCCTGGATGTGTTTTCTTGTGGGCACTCGAGAACGTGATTCAAGCGAGGGGCAGGTAAGTAACCAGTTTTTGTTCCTTTCGGAATGAGCTATGCAGATGCTGTACAGGCAAGACCAAAAGTTCCTGATTTGAGGTGCGGTCAGTAGCTCATCATTCAAACCAGTGGCGTAGTCAGGATTTATTTTTCGGGTGGGCCCCAACCTACAACGCAGTGTTGAATTCAGCAACTTTCGCCTGGGGGATATCAAATTTCCAGGGGGGATGTCATGGATTCAACAAATTATAATACTAATAAAAAGCAATACTAATATTTTAAAATTATCCCTTATCTCTAACATGTAGTTAAATTAAGTGTAAATTTCGGTAAGTCTGCACAAGCAAGTCACTAGCATTCCACAGCAAACTGCTGACTGACTAACCGTTAAACTGGTTGCTTTAAATTTGTTACAATAGAAGCTTAAATTACACCAGCCCTGCCGCCTACACGTTCCCATTGTTGAGTTTCACTGGAATGGAATTTTATTTATATTACTAATTAGCAGGACGATAATTTAAATTCGTTCATTATTTTAACTTTTAATTATAAAAAGGACTGAAACTGCTTATTATTACGAAAAGGAAACAGTACGTTCTATGTTAAATTAAATTGATTGAGAAAAACCAAAGTGAACATGGTGCCAATTTTTTTAGCTACTGTCCGAATGCTCTGCCAGGTTATTGAAATTTTCGGGGAGAACATTTCAATTTCCTGGTCCCCGGGCCATCCTTGAGTTATTCACTGCTACAGCGTCTTGAAAAATTGTTAGGGGGAAATGGTACTGAAAATACCTTTGCAATGTATCTGACACTATGTACAGTCAGCGGCAAAGATAATGGTAGGCAAATTGTCCACCGTTATTTTCATTACTTCTATATTCTACATCCTATGTTTTAAGGAATGAAACTATGTTGGTTCGAAGCAGGCATTGTTCTCTGCTTATTGACGTCATTATTTCAATTCATGGTCATGACATTGTGTAATACAGACTGAATGAAAATGGTGGTGGACAATTCACCTACTGTTTCTTTCGCCGTTGGGTGTACATACATTTTTCGGGATGTTTTTTTCTCACAGAGGAAAATTTACGATTTTCGCGATGTTCTTCACAAGATGCGAAAATGTAGTGAAATTCAGTGGTCAGAAATAGGATGTTACTGTAGCACTTTGTAGCGATGGGGGGATCGTAGATTGTAGATTGTAAAAAGTAGTAGATTGTATCACAAACTAAGCAATTACACATGTTTTGTAATAGCAAACCACCAGCGGAATAGAAATCAAGGCCATCATTGCACACTCTGCAGGTGGAACCGAGAAACGTAGTTACGCTTCTTCATTACGGATTAGAATAAACTTCATGTTTGTCATTTCTGTTATTTGATCACGTGATTTTATCTTGAACTGAACGAGGCGTAATATTGATCTTCACGAGAGTTGGGGAGGGGGTGGAAAGAATACGCTTTTGTGAGATTACACTTCTTATCATGGTCTAACATCCTGCCAAAATTGAGATCCCTTCCCCATTTCTTTCCGTACATAAACTCTTTCTATATTTGATGACGTATCTGCGCTTTGAGACTCCAGAATTCCGCAAGCGAATATATTAATTGTACGTATGTTAAAAAATGTGTGTCTCTCTCACTTTCCCCCCCTCTCTCTCTCTCTCTATCTCTGTGTGTGTGTGTGTGTGTGTGCGCGCGAGCTCGTACACCTATCTTTAATCGGTATGCAACTGTACGCTGGACCGATGCAATTTTTTGAAAGCTAATCTAATAAGTTAGAGAAACATGGAGAAAAGAAAAGAGAAAGCAAAAAAGGGGAAAAAAGAAGAAACAAAGAAAAAGAGGGGGAGAGGACGAGAGAAACAGAGAAAAGAGAAGAAAGAAAGATAGAAAAGAAAAGAGAGAGAGAGAGAAACAGGGAGAAAAGTAAAAAGAAAGAGAAGGCAAAAGAGGGGGAGAGAACGAGAGAAACAGAGAAAGGAGAAGAAAGAAAGATAGAAAAGAAAAGAGAAAGAGAGAGCGAGAGAGAGAAACAGGGATAAAAGTAAAAAGAAATAGTGAACGTTGTATAAGTGAGAACCTGGAGAGAAAGAGAGAGAGAGAGAGATCCCCCCCTCTCTCTCTCTCTTCTTCTTGTCTTTCTTTCCTCTTTCTCTCTCTCTCTCTCTCTTTCTCTCTCTCTCTCTCTCTCTCTCTCTCCCGAGTTGTAGTGTGGAAAATTTCCTTGCTCCGTGTTTTATGTCGAGGCACTCTGAGTGAGAGTTCGTGGAGTGGGATGGTGCATCTTAAGTTTCCATTAATGATCTTATATAACAATTTTATATCTGCAATGTATCTACGAGTTTCTGCGAGTATTAATGTGTAGATTTACAAGCAGAAAATACATCCTATGTTAAATTAAAGTGAATGAAGAGAGCTAAACTGAACATGATTGCCAAATTTCTTAGCTATTGTCCGAATGCTCTGCCAGTTATTGAAATTTTCGAGGACTTTTCTGTCTAAGGGGGAGGGGGTATCTCTCTGGGGCACCATCTAAAGCCATCACTTTGTAGCTCTGACCTAAAAGCATATTCTCCGATGGTACAGATATCGTATGGCCCTAGTATACTCTCTAGAACAACACACACGCGGCCACACTTTCTTATATATGATGTATGAAGAATCAGGTTCAGCCCCTACAACCCCAGGCGTGCCCAAGAGAAGTTGGTGGGGACAGCACTACCTTGTTACATCCACTGCTCAGGCCCGTAGCCAGGATTTTATTTCGGGGGGGGCTCATCCCTTATCAGCACAGGCGTCGCCAGAAATATTTGTAGAGAGGGATACGCCACTGATAAAACTTGATTAGTAGAAATAATAATGACAATAATAATTATTACCACGGTTATAATTGTAATTTTACCTCATTAATAATAAACCAATAATAATCAAAATTTATTATTATTATTACATAAATGTAGAGAATTTGCTACTCGATCCACCGTGGGAGTGAATATCCAACACAATTGTTGACCATAATTTTTCTTACATTTTGTATAGTTAGTGTACTGAAATTCATAGTAATTGTATTTTGTTATTAACTTTTACATATTCCGTTAAAAAATGGGCTTTAAAAGTTATGGGTAAATTTTACTCATAAACTTTATATTGTGTGACGTCTCACAAATAAAATAATACATTTTGAGAGCTGTTGATCCATTTATTCTTTGGATTAAATGGTAGAATAAAAAATATAACCAGGTTCCTCTATTATACACTAAACTTTTTCAATCTAATGTTTAATCCTACTAAGGAAGTAAAATTAATTACCACTATACACTATTTAAATTAGATATTTGTAGAATTTCGGGGGGGCTTCAGCCTCCTTAGCCCTCCCCCTGGCTACGTGCCTGCAACTGCTTTTAATATTTATGCATTCTACTCTACGTGCACAAACTCCTCTATTGAAAGGTTGTGATGAATGAACTGGTAGTCTTGTTACGAAGGAAACAGTGTCTAGGGGGGGGGGGAAGAGATTACATCAATTTTGTACTTGAGTGTACAGTGTCTCTCAAAAGTTTTAGGACAACGACATTTTAAACTAGGCAACCCAATTTACATAAGGTGTTGGTGGGTTGCGTGTAGAGTTAGGCTCAATTTCAGGGTTGCCACATGCACAATAAATATTTATGAAATACGCGAAAGAAATAAAAACAAGTATTAGTGTATAAAAAGTATTAAAAATATCAATATTATATCGCAAGTGACAAAATTCTTTCTGAAAGAAAAATAATAGGTTTTCTAGCATTTCATCGCTGATGAGTCTACAGAAAGGAGAAGAGGTGAGAGAAAACGAGAGGTGACAAATGACAGGAGAAAGAGAAAGCGAGAGGAGAAGAGGAAAAGTAGAGGAGAGAAGAAAGAGAGGATAGACGAGGAGAGGAGATGTAGTGAGGAGAATGGAAAAATATTCTAGGAGAGATGAGGAAAATGGAGCAAAGAAGAGAAAAGAGAAGGAAAACGAGATGAGAGAAGAGTGGAGAGTAGAGTAAAGGAGAGAAAAAGAGAAGAACGAAAAGAAGAGGAGAAAAGTGCGTGGAGTCGGAAATCTAAGACAGGAAAGGAAATACGAGGAGTGGAGATGAGTGGGATGGAGATAAGATGCGAGAAAAGTAGGGAAGGCGATATGAGATAAAAGCAGAGCAGAAGGAGAAGGAGAAGACAAGAACAGAAGGGACTGAAGAGAAGAGGTAGTTGCAGAAAATATCGTCTCAGCGTCAAGAATTGATGCATTGGTTAAATTATCGACATGAAACATTCAATAACATTTTGAAATGTATTGGAGAATGTATTAAATCGGTGCGAAATGCCTTTTGGCTTAGTTCAGAGCAAGGTAAAATCTTCCATTTAAGATCTTTGATTTTACCTGCGATTATACCACTAAAAACATGAATGTAATTTTAATATTTATAAGAATTATCCATTTTTTGTCCAATTCTCGGTTCGTTGAAATGGAGATTTTGTAATTTAATATTTCCCCTCCCCCCCATCGTTAATTCCAAACTGAATCATTCCGTCTCACAAGGGGTGAACAATGAACACAATGGGATAGGTCTAAAACTTACGAAAATTTTCTGCCACCGGAAGGGTTTGAACCTACGACCATCAGATTGACAGTCGTGAACGTTAAACACTACACTACAAGCTTTCGCTCCTGAAAGTAAGTAGAAGGAGGTGACCAATGTGAAATGTAGATGCAACTCTCCTTATACATGTAATGTGCAAACAATACTTGTTTGTAACAAAGAAAACGAAGGTAGTACGACTCGGAGAAAATATTTAATGGAGAATTGCACATGATGAGAACTTTTCATTCGATATTTGCGGAGGTATCCTTGCATTGAACTCGAGTGGGAAAAGGGGTAAAATTAGTATGTCCTGAATTGCCACAAATATAAATAGTTATTTCATTAATATTTGTCAATGTCTTTGAAGCAGTACACAATTATCGTTAAAGTATTATAATTCACGATCTTGGGGGCTTCCCCGATGGCGCAGTGGTAGCGTCGTTGCCTTGTAATCAAGGGGTTCCGGGTTCGATACCCGGTGGAGGCACATAGTGGTTCGGATCCCACTTTAAACTGTAAGTCCAGTCCCGATTAGCCTTACTGTGCATAAAGTGGACTTAAAAATAATCAAACCAAATTCACGATCTTATACTTAAAAATATCCCTTTGAACGTGTGTCAATTCATTCATTTGTTTATTTTTTTTTTTAAATTCCATTTGCAGAACAATGTAGCTACTATACACTGATATTACAATTAATGTTACCATGCTCTTGTTTGTAATAAAAGGAGAATTAAAAAAGATCACCTCCTAAGGAGGATCGAACCTGGGACCACAATCAATGCTTTCAAGAACTCTAACCAATACACTACGCCCTTTGCTTCCCTTGGAGAAACAGTTCTTAATTATTCTGTCGCGTCAAAATTGTAAACGTTATCCTGCAAAAAGAAGTTCAATACTCTGATATAGCTCTGTACTTCTACAATTACTCTATACACATGCATTTGAAAATTAACTCTGAATTTATTTCTTCGTTGTTAGTATATCTAAGCTTGTGAATATATTTTACTTGTAATTTTATAACGGTTACATGAACATCTAGGAAATAGTTCCTTATAATAACCTCAGGTTGACCAAGTTGCCAATACAAACAAATGGAATACAGATTGTCTTCGAGCTTACATTGTTAAAAAGGAGCGGGTACGCGTATTACTATCCCAATATTTATTCAATAAGGTTTCTTGGTTGTCAGAAATTATCAATTAAACTATTGCATGTTGAGCTAGTGCCCACCTAGCCGCCTCTGATGAAATCTATCATTCTTCAGATTCTCTTTAAAATTCGACTCTGGTCACTCGTAACTTGCTGGGTGCATCGACAGACAATGTTTTGCGATAAGAAGCGGCCTTGAATATCGTGAGTGGGTCACTTGAACGCGAGCAAGCTACGCTACCAAGGTTGTCTGCCTTTGAAAACCAAGTCATTTTTTTCCCACCGTTTCCGAACGCGATTGCTATTGTAGAAGTATATATTCTCACAAATGAGCAAGAAAGAAAATTAGACCAATGTTCTCCCGTCGTTTAAAACCAAATATTATCTATTAAACGAAAAGTTCACGATTGTCAATAAACCTATCTGAGCATAAGGTGGATGTAAATAATAAATTTAATACAAAGATTCTCCAAAATTTCTCTCCCACTGTCTACGTCACTAACGTCAGGCCAGTATCCAGGGGGGGCATGAGGGCCATGCCCCCCTCGAACCCTGAAATATTTAAATGTGAACCTTTGCCCACGAGACGAGACTTTGGCCTGTCTCGTCTCGTGGAGCCTCGTGGAAATGCTGTCTCGTCTCGAAAATATTCGTTTGTCTTATGACACATGGTCAATCTCGTCTCGTCTCGAATTTTTAAAAGCCTGTCCCGTCTCGTCCCGTGGGCAACACTAGAACCTATCAATAACTACGAAAATACATAACATCGTCGATTTTAGAAATGTGTAAACATTTCAATGTTGTTCTTACATAAATGAATCTGTTTCTTGCGGAAAAGTCTTCAGGCTGCATATTGGATGGTTTTAGTTTTATAATGCAAGGCTATCAGACGTCCGATTCACCGATTTAGTCAGGACAGTGCGCTACTTTCAATTCCTGACCCGACTTTTTCGAACTGCAAAGTGATGCGAGAATGTCTCTTTGTTATTGTTGTTTTCTTAACTCACAATTAGACATGTTCTTTATTGTAATAATAATTCCTAGTACGCAAAATTTAATTTATAAATATATTATTTTCTAATCATAGAATTATCATGACTTTTGAATCGCGCTCGCACTATTTGAACTATTTTGTAATATCTGTATATCTCTCTCTCTCTCTTATCTATCTATACACACACACACACACACACACACACACACACACACACACACACACACACACATATTATGGTCTGGCCACTCCCTCAAAGAAATCCTGCGTACTAGCCTGGTCTACGTCAATGACAGAAATACAAGCAATACTTTTATTTATATTTAACAAAATGAAAGGAATGTGGAAGAATTTAAAAGAAATAAGAAAGAGCGGAACTACTGTTGCTCTACTATAAAAATTGTTGTCCTTCGAGGAAGAAAAATAAGAAGGATTTACTCCAGCACCTTAACACAGTGTCCCACGAGTCTCTCTTGACTAATACTTTCAAGTGTGAAGAATAAAATTTTCCGCCTGTTTACGTCTAACGTTGCGCAGATTTGGTAGTTCGCAAACGCTGTAATTATTTCGAGTTACCTTACGCAACAGCAAATACATTTCATAAGACTGTTCTGAACACGACACTTGCGTCAGTAAACAAGCATTTCGTCTGTTGCAGTATCACAGGAAAAGAACATCGTCCTGAAATGTTCAAGCCTCTAGATATTTTTCATTAATAATGTCTAATCACAATAATAAGTTAGAAGAAATAACTCGCATTTTCACAACTACCAATATTCTCGTTTTTCTTCATCACTTCGAAAATTATTTCTCGAAGATATCTGCTATACTACAAGAAAGCAATCCAAAATTAAAGTAAAAGTTCAACCCAACTTCATTTACAATATTGGAGAGACAGAATACTTAAAAATTGTTGTTTCAATCGAAAGCAAGGGCGTGATGTAGTGGTTAGAGTTCTTGAAAGCATTGATTGTGGTCCCAGGTTCGATCCTCCTTAGGAGGTGTTCTTTTTTTAATTCTCCTTTTATTACAAACAAGAGCATGGTAACATTAATTGTAATATCAGTGTATAGTAGCTACATTGTTCTGCAAATGGAATTTTAAAAAAAATAAACAAATAAATGAATTGACACACGTTCAAAGGGATATTTTTAAGTATAAGATCGTGAATTATAATACTTTAACGATAATTGTGTACTGCTTCAAAGACATTGACAAATATTAATGAAATAACTATTTATATTTGTGGCAATTCAGGACATACTAATTTTACCCCTTTTCCCACTCGAGTTCAATGCAAGGATACCTCCGCAAATATCGAATGAAAAGTTCTCATCATGTGCAATTCTCCATTAAATATTTTCTCCGAGTCGTACTACCTTCGTTTTCTTTGTTACAAACAAGTATTGTTTGCACATTACATGTATAAGGAGAGTTGCATCTACATTTCACATTGGTCACCTCCTTCTACTTACTTTCAGGAGCGAAAGCTTGTAGTGTAGTGTTTAACGTTCACGACTGTCAATCTGATGGTCGTAGGTTCAAACCCTTCCGGTGGCAGAAAATTTTCGTAAGTTTTAGACCTATCCCATTGTGTTCATTGTTCACCCCTTGTGAGACGGAATGATTCAGTTTGGAATTAACGATGGGGGGGAGGGGAAATATTAAATTACAAAATCTCCATTTCAACGAACCGAGAATTGGACAAAAAATGGATAATTCTTATAAATATTAAAATTACATTCATGTTTTTAGTGGTATAATCGCAGGTAAAATCAAAGATCCTAAATGGAAGATTTTACCTTGCTCTGAACTAAGCCAAAAGGCATTTCGCACCGATTTAATACATTCTCCAATACATTTCAAAATGTTATTGAATGTTTCATGTCGATAATTTAACCAATGCATCAATTCTTGACGCTGAGACGATATTTTCTGCAACTACCTCTTCTCTTCAGTCCCTTCTGTTCTTGTCTTCTCCTTCTCCTTCTGCTCTGCTTTTATCTCATATCGCCTTCCCTACTTTTCTCGCATCTTATCTCCATCCCACTCATCTCCACTCCTCGTATTTCCTTTCCTGTCTTAGATTTCCGACTCCACGCACTTTTCTCCTCTTCTTTTCGTTCTTCTCTTTTTCTCTCCTTTACTCTACTCTCCACTCTTCTCTCATCTCGTTTTCCTTCTCTTTTCTCTTCTTTGCTCCATTTTCCTCATCTCTCCTAGAATATTTTTCCATTCTCCTCACTACATCTCCTCTCCTCGTCTATCCTCTCTTTCTTCTCTCCTCTACTTTTCCTCTTCTCCTCTCGCTTTCTCTTTCTCCTGTCATTTGTCACCTCTCGTTTTCTCTCACCTCTTCTCCTTTCTGTAGACTCATCAGCGATGAAATGCTAGAAAACCTATTATTTTTCTTTCAGAAAGAATTTTGTCACTTGCGATATAATATTGATATTTTTAATACTTTTTATACACTAATACTTGTTTTTATTTCTTTCGCGTATTTCATAAATATTTATTGTGCATGTGGCAACCCTGAAATTGAGCCTAACTCTACACGCAACCCACCAACACCTTGTGTAAATTGGGTTGCCTAGTTTAAAATGTCGTTGTCCTAAAACTTTTGAGAGACACTGTACAACCAGAGATTTTCTTTGAACCTCGGCTGGAAGGTGCACGAGCAAAAAAGAGAAGGAAGGAAAAACAAGTCGTTCGTAGCTTGGGACCAGTTTCCAACAGACGAAGAACCGCGAGTTAAATTGGCTTTGGTGGGGACCTCTTGAGGGAGAGAGGGGGGAGGGGAGAGGCAAGAAGTTGTGTGAGAGAGAGAATCCTATCCGGTTGTTGACATCCTACGAGGGACCAACCAGCCCTTGACCATTGTCGTGACAGTTTTCATTGCTGTGTCAGGCAGCGAGGAGGAGGGGAAGTGTTGGAGGAGGGGGGGGGGACCCGGAGAACTCTTGAGCAGCCGTCATTACTGCATCACCCGCAAGCAGGGAAGCAGTGTTGGTTTGAACTTGCAGTGTTGCTAACTGAGATTTCTTCTTCAAGTTACAGAGGTCTGAGAGGGAATTTTCCGGGAAAAAAATTAAATGAGGGAAGATAAGCAGGGTGCGAAATCCTGGGGGGACAGGGAAGATTGCCCCCACATCAACAATCTTCTAAAAAATTCCCACCAAAAATTTCGAAGGGGCAGAGTTTTGCTTAACAACAAGGAGAAGCAATTAGTTTTAGCTTCAAATATACTTGACTAAGGCATGGATAATATCCAAAACGTACTCGAGAGATAGCAGGATAATATCTGTCTCTCTCTGTGTGTGAGCGTTGCATTCTTCTCTCTCTCTTTCAAGAGACCATTAACAGATCTACACCAATAGCATATAATCTATGAACAATAAAAGTAAATCAATAATGCAAGACAAATATAAGTATGAATTCCCCTTGATTTATAGTAATAGAAGAAATCAAAAACTAAACAGAAGCCTGCATGTAATAAAACCATTTCAACTATTTTGCAATTTATTGTCATTATAACCAGTTGGTAATTTGTTTCCTACTTGGCAACATTTATAGCAATATAGCATTTAGTAAATTACTTTTACACGTAATCACATAATAAGAATGCATATCACATAATAATTCACACACACACATTGTGCATTACCAACAAACCTTCACACTGTTGAGTCCATCAAGACCAGCAACTTTTCTTCGTACAACTTTTCGATGTTACAACCTCTCAAAAAACGCATTTTCTAACCTGCATACATGCAGGCATGCGACATACATTCTTGTTAGCCACTTGAACTAATTTCTTCTTCAGGATAACCTGCTAAAACGACAATTTGCTACGGAAATATTATTATGCCAGTCAATATATCGGAAGGGTGGAGTCGCACGATTCAACCCCTTCCCATAAAGGAAGCTTTCAGGCCGAAGTGACACAGGGGGTTCTTTGTAAGTGTCCCTTCATCAATTTCATCATATCATCACTCATCGTAGCGATTAGCCAAAAGTGGAAGAAAAGCGACGTTAAATAACGAAAAATAAATAAAAATCCTTTGTATTTAATTTTCTTGAAGATAATGGTGGCATTCAATTTTTTTTCCCAGCAGCTGAACCTCCCCGTTCTGGGGGGTGTCCGTAGAGGCATAATAAGCACAACTGCATTCTCCAATTGCTCGCAATACACAATGGTAATGTATCGAAATGTTGATTGCATGACAACATACGAGGATTACCCTTGCAAGTCGTTAATATTCTACGCACTAAAACGGAAAACGCGTATTTGTAACGTTTTGTAAACATGATTGTAATCTTTTTCATATTTGTCTTACATATTGCTCTTGTTTCCTTAGTACCCGATACCTTGCAATCATGGGCGTAGCCAGAAAGTTTCCTAGGGAAGGGGGGTCGAATCGAAGATGCCGATTACAGCCCTTCAAAGATATTGTGACATAGACCAGTGGCATATGCAGAAGTTTGTCAAGGGGGTGGTTCATTTTTAACATTATTGCCATTATCGGTATTTTAAATTATATTGTTGTTATTATTATTGTCACTAGTTGTAGTAGTAGTAGGTACTAGTAGTAGTAGCAACAGCAGCTGCAGCAGTTGTAGTTTAGTTTAGCTTGATTGATTGAGTTGATGTTTTAAGTTCACTTTATGCACAGTAAGGTTAATTGGGACTGGACCTACAGTTTAAAGTGGGATTGAAAAAAGAAGATGGAAATTTCCAGGGGGGTCGATCGACCGGTTCGACCCCCCTGCCGACGCCCATGCCCTCCTCCGAGAATATATTCAAACTATAATAACTCAGACAATTCATGAAAATGAAACAGGAATTTTAAGATGTTATTTTCTTATAGGTTGTGTGTTTTCACAAATGGTTAAAGTACATCAGTTTCCACTCGTTGTTCCCGCTTCCCATTCTCAAACTATAAAAGATAATAGATCTAGAGATACATATTGCTCATAAATTAACACGATCTCTTAAAATCTGCAATCACATTTTAGCTAACGTTAACCTTTTCCAGTTTCTTCCCCATTATTTGCTAATAAACTTTATGTGAGCCGATTACAGATTACATTAAATTAATGACGTCGCATAGCAATAAAATAAGTTGTAATGGCCGACAGCAACTCCACTTCTAAAGTGAAATTATATAATTTAATATTCACCATTCTATAGTTGGTTTTCCGTTTCATTAATAGTTACTAAAAGTTGTGCCGAAAGTTTAAAATTATTATTTTAAATCATTGCCGCCAGGGCGTGGAAAATTCAGCTTTCGAAATACACACGCGTGTTTGTAATTGTATTGAGTCTGTGGCATATATTACCTTTGGATGTTAAGAAAGCAGAAAAGATTGTGGATAATTGTCAATAAAAACGCGTGGGGAGGAAATATCGTGGACTATTAACAATGAAGCAGCATGATATAACATAGGGATATATATTAAACAACGCATGAGACATTATTTCCACATTAACCATAACAGTTTCTTTAACAACTTTCTTGAGTTAGGTCCATCTAGTCGGGGAGTAAAGGGGCTGACCTTTTCCGAAGACGCTCAAATGTCAACCTAGCTTCCACATAGATAGTACACCCTGGACTGCATTTTGCAGACTAGCGAGGCCCTGGCGTCTGGACTCAGCCAGTATAATCCTCTGTGGGGTTCGTGTTGTGTCGTTCATCTCATCTTATCATCATTCATCCTCATCTAAAGTGGAAGAAAAGCGAAATAAAACAAATCAAAAAATCAATCCTGAAAATTAGCCTACATAGTTTGTTTCTTGAAAACAAAAGGTCGATAAAATAAATAAATTTTAGTTAACGAGTATTCCGGCAGAATATCCGAAGCAAAGTACTAGTTGTCTCAAAATATAGAGTGAGATAGGCAGAAACCAGATCAGGACTTGACGTTTTAATATAATTTTCACGTAACGATTATGCTATAAGATAATTTATAATTTAAGTCCACATTTTGCTCAGATAGGCACATGAGAACTGGATCTACAGTTTAAAGCTACGGCGATAACACAACACTATCGGCTAGTTTAAAATTTAAACAGTACATTATAATAACTTTTAACGTTTTTACTTCTGCTACTTCCATTGGATTGATTACTAAACTAAATTTATATCAACGACTTGAAACCTACATAAAATCGTGATGACGGCTATTGGCAAGACTCCAAAATGGGGACGGGAGTCTAAAAGTTTGCAATGCAATTTTGAACGTTTCTGAATTCCAAATTTAAAAATTCTCAAACTGAATTACTGCAATATAAAATATGCGAGAGCTGTGGAACCATGGCCGCATATAAGGGAAGGATTTAACGGATCCAATCCGCTCCGATTGGTTTAATAAACTTTTTGCATTAATTGAATAATCTCATCAAAATTTGATCAGATCACTATAATATTTGAAATCAATTAATATATAACTTATCTTTAGAGATGGTCCACAGATATGATTCTTCATGCACAATATTATTTTTTTCATAGCGAAGAATAACTGTATCAGTATTCATTATGTTAAAAATAAACTGGGAAATGACCAAAAATTATATGATTAAAAAACAAAACATATTTTGATATACAGGGTGTCATTTTAATGGCGCCCACGGACCACAGAAATGTGTAGAGAACATCAAAACAAATAACTTTCCTCAGTAACATTTTTTCGTTGGTGCGTACTTTCGGAGCTACAGTCGTTCAAAAAAGCCCGTTTTGCCGCCTGAATGCTGGCAACCCAACCGAACATTTGATCGTATTTGTGATGTCATTTCCTGTCGTGAAGCCGTGCATACCAGTGTTGCCACGAACACATATATTCTGTGAAAAATGACAGCTACAACCATCCACATTATGTACCGTAAAACAAAGCAAGAAAAAGCGTTTAATAACCCAACGGGAAGTGACCCAACGATACGAAAAATTGGAGAAAGATAACGTATGCAATAGGAAGTGGTAATATCGAATTTTGTCTCAGCCTGCACGTCAAATATTTGCAAATCTCGTTGCCAAGTTGACATCTACAGTTTAGTCTATCCACTTCGTCCTTCTGATACTCGTTGTCTGTGACAAACTGAACAGTTGGCAAAATTAAAATGAAAGAACTCAAAATTCCAAAGGTAACAAAATTTAATGTATACAGTATTCATGGCATTATGAGGCAAGTGACAAAAATGGTTGAAAATAATAATATATAAGCTCTCCGACAACTGTTTATCTACGCACCGGATACACATGTAATAGTTTGCAACGTGAACATGACAGTATAGTTGCTGCTGATTCACTATTAGGTTGTTACTGTGGTTGTAGCCTGCGTGTTTTAGCCATAACGTAACAACGTTAACCTCGGATACTTCCGGTATCAGCACCACAATACCCCAACGCATATCAGGACACAAACCTGTAGATATCAACCTTGCAACGAGATTTGCAAATATTTGACATGTAAGGAGTCCAATAAAATTTGTTGGTGGTGATACTTGACATGTAGACTGAGACAAAATCTGATATTACCCCTTCATTTTGAATACGTTTTCTACCATTTTTCGTATCGTTGATTCACTAACCGGTGCCCTGGGATGACTCCTGGATTTGTGGCGCTGGTAGATGGTAGTTACTTAGATGTTCGGTCTACTGGACATGTTCCTAGCTTTGGTTGGTACTCTGTCATTTTTCCTAAATTTCTCGCGTTCCTTGCAACACTGCCGTGCGCTGTTTCACCGCAGGAAATGACGTCACAGATCCGATCAACTGTTGTGTTGGGTTGCCACCATTCAGGCGGCAAAACGGGCTTTTTGTCTTCTGTACGTTTGTGTGGTGCGTGGGCGCCATTAAAATGACACCCTGTATAATGTGATAAATGGGAAAAAAATAAATGTGCATAATGAAAAATAATAGCGTAACTGTTAATATAATTAGTGGGCGTAGATATGTACAGTGAGATATTAACAAATGTTTAATGACAATAATAATGTAATTATTATTAACCAGTTTACCATTAGTGAATAGTATCCATAATCAAGATATTATAGTCAGGATAAATGTACTTGTTCTAAACTTTGTTTTGATAGTAGGGGTATTTACACGAAAATTCAATCAATACTATTTACAATATTTAGTCAGCCCAAATATACTGCGGCCATAATCTGCCAAGAAATTATCGATCCTCTAGTTTTGAAGGCGGAAACACTTCTTCCAGTTCATCGCCTTTAATGTTGGCAGGGCGTTATTGGGTGATGACGCCCTCATGAAATATGACATCAATAGAAAAAAGTGAACGTCGCCGTGGCGCTGCGGGCAACACTCGAGAGTATTTGAAAACCCCGCATGCAGCATGCGGGAACAGTCAATCGGCTATGAATCACCGTTTTTGCTGGAAACATTGTTTTTAATCGCCCTTGTGCCTTTTGAGCCACAGAATTAATCGGACATCATACCATATGGTAGCTGCGAGGAAAGCAGTGTGGCAAACTAAACTTTCGATTTATGCCCAACATTACACAAGCCGTTTTCTCCATGGCGTACTGCGAAGATTTAGACAACAGCGAAAGGAAACAACATTAAAATCAACGTCAATGAACGACGTTACCACTACACTATTTGGAGGCCCTGATGTAAATAGGAGACATATGCGCTTCAGCAGTAAATATTTAAGTATTGGTCGTGATGTTTGGAGATAAGAGTTCGCAGTTGGAAACGTGGAATATGAAGAGCGGCGTGTTTTATGGGTGCACATTGGTACGGGTGGCTTGAAGAGGGGGGAGAAATTATGCCATCATATGCGGCAGAAGGTCTCGCCCTTAACTGGTAAATAGGACGTGTGGGTTGACACGCGACCAGCACGTTGCTGCTTAACCCACAAAATCAGATAAGCACATCCTGCATTTATATAGTATTCTTTATTAAAATTCTCAAATTTCCTATTATATTTGCATTCAGGATATGTGCAAAATTATGTACACCGAACAGCAAACATAGTAGGAAGACGCCAGAGGTCGCAAGTTCGAATCCCGGTAATACGCATGGGTGTTTTTTGTGAGTGACACTTCAATTTCATCATATCATCCCTCATTCTCATTTTCTCGATTAGCGAAAAGAGACAGAAAAGCGAAGTAAAATCAATAAACAATAAACAACCGGGTGATTAGTGGTTTAATCTATTGAAGTTAAGGGGAGCAATTTGATGCCATTTTACTCTTCCTATCTCTGGCGTGAATCTAGGGCAATTGCGATGGCGGACAATTGCGATGAAGCCAAAATCACGGACAATTGCGATGATTTTGACGGTGAAGGTCATTTTACAAATTAATGGCAGGACAATTACGACAATCAGGACCTAACCTAACCCAAACAAAGGCGCTACAGAACTAATAATGCTGTAGAAGGTTGGAACAACAAAGTAAATAGGTGGCTTGGAAGACCGGATCCAAAAATTCATGATGCTCTGGCCTGGCTCAAGAGCCAAGCAGAAGACACCAACATCAAGTACATGCGGATGGAACTTAATCTAGAAGGTCAGAAAAGGAAGAAGCGTAACATTAAAGTCGACAAGAGAGTTGGAAACTGTATTCGCACATATGAGGAAACGGGCCACTTCAAAAGGTGTCTGTTGGCTCTAGCCCATGTTCAAAAACTTGATTGAACTAAATTCCCAGCCGAAAATATCAATATTTCACATAATTGCCTTGTAAGAGGTATTGTACGGGGTGTTAAGTCACCCTTCAAATTCATAGAAGATTTAAAATGTCATCGCAATTTTCCGCCATTGCAATTGTCCGCCATCGCAATTGTCCGGCTTAACGCCAGAGGGTTACCTGTGACCAGGCATCAAGGAGACTCTCTCTCTCTCTCTGAACTTGAGCTGAAAGAAAGGATGGCTTTTCCATGTAGGGTTTTGAAAGAAGTTTACAAGAATAAAATTAAATAAATGACTGTGGAGAAACAATCAGCGGTGGCGAAAAGGGCGGACACATTTCGTGATGAAAACAAAATGAAAGTGTACACTCATCTGCAATAAAATGGGACACCTGGATCCTGAGATACTGGTTTCCGTGCAATTCGTTATGTGGGTTGCATAACTCTTACGCAATATTAGAACTTCCTATTGAAAAGTTTCTATTGAAGTAGGCTCATCACTGTAGATATAAACGACACGCATAAAGCATTGCAAGGAAGAGGGTACTTCAGGATCTAGGTGTCCAAGCATAGGCGTAACTTGGCGGGGGTAAGGGCCTTGCAGCCCCCAAAATTTTCAGGCTACTAAATTTAAAAGTTAATGAGACTTTTGTTAACTTCTTCGGATCTAAGTAGCAAAGTATTGAAGTGTATTTATTTATGATTGTGCGAATGTAAGCTATTCAGAAAAATAGTTGAAATGGAAATGGACGCTATTTTTAAGGGATGGAAAACTTATTAATTCTGCCCCTCCCCAAGTTATTTGATTTTGCCCTCAAAGCTAAGACCCAACTTTATTCTGACCCTCAAAGTTAAGTCCAAAGTTTGATTCTGCCCCACCTCAAAGTCAAGTCTCTAGTTTGATTCTGCCGCTCCCTCCAAAGTTAAGTCCCAAGTTTGATTCTGCCCCCCACGTTAAGTCCCAAGTTTGATTCTGCCCCCCACGTTAAGTCCCAAGTTTGATTCTGCTCCCTAAAGTTAAGTCCTAAGTTTGATTCTGCCCCCAACTGAAAATCAAGTCTCTAGTTTGATTCTGCCTCCCTCCCCCCTCCCCAAGTTCAGTCCCAACTTTGATTCTGCTCACTAAAGTTAAGTCTCAAGTTTGATTCTGTCCCTTCCCCACAAAGTTAAGCCTCAAATTCGATTTTGCTCCCCCAAAGTTTGGTCCCAAGCATGGGCGTCGCCAGAAATTTTCCTAGGGGGATCGAATCGAAGATGTCGAGGACACCCCCTCCCCTCAAAAATATTGTGATACGGACCAGTGGCATGTGCAGAAGTTTGTCAAGGAGGGATTCAATTTTTAAATTATTGCATTATCGGTATTTTAAGTTGTTAATATTACTATTATTACTAGTAGTAGTAGTAGTAGCAGCAGCAGTAGCAGTTTTAGTTTAGTTTATTTTAGCATCCAATAAGTTTTTTATATGAATAATATAGTACTTTTTACAACCATGTTTACATAATAGTTAATTCGAACATTATTAGCAGTAGCAGCAGCAAACGCAGTAGTATAAGAAGCTTCGGAACTTGTGGAAGTTACAAATTAGCAGAGTTTCAGTGTTGCGAATTATGAAAGTTTCGTACCAAATTCGATATCTGAAGACCATTTTTAAACAATGACGCAAAATGAGGTTTATAAATAAATAAATTGAAAAAAAAGTAGGTTAGATGGAAATTTCCAGGGGGCGTCGACCGTCCGGTTCGACCCCTCTGCCGACGCCCATGGTCCCAAGTCACGCCCGTGTGTCCAAGGACGTATTTAGGGAGAGGGTCCAGGGGGTCTGGACCCCACGCGAAAGACTTACTGAGTATTACATTTCAATAATTAAAATAATGAAATAATAAAATAACTAAAAATAAATAATGAAAATATACTTGTTGTTTAATCGAGGGTTATTTATTTCGGCCGAACTAACTGGAAGGGAAGGATTATATTGAGATACGACTTTGAATGACAGAGTACCAAATAAGATTTATGCAAGATCTATTACTACTTATAATAATGTGTATAAGATATTACCAGGAACTTAACTTTTCGTCAATTGGATCTAACATCCTTTTTTTGATATTCAATAAATATCAAATTCTTTATCTATTTGACATTAATTTCCTTGCCACATTTTTTTTTGTTTTTCTTACAAATTTTGCCGACCTTGACTATACGTATGCTGGATAATTAATACAGTCTTTTTGCCTATTCATGTAATAAAAATATAATATTAATTTGAATATTTTAATTAAATATAATTATAATTATTATAATTTAAACATCATATTATTATTATTCAAACACTTGGTCGGACCCCACCCCACCAATGTATTTTTATATACACATGCCTGTAGGTGTCCCATTTTTATGGCCGGTAACTTAACATACAGATGTTGATGATCTAATGGTAATCTGGTTTCGGTGCGCTCTACTAACTTGCGGATCTTTAAGGTCTTCAGCATTTGAATTTGTATAATTTGTTTTTATCTAATGTTTAAACTTCCTATTACTGGATCAGGATTGGATCGCGTGATACAATGTAAATATCAAAATACATTTTTTCTATTGAAACGTTGTGACCGATTACTTTGGGTCACGTAAAATAACGCACACGTAGGACGAAAGGGTGATTACGAGGAACAGGAATAGTGTGTAGGAAGAGTGTTGGATTTCAGTGAGCGTTTTGCATAGTGTCGCAATAGAAGCTGTAGCTAGGTGGGTAAGAGCTTGAATGGTTAACGTTACATAGTGTGATTATGCTAAGACCAATCACAGCCTTGGAGTTGCATTGGGGTGAGTGATGCAAAAAGGACGAGAACAGTGCAGTTGGGAACAGAAAAGGCGTACCATCAATGCCATCGGACGTCGCGTTGCGAGTTCCCGCGATTGACCAACTTTATCCGGGCGTCGAGAAAATACTTTTAAACGCATTAGACTGTAGTTTATTGATTGATTGATTGATTTAGTTTATTTTACTTCGCGTTTTGTGCCTCTTGGCTAATTTGCGAAGATGGGGATGAGTGATGAAATGGATGAAAATGGACATTCGCAAACAACCATACCCGACCGGGATTCGAACCCGGGACCCTTGGCGTCGCAGCGCGATGTGCTAACCACTCGGCAACAGGGTCGGGCTAGACTGTAGTTTAAATCGTAATTAAAGTTAAGCTTGTGAAGAGTTGTTATTGAAACAAATTGTAATATTATAATCCCATACCACATTATCTGGCATAAGAAGAACAGCATAAGAAGAAAAGTTGATATTGATTATTAGAAATGCCACTGTTTATAGTGTAAAATGTAGTGAATATTGGATTTGAAGGTTTATTTTCAAATACATGGTAAAAATTAGATATTATTAGTAGTTTATTTTCTTTTGTTTAAATCTTATTTACTGGTCACTAATTAGCTAACTTAAGACTTGTGAGTGACTGGTCGGTCTGGTGCCATAAACCCAGAGCTCGCAAGCCGAATCAGCTTACTACAATCAAAGCAATAGTAAAATTAGAAAGTAAGTAATCAACCACATAAAAAACCAAAACGGTTGAAACGTGACCCACCAAAACTTTTGAAAGCCATTCAGTTAACTTTCTTCCACGAAGGACACCCTGGGCTGCATTTTTGCAGGCTAACGAGATTCTGGCGCCTGGATGCACAACCAGAATAATCCTCTGTGAGACTTGTGTCCTGTCCATGTGCTTGTGATTATCGTTTGATCAATTTAATTTTATCACTATTTATCCTCATCGTCCCGAACAGCCAAAAGCGGAGGAAAAACGAAGTAAAATAACCACCAGACAATAAGTCAATGGCCTATCACACCAGAAAGTCTGACACCACCACTGAACAAAATGCAATTAAGACACCTGGCGAAAATGATTAAAACGCAATAGAAACCTGCATATATACGAGGGGGCATCAAAAGGTTTGGCCTGTTGAGGCGTTCGATGCAGTTGAACCAGCGTTTTACCCAGGCCTCGAAACAAATTTGGAAAAAATCCACAGAATACTCTTTGCCCCACCGTTACAGAGCTCTTTTAACCTCTTGTAGGTCCTCGAATCTCATGCCACAAAGCACAGACTTCAAAGTGGGAGAAACCGAAAGTGTGAACAAGACAAGGAGTGGCAGATCATCATCGTTGGTGTCCGAGGCAACCGCCACAGGATTGACGAGCTCATTCGAACGGATAGACGCACCACACCACCATCCAGGAAATTTCTGATCCAGTGCACATGTCCTATGGGTCAGCACAGGCAATGATTGAGAGTTTGGGATACCATAAAGTCTGTGTCAAGTTTGAGGCCTGATAAAACGCTCGCTCAAATGCATCGAACGTGATGGGAACTGTGTGTAAGGGTAACTCTGAGTAGAGGACACTGTAGGCAAGCTATATATATGTTCATTGTTTCAATCTTTCCATTATTAAACAAATTATATCTCAACAGGCAAAACTTTTTCATGCCCCCTTGTATATGTGCACACAGAACTGGCCAACGCAAACTAAAAGTGTTTCCTGTTGCTAACAGAACCTTAATAGCACCTTAACCCAGGTTCGAAAAAAGTATACATTTCAACAATTTCTTAGTCCCGTTGAGGCACGTGCTGATATACACGAATAAACCAACTCCACATCTTCAATCGCGTTTCCCTACATGTTAACAAAACACTTAGTTGACAAAAATAATGTCACGTTCGTATTTTATTTTTTCGTTTCAGCACTATCACTTCCCGTACACTTTGTACAGTATCTTTTCGCTGCTATCGTTGCTAATCGACGTGTTTCCTGGGTCAACGGCTTCAATATGGAGGGAATATAAACTCTTCTCACGATCCCAGCATATAGGCATCTATACTCTGTCCAGGGAATCTGTGGAAATATTGAAATAATATGTAAAAATAGTCAAAATATGTAAAATATGAAGCAAAATCTAATATATGTACAAATATGGAAAATAAAAGCTGAATTTTTCGAGTTTTCATGCCATGATGCGCAAAGATAATACAAAATATAGGCTAACTGATTTCAGTTTCGTCCATAAATATGTATTTCCATAGTACAAGTCCGTTCCATGGTAATAAGACTCTGGCACCTGTACCAACGACCAGTATAATCCTCAGTGAAGTTTTGTTGTCCTGTGTTTCTCCGTACGTGTGCTAAAAACAACCAAAGTAGAGAAGCAAAAATACCTCAAAATTTTGGAAAAAAAAATCAATAACTTTAACAATAACAAATTTGAAGTTGAAATTTGATTGATGTTCACTTTGTGCTCAGATAGGCTAATCGAGACTGGACCTACAGTTCAAAGTGGGATCCGAATCACTGTGCCATGTGCCTCCACCGGGGGATCAAACCCGGGACTCTTTAGTTACAAGGCAATGCCATCAGAATGGCCGCACAATTTTGATGTACAAGCAAAAGCTTTTACAATTTGTTGCATTGACAGAACGGTGTTTTTATATTTATGCATTATTTCTTGGTTTCAAGAAGAGCAAATATTCAAACTTCTAATTTCTATACATTCTAAAATGATAGAAGAGTTGTGGAGTATATGAAGAAGTGGCAAGCCCTTTTTAATTTTTCTTATAATAGTGTGTTTATATTAAAAGAAATTCTGTCAACTACACAAAATATCCGCTAAGAGATCTAAGTTAATCTCAAATTTATCCTAAGAATTTTCACCTTAATACATCCCTTAAATTCGTCCAATGGGAAAATTTTTAAACTGGGGGCACCAAAACAAAAAATCAGCACTTGGTTATGGCCGTTTGCAGGATATTTTCCAGAGTGTGGCAAGCAAGGTATTTTTTCCCACATAATAGTGTTGTCCCCTTAAAAAGAACATTGCTTCAATTTGAAGTTATCATGTTCATGCATTAATTAAAATATATTATTGTGGCTGAAATGATATTATATGTTTGAAATATATAATATTTGATTGACTTTCATTTTCCAGGGGAAGCGCGTGCCCCCCTTCTTTCTCGAAGTCTATGCGCTTGGTACATTGTTCTTTGTCCCGCGTTGAAAGTCACGGCCTCCTTTACGCAGAACAAAGAATACCGAACTGAAATGCTCATTGTTAATATAATTTAATATTTCAGCCAATCCATGACAAAATGATCCTACCACTTCAGAAAGTAAAGTTAGTCCAAATACTATTTAAACACCATTAAACTGAAGCTTAAAGCCTATATTTTGATGAACTATTCGAAGAATGTTTTAAATTTCCAATTATGTTTTAATTTTAAGTAAGTCTTTAATAAAGCACATCAAGGTGTTTACATGTACGTACTAAAAAGTGGTTAGTTGGAAACACTAACAGGAATACCTGAGCAGCTGTTTCCTGCCAGAACAATATAGCGGCAAGAAGCAGCTGATGTGAAATTTCATTTCTCTTTATGTTTTGCGAAATTCATTGTAGTATTACTATGTAGTAATCTCTGAATTAGAGCTCTTTGAAATGATTGGTCTGTTTATGTCACACCCGGAACTAAATTTCTCTTGAAATTTCATTTAAATGGAAACGAGTAACACCAAATTACAACGAATCAGTTTTATAACTCCCCCAACATGACTGAAGGCCATAATTTCTTTGCAGTTAGTTTTAACTGTGAAATAAGGGTTTCGGGTGTGAAGAAAATGCATTGCTCCGGGTGTGATTTAACTTTCTTCAAGTTGATTCAATGGCTATACACAGAAATAATTTAAACTGACAGTTATTTGATGAGTGATGACAGTAAGCCTAAGCTCAAAATTTAGACTAGCCTAGATAACTATTTTATTATCCACAGCTGAATCAAAAGAGGTTGTATGGGTTCTTAATGGAATTCTGCTTACAGTTCTATGTATTTAAGTAAAAGTTTCAACTTTTGTAGCATCAAATTACATGGCAATTGAATTATTTACCTCACTGTAATCATTAATTTGACACACGAGTATTTTATATTTAAAACTACAGTACCATAAGTCACTGAAAATGGTGCAACAGTTTATATCACCTTTATTAGAAAGTGAAATTAAAAGTATGAAAGTCTGCAGAGATTATAATTAAAGTGTGACATGAACTAAACACAGAAACTAGTCAGTCATAAAAGTCTCAAGTTCCCAGGTACTGAACCAGATGAAGAGCTTCTGCAGGCAGGTGTCAATTCGTGGAATTGCTTAATGACAAAAGTAAAAGGAAGAAGAAATACATTGTGTTTGTCAGTCAGGGATCTCTGCTAAAAAAAATATATAAAAGTGACATTTCTGGAAGCATTGCAGTACTGAGGTGCTACTCCCCCCCGTGGCGCAACAACCATTGAGGGCCAAGCAAGACCTACCTACTGACTGCCGGCCTCACTCCCATATTCCTCACCAGAGGCGAGCGATCATCCAACCAGTTACGGGTGAGGTGTGGTCAGCACGACGAACCCCACGTCATTGTTGTAAGTTCCCATGACCAGGTAACGCTACTCATTCGTAGCTCCTAAATTACCTCACGATGGTGGGTGGCTAACGGTCCCATACACAGGCCGAAATCTGAGGAGGGAAGTTGATACGCTGCCCCCAATTAGACTCGAACCAGGTGCTTCCCTAGCTCGAGCATAACGCCTGACGGCTTAACCACACGGCCACAGTGAAGGACACTAGGGAGTTACTAATTGATATTTGCATTTCTTGAATGGTTTAAGAATACAGAGTAAGAGCAGAGTAATGCAAAGGGTGATAGCTAAAGGTTGTCTTTTTCCATTAAGATTTGAGTGTATACAAGCAATGCTCAATAAGTTTGTAATTCTCAGAAATAAATTTGTTTGTCATTAAAATTTAGGAGTTGGGGAAGTTGTTATTCCCTTTGATATTGTTGAGTTGAAGTATTAGGTAAGTATTATGGCATTAAATGGGGTTAACAGATGAGGTATTCACTTAGGTCACATCCGGAAGTTTTATAAAAATTAATAACAGTAAAAATAAAAATGTGTTCTCTATAATAAACACATGAGATGAAAGGTTACAATCTACATTTTACCAAAAGAAATTATGATGGATAAAAAAGTTGTAAAAATTGACAGAATTTTCAAGTTGTATGGTGGTAGGTGAAGCGTTTATCGCCGTGTGAGTCACACCCGGAACTCCTGTTATTCTTGAATTGCCCAAAACAACATTGTTCGCAGAGATCACTCTTCAGGACAGTAACAATACGTATCATCATTCTGAATACTATAATTATGATATGGATGAGCTCAATGTCTTCGTTTACAAAATATTTAGATTTGAAGTGTGTGATTGTTACACCCGGAACTCATTGACTGACTGATATATATAGATAGACTTTCTTCAATTATCTCTCCACGTAGCAAACATCCATGAAATCAAACCTAGGACATTGTACAGGATATAAAGTATCTGCTTTAATGTTCTTTCAAATCCGTTCTGGAGTAATTTTAATAAATAATGTAAGAGGTTAATTCTGATTTTGCAATACATGCATTGTTTAGAAAAATAATCATTGCAAATGTTAATTTATATATCAATTGAACCTGGTACTTAATTATTGCATTGTTTCGACAATACGTAATTGTTTGTGTCTTACATATTGTTGCCATGGAATGAACACTATATAGATTAATATAAAGCAATATAGACAGAGTTTACAACTGTTATTATAAGTCCAAGGAACATATTCTTTATCCCAACGTTTCCAATTGCGGAATGCAAGTTTCCTCTACAATCACGTGTCTATGAGAAAGGTAAATAGAGCTTGCCACGATAATTATGAATTCTCAACTAGAAATAATGTATCGCGCAGCAGATTGTTTCGATTTATTTTACCCAGGTATTTGCCAAGGGCTTACAAGTCAAAACTTTTTCCATTATGCTTTTAGACCCCACTAGATCACCTTACTGCCTTTCAAGTGTTAATTATTCCAAGAAACTCTTGTACATGTGGTCTTTATCTCATCCACTTGCATACTACGTCAAGGAATGTAAATACAAGGTCTGTCCCGAAAGTAATTAGACTAATTCTGGAAAAATTGTTTTATTGAAACTAGATTCAAATAAACTTAATATTCTTCAAAGTAGGACCCTTGGGTATCAATACAGCGGTTCCAGTGTTGCTGCCACTCTTCGTAGTCACGCAGGAAGTCTTGACCTGAGATGCCTTTCAGATCACTCGTCATGGCAGCTTGGACCCTTTCAATAGTACCAAAACAGTGTCCTTTGACCTTTCAGGACGAATTTGAGCCTCGGGAACAAAAATAAGTCGCTCGGGACAAGTCACTGGATCTACGGTGGTTGGAGAAGCCAGAAATTCTGTAACTAGCAGCAATGAGTGAGATGGCGCGTTGTCGTGGTGGAGACACCAGCTGTCCGCGATCTCTGGGCAGACGCGCGCGACTATTTTTCTCAAGCGATCGAGCACCTTCGTGTAAAATTTTGCAGTCCCACCTTATCTGCGATTAACCACACACCCAAACGTCGGTCAGAGTCCAAAACAGACTTCACTTGATTCACATGGTTGGTAGTTCTGGACGTTTTGGGGCGTCCTGAACGTTGCTCATCCTCTGTGTCTTCTCTTCTTTCTTTGAACGCCTTGTGCGACTTGCACACTTGTGCTTTCGCCAAAGTCTCGTCCCCATAGGCTTGTCTTAACATTTCAAGTGCGTCCGTAGCGGATTTACTGAATTTGACACATTTTCTCGCGTACAGCTGCTCCGAACTGTGCTGCATTTTCGGCCATGACGCGACACTAAAACAGCTTCTCACTTTGCTGGCGATTCCAATGCTGGAACAGCTCGGAGACAACTGAGTTACATCACTGTTCTTCCCAAAAGGTCCATCCCCCGACCCTTCTGACTGGCCCACCAAAAATAGTCTCATTACTTTTGGGACAGACTTTGTATGTGATTACTGAAACCGATTTGCACTCTGTACGTTACACTGACAGGGCCTACAACAGACACTCACGCGCAGAGTGCTTGTTACCAAAATAATTACATTAATTTTGTTGCGTGTAGGCACATATTTAAGAGACCAAAGTAACATAGTAAGTTTAAGGAATATTGTTCAAGAATGTCTATCTACGCAAACCCTTAACACACATTGTAAGGGAACCCTTAACACACATTGTAAGCACTGGCGATCACCTTACTGATAAAGCAGTGTTCGGCATATTCTCATCGAACGTGCCGATTTGACTTTCCTCAGACAAACTTAATCTACCCAACTGTTCATCATGTATGTTGGAAGACGATGACAGTCCTTTTGAAATGTTCTTAGCTTTTTGAGAAGAGCGAGCTTCTTGCACTGTTTCTGAGACCATCCTTGCTCTCTTTTTAACGTGTTGCATATTTCCTGTGCAGGTCCCTTTACAAGCTTACACTTTCAGCCTTTCTCAAACAGCTTTTTACACCCCGTTTTATTGGTTCTAACTAGATTATTAAAATCTTATGATGACATTTACACGTAATTTAGAAACAATTACATTCACTAACTAACTAACTCTCTAGCCTTCTTAAACCCGAAGGTTCATGGCTGCAGCAACACAGGCCTTCCATCTGTTCCTATCTTGAGCAAGTTCTATATACTCTTTTCCATCCCTACCGATTTCCTTTAGGTCCATCTCAACGTTGTCCCTCCATCTTCGTCTTGGCCTTCCTACAGGTCTCTTACCATCTGGTTTCCCAACAAGAATCCTGTAAACTCCTCTTTCCTCTCCCATTCGTGCCACATGTCCTGCCCACCTAAGTCTTCTTGATTTAATTATTCTAATAATATCTGGACATGAGTACAAATTATGTAGTTCTAAATTATGTAACCTTCTCCACTCACCTGTCTCCTCATCCCTTTTAGGTCCAAAGATTTTCCTAAGGATTTTATTTTCAAATACTCTCAATTTATGTTCCTCTTTCAATGTAAGGGACCAAGTTTCACACCCATATAATACTACAGGCAAAATTACTGTTTTGTATATTTTAACCTTTAGTTTCTTAGATATTAAACGAGAAGACAAAAGTTTATGAAGAGAGAAGTAACATGCATTTCCTGAATTAAGCCTACTTTTTATTTCCTCTTTAATATAATTTTCATTTGTTAATATTACTCCTAAGTATTTGAATTTGGAAACTGGTTCAAACGAGTTGTTATCAATAATTAGATTTTGATTATTACCTAACACTTGGTTTCGGCCTGTAAGCATATATTTAGTTTTCTCTTTGTTAACTTCCAAACCTATCTCTTTAGCAGTTTTGAAAAATATTTTAGCATTATTCTTAATTGTATTCACATCATCCCCCAGTAAGTCTACATCATCTGCATATGCTAACAACTGAGTCACACCATTTAATTTTAGTCCTTCTTTAGTTTCTTTTACCTTCCTTACAGCATATTCTAAGGCAAAATTAAAGAGCAATGGAGATAATGCATCTCCTTGTTTTAACCCATCATGAATTGTAAATTTGTCAGACATATTATTACCCACACGAATTTTACTTTCTGTTTCACTGGTGCATATTTTTATCATACTAACAAGCTTCTTAGGTATTCCAAACTCTACTAATATATTATATAATTTATCTCTTTTGACCGAATCATATGCTTTTTTGAAATCAATGAATAGCTGATGGACATTTTGATTATATTCCCACTTTTTTTCAAGTGTCTGTCTGATGTGAAAAATTTGATCTGTAGTTGATCTGTTACGTTTAAATCCACATTGATAATCACCTATAATTTCATTAGCATATGGGGTTAGTCTTGTTAAAATAATGTTAGACAATATTTTGTATGTTGTTGAGAGTAGAGAAATTCCACGGTAATTATTGCAGTTCATTTTATCACCTTTTTTAAACACAGGAACAATTATGGATTCTTTCCACTGTTGAGGGATTTCTTCTTTATTCCATATTAAACAAATTAATTTATGAATTTGACATATTAATGAATTTCCACCATATTTAATTAACTCAGCTGGTATTAAATCAATGCCAGGTGCTTTGTTATTCTTTAGCCTTTTAATAGCATCTTTAACTTCCGTCAAGTTAGGTTCTGGAACTAAAGGTTCTGCTGTGTGGACTTCATTTACTTCTGATTTATCTCCTACATGGACATTTAAAAGGTCATTAAAGTAGTTCTTCCATCTATTTAGAATATCGCATGGGTCAGCTAGAAAATCACCGTCTTTATCTTTTATCAAGTTTACTTTAGGTTGCCACCCCTTTCTAAATTCATTTACACCTTTATATAAATCTCTGATATTTTTATTTTTGCTGTTTGTTTCAATTTCGTCAATTTTGCTTTTCAAGTAATCTCTTTTTTTACTTCTAAACGTGCGGTTAACTTCTCGCTTTATTCTATTATAATTGCTTAGATTTGTATCATCCGAGTTATTTAACCATCTAAGTCTAGCCTGATTTCTTATTTCTATTAGATTATGACATTCATTATCAAACCACGGCTTACTTTTTCTTGGTTTATGGTATCCTATACTTTCTTTAGCTGCTGATTTTATTGCATTACGTATGTGCTCCCAATTCTTATTTACGTCTGTTTCATTTATATTTTCATCATCATTTAAATCCTGCAAAATATCAAATCTATTTGACAGTTTAATTTGGTAATCTTTCTTAATTCTTTCATCAACAAACTTTCCTGTATCAAATTTTATAACTTTTAGATTTTGTTGCTTATGATTTATCACTGAGAGTCTTTCTCTTAATTTAGCAATTACTAAATAATGGTCACTGGCACAGTCAGCACCTCTATGTGTACGAACGTCAATTATACTAGTATGCCTTCTCTTATCAATGAGAATATGATCTATCTGATTATGAGTTTTACCATCTGGAGAAGACCAGGTATATTTATGGATATCTTTATGTTTAAAAGTGGTACTTTTCACAATTAAATTCTTTGAGGTTGCAAAAGTAATCAATCTTATACCATTATCATTACTTAATTCATGAAGACTTTCTTTACCAATCGTGGGTTTAAATGTCTCTTCTTTGCCAATCTGTGCATTACAGTCACCTAACAGAATTTTCATATCATACTGAGAAAATTTATCAAAGACCTGTTCTAACTCTGTATAAAAATCATCTTTATTATTATCATCTTTATCTTCCGTTGGTGCATGTATGTTTATTAAAATAATTTTACACCACCTACCCTGTAAAACTGCATATGATATCCTATCATTAATAAATTCTACTGTTTTAAGAGCCGAGATAATTCTATTATTTATGAAAAAGCCTGTTCCAAAATTATGATTTTCAGTACCACCATAGAAAAAAGTATAATTTTTAGTTTTACAATTCCCTTCTCCTGGCCACCTAACTTCCTGGACAGCTACTACATCTAATTTATACTTCACTATCTCATTAACTGTACACTGAAATGCCCCAGGCCGGTAAAGGCTCAGAACATTCCAGGTGCCTAATTTAATATCCTTATTCCTAATGAAGATCTTATCCTTAGTCCAGGGACCTCCCAAAGTAGTCCCCACCCGGAGATCCGAACGGGGGACTATTTTACCTCCGGAATATTTTACCTTGGGAACATCCATGGCCTTATATTTCTGTTTCTTGACATGTCTTTTTACAGTGCAGAGTTGTCAGCTCTACGCCTAACCCCCAATATGAATGGAGGAACTACTACACAAGACAAACACAAACATATTAGACAGCACAATTACTACACAAGACGAACACAAACACATCAGACAGCATAACTACTACACAAGACACACACAAACACATCACAACTATAACACAATATAAACATACACACACCACAACTACTACGCAATATAAACAAACAAACAAACAAACAAACACAAACACACACACACACACACACACACACACACACACACACACACACACAAA
Organism: Lepisma saccharinum; assembly: GCF_977018435.1. NCBI lineage: Eukaryota > Metazoa > Arthropoda > Insecta > Zygentoma > Lepismatidae > Lepisma > Lepisma saccharinum. Next base: position 68,203,718 of record NC_139238.1, on the reverse strand, counting down.
TCATAACTACTCTTAGCAGAATTGTTACAGTTTGATGTACGCGGTAGAAAAAGAGATGGTTACACTTTGAAGAGACAGGCTGGATTGTAATTTATGGTAATCTGAAAAGGTAAACGGGACGGTGGTAGTTTCATACATATCTTTACGTGAAAAAATGTATAACAACTCAGTTTCTTTTCGTCTATTCACGTTAATCTCGATAGCGAGAAATAATATGTTCATGGATTGACCGATTTGGTTTATTTTACCTCGTCTTTCTGCTACTTTTGGCTAATCGCGAGGATAAGGATGAATGATGATATCATTAAATTGATGGGAGGGATACTCATGTCCTGGCCGGGATTCGAGCCCGGGACCACTGTAGTGCGGTGTGCTAACAATTCCGCTACGGGACTCCCGGATGGCGTAGTGGTAACGTCGTCGCCTTGTAATCAAGGGGTCCCGGGTTCGATACCCGGTGGAGGCACATGGCACAATGGTTCGGATCCAACTTTAAACTGTAGGTTGAGTCCCGATTAGCCTTCCTGTGCATATAGTGCATATATGAAACAACAAATCAATCAATCATTCCGCTACGGAAGTCAGCAACGTGATTGGATATATGAGAAGTTCAGAGAGCACGAGTGACGTAACTTCATTCTTCATGGTAATGAAGTTACATTACAACTTAGTACTGTGAAATATCAACATTTCAGTGCTATAAGTTTCAAATCTTGCTCATGGGGACACCACTATATTCGTGACAACAACTAAACGTACTACGACGTTATCAAAATGAGGTACTTATGAGTGGTTCATTATGCAGTATGCTCCTTGTGAGTGTCCCTTCATCAATATCATCCTCGTCGTCGCGGTTAGCCAAACGTTGCAGAATAGCGACGCGAAATAACAAAAATGAAATAAAATCAATCATGCTAAGACAGGATGATTGTAATTAAGTCGTACCGGTGCCTTGCAGCACGTCAATGGCTTATTTGCCCAATTTCTAAATGCTCTGAGTTCCGTGTAATTTTTCTTTCAAATTACCCCCTCAGATCCCAACAGAAACTGCCAGGTGGACCAAAGCGCATTGCAGTTCCTAAGTCGACCTCAGAACAATCAAGTGCTTCGTTTTAATTTAAAGGACTGGTGCGTGATGGAGGAATCAGGGCACTAAAAGAAAGTTAAGAAAGAAATTGGGGAAGGAAAAAAAAACAGAAACGAAGGAGAAAAAGAAAAGGGAAATAAATGAAGCAATACCTTAGATTTGACGCCAATCTTCTCTTAATCGGTGTAAAAGTTCTCGGAAGTTTAAAAGTCAATCATTTTTTTTTTAACTGAACCGAGCGCGAGATTGGGGGTGGGGAGGGGAGACCGATAACCGGGAGTGGAAAGGGGAAGAAATGGATTGGATGAAACAAGTCGGAAAAAATATATATGTGGATACTTGGAAGCACAATTCCGTTGGGAATCTTCTCTTATTGCGAAAGTTTTCAGCCAGTGGGTTATTTGCACCTCTCCTGGCTAACACCGCCTTCCAGGAAACTTAAAAGTTAGGCTGAAATACGTATTCCGAAGTTTAAGATTAATGCTGTCGGGTCAATATGAAAACACATATTTCATTTAGCCCAAAGGCGTACTCAAGGAAGGGTAGCAGGCAGTAGCCACATGCATTAATTAATTAATATTTAGAGTAATACTAGGTGGAATGACATGGAGTATAGTGGAATATACCTCTTTTGGAAAGTGCCAAGTATTAATATAAAATCAACTCCCTAATATACACTAAAACATGGAATTATATATATGGTAGGAGGGGCGTAAATTCACTTCCACATGAAAAATTTATCAACATTTTTGTAAGGTATATTATATTAATGGAGGTTCAGTCTCCTCCCGCATCCTAGTGAATACACAAGTGGTTTAAACCGTTGTGGAAAAGAACAAGAGTATTATACGAATATATGAACGAATTATTAACAAAAAGGACACGTAAAAATTACATGCTTACTTGCACAGAATTCCGTATAGTGTTTGAAATTCATCTCTGTGATTGTAGAGTTGCAAGTAAATTCAGTACAGTAGTGACAAAAAATGTGGTTCAAAGCTTCAAGCTCTCCGATGGCGTAGTGGTAACGTCGTCGCCTTGTAATAAAGGGGGTCCCGTGTTCTATACCCGGTGGACGCATATAGTGGTTCGGATCCCACTTCAAACTGTAGGTCCAGTCCCGATTGACTTATCCGTGCATAAAGTGGACTTCAAAATAAACTCAAAACAAATTACTCAGATAAAAAGGTATACAAGTAGGGGAAAATTACGTTTGGTCGAGCTCAGACACACCGCAAACCTATTTCCAGCGTTTAAGGTCTATATTTTTAAAATAAGACAAATCTCCATTCGTAATCGATAGTTTAGATTTCCTTGGACGTTCCCGGAAGGCTATGTTGAGTTCTCGCCCGTGCAAAATGCAGCTTTTCAGCAAGTTCCGTGAAAAAAGGCTTTCGAGCGCATGATATCTGAAAATGCAATGGAAATCCACCCACCGTTTTTTTTCTCCACGTCGGGATCTTTCGCACAGCTCATTGAAACACGACGAGCGCGCTGCGAAGAACGTCACACCCCCTCCCCCACGCGCAATGGACCATCAAAGAGCTTCTGGGGGATGAACGTGTAACGTTCGCACAAAAGGGGTGGAGGAATAACTGAAAATCTGATAAAAGTCGAAATGTTAGCTGGACGTGGCACAGCAGCCTGGCTGACCTCGACGCAAAGCCACGGGGGCGGGAGACTTTTAATGGCGACAGAATGGTTTTTAAACTGCGCCAGCCGCCGTTTTATCCCTGGCACAAAAGAGGCTATGAATAATTAACGTCCTACGTCACCGATATTAGTTGACAGGAACTGGTAACAGATGGCTCTGATTGCGGCGATAACAAATTAACTTCCATTTATGCGCGGTGCATAACTGGATTAATGGCCAAGAGGTGTGAAGTATCGCACGCAATACCGTATAGGTGTGCATTAAGGTTGCACATAATTTCCTTAATTAGCTGACAGATGGCAGCGCGCGCGCTTGGTGGCGGAAGGGGACATGGCTGACGGTATCTTGAGCGCTTTGACGGGAAAATTGGTTATGGATTCGACTTGTAAGTCGTTTTGCCGTCATGTGAGAACGCCCATCTTTTCCTCGCATCATTTGATGATCACGCTGACTTTACACACGACGTCGGGTGTGTCTACAAAGTTTCAAGACTTCATTAATCAGCTGGCACCAAAGCTTCTGAACGACTTTGCACAACTCGGTCGCTGCTTCGTATCACTCATCAGGTTGTGTGCTGTTGTCTCTGCTCTCTTGACCAGTTTCAGAGTGGTGTCCTTGTTTAATCCACAAGCCCACATACTTTTTGACAGGGAAATTTTTGATGACTGGACCATTAATGGATGCGAATGATTTTGGTTGTTTGTTTGTTATGCCATGGGCGTAACTTGGGACCTAATTTTGAGGGGGCAGAATCAGACTGGGTCTAATTTTGAGGGGGTAGAATCAGACAATTACATTCACATTCTAAGAAATCCTAAACTCATGCACAAAAATAGCTATTGAACTAGTAACACCGAAAACTTGACCAAATTTCTAATACTAAGTTCCCTGGTCCTCACGCCCACGGGTTGTTGCGCCACGGGTTATTTTTTTATTTATTAAGTTCCAATTTAATGTCCATCTAATCTACCTACGAGATTCTTGTGAACACTTTAACACCTGTAAAATATCAGCACTATGCCATGTAAACTTAAGTGGAAAACAGTTTGCTGTTGTCTCTGCTCTCTTGACCAGTTTCAGAGTGGTGTCCTTGTTTAATCCACAAGCCCACATACTTTTTGACAGGGAAATTTTTGATGACTGGACCATTAATGGATGCGAATGATTTTGGTTGTTTGTTTGTTATGCCATGGGCGTAACTTGGGACCTAATTTTGAGGGGGCAGAATCAGACTGGGTCTAATTTTGAGGGGGTAGAATCAGACTGGGTCTAATTTTGAGGGAGTAGAATCAGACTGGGTCTAATTTTGGGGGGTAGAATCAGACTGGGCCTAATTCTCAGGGGGTAGATTCAGACTGGGGCTAATTTTGAGGGTGTAGAATCAGACTGGGTATAATTTTTAAGGGTAGAATCAGACTGGGGCTAATTTTGGGGGGTAAAATCAGACTGGGCCTAATTCTGAGGGGGTAGAATCAGACGGGCTAATTTTGAGGGGGTAGAATCAGACTGGGTCTAATTTTGGGGGGTAGAATCAGACTGGGGCTAATTCTGAGGGGGTAGATTCAGACTGGGGCTAATTATGAGGGGGTAGAATCAGACTGGGGCTAATTTTGGGGGGTAGAATCAGACTGGGGCTAATTTTGAGGAGGTAGAAGACTGGGGTTAATTTTGAGGGGGTAGAATCAGACTGGGTATAATTTTGAGGGGGTAGAATCAGACTGGGGCTAATTTTGAGGGGGTAGAATGAAACTGGGTCTAATTTTGAGGGGGTAGAATCAGACTGGGTCTAATTTTGAGGGGGTAGAATCAGACTGGGGCTAATTTTGAGGGGGTAGAATCAGACTGGGACTAATTTTGAGGGCGTAGAATCAGACTGGGTATAATTTTGAGGGGGTAGAATCAGACTGGGCAGTGACATGCACTGAGGAGTAGCTAGTCTAGCAGAGATAGATCAATCAATCTCACATCTCGAATTATATTCAAATCACAATATTTACTGTCTTGTTAAAGCCACCACAGCTCATACGCAACACTTTCTTTTCCACGCGCTTCTCGTCCATCGGTGTTCTCCGCGGGCAAAGCTGGCTGGATACCCTAGCTCGCTCTTCTTCCGCCAGACCAGTTTCCAGGTAGAAACGGCCGGCCCAAGGAAAAGGAAGATTTCTCTCTACCTCCCTTGTCCCCTCGCCCCCCGCTGCAATGGTTGAAGGCCCAGGCTTTCACGTCCCCCAGTCTATCTCCTATAGGGCAGATAGGGGATTGGTTTCTCATATTTTTTGTAAATCCTCAAAAGAACACAGGGTAAAATTTTCTGCAGTACTTATGTTCTCTGTATTTACACAACCTTTTACACGTTGTACAATATGTGTGTATGTATGTATGGGAACGTGTTATGTGCAGACAATAATGTTACGCTTTCTTTCTTTTTTTTCTTTTTCAAATATGGAATATATAATGATTAAATTACAAATATGTGCTCAGGCTCTCTCTGACTTTCGTTTTAGTAGTGTTTTATTTAAATATACTACTCTTGGTCTCTAACAGTCATAAATACGGATGTATTTATTTGGGCAAGAGAACGCGTGTTCATATTGTTGTTGGTTTGGTTTATTTTACTTCGCTTTTCTGCCATATTTGGTTATCGCGAAAATGAGGATTGAGTGATGATATGAAGAAATTGGTGAAGGGACCTCATATGAACAATCCAGGCCAGGATTCGAACCCGTGATGAGTGCGCATTCTTGATTTGGTTTGATTTGGTGTTTTAAGTCCACTTTATGCGCAGTAAGGATAATCGGAACTGGACCTACAGTTTAAAGTGGAATCCGAACCACTTGTGCCTCCACCGGATATCGAACCCGGGACCCCTTGATTACAAGGCAATGACGCTACCACTGCGCCATGGGGGAGGTCCGAGTGCGCATTCTTGACCTATGTGTTGCAGTGAATAATGAAATAATTTGGAATGAAAATGTATCTCAGAACTCAAAAAGTAAAATGAATATCATTGAAGAAACTCCAAAAAAAGTGTGTTGTGTTTTGTTACCTGTCACCAAATCAACCAAGCGTGGGGGAGTGGTTATCACAGCGCGCTACGACACCAGGAGTTCCGGGTTCGAACCCCGACCCGGGCATAGGCGTTCCCTGTGCTCGTCCCTTCATCAATTTCATCGTATCGTCATTGCAATTAACCAAATGTGACAAAAAAATCGACGCTAAGTAACAAAAATGAAATCAAATCATTGATTGATTGCTCAATTTGGTTTATTTTACTTCGCTTTTCCGCCACGTTTGGTACGACATAATTGATGAAGGGACACACACAAAGAACACAAATGGCCAATCCGAGATTCGAACCCAGGATCTCTGGCTTAGAGTAAAATCAAATAGGTTTTTTTTTTTTATTTTCGAATGTGGGTGGGGGTTACGTGCATTTTTTCTAGTACTCATTCATAATTTTGCAATCTTCTCCTGCTATTGACATTCTTCTTTCTTGTAGGAATACCGGCAATAAAGGGAGGAGGGGTGTGACCCACACCAACCCCCCCCCTTGAGCACGCCACTGACTGCTACCCCAAGTGTCGACGTCAAAGCACGTCACTGAGACTGGGTATAATTTTGAGGGGGTAGAATCAGACTGGGGCTAATTTTGAGGGCGTGGAATCAGACTGGGTATAATTTTGAGGGGGTAGAATCAGACTGGGTCTACTTTTGGGGGTAGAATCAGACTGGGGCTAATTTTGGGGGGTAAAATCAAACTGGGCCTAATTCTGAGGGGATAGAATCAGACTGGGGCTAATTTTGAGGGGGTAGAATCAGACTAGGTCTAATTTGGGAGGGTAGAATCAGACTGGGGCTAATTTTGAGGGGGTAGAATCAGACTGGGTATAATTTTGAGGGGGTAGAATTAGACTGGGTATAATTTTGAGGGGTAGAATCAGACTGGGTCTAATTTTGGGGGGTAGAATCAGACTGGGGCTAATTTTGAGGGGGTAGAATTAGACTGGGTATAATTTTGAGGGGGTAGCATCAGACTGGGTCTAATTTTGAGGGGGTAGAATCAGACTGGAGATAATTTTGAGGGGGTAGAATCAGACTGGGTATAATTTTGAAGGGGCAGAATCAGACGGGCTAATTTTGGGGGGTAGAATCAGACTGGGGCTAATTTTGAGGGGGTAGAATCAGACTGGGTATAATTTTGAGGGGGTAGAATCAGACTGGGTATAATTTTGAGGGGATAGAATCAGACTGGGTATAATTTTGAAGGGGCAGAATCAGACTGGGGATAATTTTGCGGGGTAGAATCAGACTGGGGCTAATTTTGAGGGGGTAGAATCAGACTGGGTATAATTTTGAGGCAGTAGAATCAGACTGGGTATAATTTTGAGGGGGTAGAATCAGACTGGGGATAATTTTGAGGAGGTAGAATCAGAGTGGGGATAATTTTGAGGGGGTAGAATCATACTGGGTCTAATTTTGAGGGGGCAGAATCAGACTGGGTCCAATTTTGAGGAGGTAAAATCAAACCTGGGGCTTAATTTGGGAGTTGTAGAATCAGACGGGGGCTAATTTTGAGGGGGTAGAATCAGACTGGGTATACTTTTGAGGGGGTGGAATCAGACTGGGTATAATTTTGAGGGGGTAGAATCAGACTGGGTATAATTTTGAGGGGGTAGAATCAGACTGGGTATAATTTTGAGAGTTAGGATCAGACTGGGTCTAATCTTGGGGGGTAGAATCAGTCTGGGGCTAATTTTGAGGGGGTAGAATCAGACTGGGTATAATTTTGAAGGGGATAGAATCAGACTGGGGCTAATTTTGAGGGGGTAGAATCAGACTGGGGATAATTTTGAGGGGGTAGAATCAAACTGGGGATAATTTTGAGGGGGTAGAATCAGACTGGGTATAATTTTGAGGAAGTAGAATCAGACTGGATCAACTTTTGGGGGTAGAATCAGACTGGGGCTAATTCTGGGGGGTAAAATCAGACTGGGCTTAATTCTGAGAGGGTAGAATCAGACTGGGGCTAATTTTGAGGGGGTAGAATGAGACAGGGTCTAATTTGAAAGGGTAAAATCAGACTGGGGCTAATTTTGAGGGGGTAGAATCAGACTGGGTATAATTTTGAGAGGGTAGAATCAGACTGGGTATAATTTTGAGAGGGTAGAATCAGACTGGGTAAAATTTTGAGGGGTAGAATCAGACTGGGTCTAATTTTGGGGGTAGAATCAGACTGGAGCTAATTTTCAGGGGGTAGAATCAGACTGGGGTAATTTTGAGGGGGTAGAATGAGACTGGGGCTAATTTTGAGGGGGTAGAATCAGACTGGGGATAATTTTGAGGAGATAGAATCAGACTGGGGCTAATTTTGAGGGAGTAGAATCAGACTGGGGATAAATTTGAGGGGGTAGAATCAGACTGGATCAACTTTTGGGGGTAGAATCAGACTGGGGCTAATTCTGGGGGGTAAAATCAGACTGGGCTTAATTCTGAGAGGGTAGAATCAGACTGGGGCTAATTTTGAGGGGGTAGAATGAGACAGGGTCTAATTTGAAAGGGTAAAATCAGACTGGGGCTAATTTTGAGGGGGTAGAATCAGACTGGGTATAATTTTGAGAGGGTAGATTCAGACTGGGTATAATTTTGAGGGGTAGAATCAGACTGGGTCTAATTTTGAGGGGGTACAATCAGACTGGGTCTAATTTTGGGAGGTAGAATCAGACGGGCTAATTTTGAGGGGGTAGAATCAGACTGGTTCTAATTTTGAGGGGGTAGAATCAGACTGGGTATAATTTTGAAGGGACAGAATCAGACTGGGTCTAATTTTGAGGGGTAGAATCAGACTGGGTATAATTTTGAGGGAGTAGAATCAGACTGGGTCTAATTTTGGGGGGTAGAATCAGACTGGGGCTAATTTTGAGGGGGTAGAATCAGACTGGGTATAATTTTGAGGGGGTAGAATCAGACTGGGTATGATTTTGAGGGGGTACAATCAGACTGGGTCTAATTTTGGGGGGTAGAATCAGACGGGCTAATTTTGAGGGGGTAGAATCAGACTGGTTCTAATTTTGAGGGGGTAGAATCAGACTGGGTATAATTTTGAAGGGATAGAATCAGACTGGGTCCAATTTTGAGGGGTAGAATCAGACTGGGTATAATTTTGAGGGGGTAGAATCAGACTGGGTCTAATTTTGGGGGGTAGAATCAGACTGGGGCTAATTTTGAGGGGGTAGAATCAGACTGGGTATAATTTTGAAGGGGTAGAATCAGACTGGGTATGATTTTGAGGGGGTAGAATCAGACTGGGTCTAATTTTGGGGGGTAGACTCAGACTGGGGCTAATTTTGGGGGCGTAGAATCGGACTGGGTATAATTTTGAGGGGGTAGAATCAGGCTGGGTCTAATTTTGGGGGGTAAAATCAAACCTGGGGCTTAATTTGGGGGTTGTATAATCAGACGGGGGCTAATTTTGAGGGGGTTGAATCAGACTGGGTATACTTTTGAGGGGGTGGAATCAGACTGGGTATAATTTTGAGGGGGTAGAATCAGACTGGGTATAATTTTGAAGGGGTAGAATCAGACTGGGTATAATTTTGAGGGTTAGGATCAGACTGGGTCTAATTTTGGGGGGTAAAATCAGGCTGGGGCTAATTTTGAGGGGGTAGAATCAGAGTGGGTATAATTTTGAAAAGGATAGAATCAGACGGGCTAATTTTGAGGGGGTAGAATCAGACTGGGTATAATTTTCAGGGGGTAGAATCAGACTGGGTATGATTTTGAGGGTGTAGAATCAGACTGGGTCTAATTTTGGGGGGTAGACTCAGACTGGGGCTAATTTTGAGGGGGTAGAATCAGACTGGGTCTAATTTTGAGAGGGTAGAATCAGACTGGGTCTAATTCTGAGGGGGTAGAATCAGCCTGGGTCTAATTTTGAGGGGGTACAATCAGACTGGGGATAATTTTGAGGGGGTAGAATCAGACTGGGGATAATTTTGAGGGGGTAGAATCAGACTGGGTATAATTTTGAGGGGGTAGAATCAACAGGTCTAATTTTGGGGGGTAGAATCAGACTGGGGCTAATTTTGAGGGGGTAGAATCAGACTGGGGTAATTTTGAGGGGGTAGAATCAGACTGGGGCTAATTTTGAGGGGGTAGAATCAGACTGGGGATAATTTTGAGGGGATAGAATCAGACTGGGGCTAATTTTGACGGAGTAGAATCAGACTGGGGATAAATTTGAGGGTGTAGAATCAGACTGGATCTACTTTTGGGGGTAGAATCAGACTGGGGCTAATTCTGGGAGGTAAAATCAGACTGGGCTTAATTCTGAGAGGGTAGAATCAGACTGGGGCTAATTTTGAGGGGTTAGAATGAGACAGGGTCTAATTTGAAAGGGTAAAATCAGACTGGGGCTAATTTTGAGGGGGTAGAATCAGACTGGGTATAATTTTGAGAGGGTAGAATCAGACTGGGTATAATTTTGAGGGGTAGAATCAGACTGGGTATAATTTTGGGGGGTAGAATCAGACTGGGGCTAATTTTGAGGGGGTAGAATCAGACTGGGTATAATTTTCAGGGGGTAGCATCAGACTGGGTCTAATTTTGAGGGGGTACAATCCGACTGGGTCTAATTTTGGGGGGTAGAATCAGACAGGCTAATTTTGAGGGGGTAGAATCAGACTGGTTCTAATTTTGAGGGGGTAGAATCAGACTGGGTATAATTTTGAAGGGGTAGAATCAGACTGGGGCTAATTTTGGGGGGTAGAATCAGACTGGGGCTAATTTTAAGGGGTAGAATCAGACTGGGTATAATTTTGAGGGGGTGGAATCAGACTGGGTATAATTTTGAGGGGGTAGAATCAGACTGGGTATAATTTTGAGTGGGTAAAATCCAACCTGGGGCTTAATTTGGGAGTTTTAGAATCAGACGGGGGCTAATTTTGAGGGGGTAGAATCAGACTGGGTATACTTTTGAGGGAGTGGAATCAGACTGGGTATAATTTTGAGGGGGTAGAATCAGACTGGGTATAATTTTGAGGGGGTAGAATCAGACTGGGTATAATTTTGGGGGGTAGAATCAGACTGGGCCTAATTCTCAGGGGGTAGATTCAGACTGGGGCTAATTTTGAGGGTGTAGAATCAGACTGGGTATAATTTTTGGGGGTAGAATCAGACTGGGGCTAATTTTGGGGGGTAGAATCAGACTGGGTCTAATTTTGGGGGGTAGAATCAGACTGGGGCTAATTTTGAGGGCGTAGAATCAGACTGGGTATAATTTTGAGGGGGTAGAATCAGACTGGGCAGTGACATGCACTGAGGAGTAGCTAGTCTAGCAGAGATAGATCAATCAATCTCACATCTCGAATTATATTCAAATCACAATATTTACTGTCTTGTTAAAGCCACCACAGCTCATACGCAACACTTTCTTTTCCACGCGCTTCTCGTCCATCGGTGTTCTCCGCGGGCAAAGCTGGCTGGATACCCTAGCTCGCTCTTCTTCCGCCAGACCAGTTTCCAGGTAGAAACGGCCGGCCCAAGGAAAAGGAAGATTTCTCTCTACCTCCCTTGTCCCCTCGCCCCCCGCTGCAATGGTTGAAGGCCCAGGCTTTCACGTCCCCCAATCTATCTCCTATAGGGCAGATAGGGGATTGGTTTCTCATATTTTTTGTAAATCCTCAAAAGAACACAGGGTAAAATTTTCTGCAGTACTTATGTTCTCTGTATTTACACAACCTTTTACACGTTGTACAATATGTGTGTATGTATGTATGGGAACGTGTTATGTGCAGACAATAATGTTACGCTTTCTTTCTTTTTTTTCTTTTTCAAATATGGAATATATAATGATTAAATTACAAATATGTGCTCAGGCTCTCTCTGACTTTCGTTTTAGTAGTGTTTTATTTAAATATACTACTCTTGGTCTCTAACAGTCATAAATACGGATGTATTTATTTGGGCAAGAGAACGCGTGTTCATATTGTTGTTGGTTTGGTTTATTTTACTTCGCTTTTCTGCCATATTTGGTTATCGCGAAAATGAGGATTGAGTGATGATATGAAGAAATTGGTGAAGGGACCTCATATGAACAATCCAGGCCAGGATTCGAACCCGTGATGAGTGCGCATTCTTGATTTGGTTTGATTTGGTGTTTTAAGTCCACTTTATGCGCAGTAAGGATAATCGGAACTGGACCTACAGTTTAAAGTGGAATCCGAACCACTTGTGCCTCCACCGGATATCGAACCCGGGACCCCTTGATTACAAGGCAATGACGCTACCACTGCGCCATGGGGGAGGTCCGAGTGCGCATTCTTGACCTATGTGTTGCAGTGAATAATGAAATAATTTGGAATGAAAATGTATCTCAGAACTCAAAAAGTAAAATGAATATCATTGAAGAAACTCCAAAAAAGTGTGTTGTGTTTTGTTACCTGTCACCAAATCAACCAAGCGTGGGGGAGTGGTTATCACAGCGCGCTACGACACCAGGAGTTCCGGGTTCGAACCCCGACCCGGGCATAGGCGTTCCCTGTGCTCGTCCCTTCATCAATTTCATCGTATCGTCATTACAATTAACCAAATGTGACAAAAAAATCGACGCTAAGAAACAAAAATGAAATCAAATCATTGATTGATTGCTCAATTTGGTTTATTTTACTTCGCTTTTCCGCCACGTTTGGTACGACATAATTGATGAAGGGACACACACAAAGAACACAAATGGCCAATCCGAGATTCGAACCCAGGATCTCTGGCTTAGAGTAAAATCAAATAGGTTTTTTTTTTTTATTTTCGAATGTGGGTGGGGGTTACGTGCATTTTTTCTAGTACTCATTCATAATTTTGCAATCTTCTCCTGCTATTGACATTCTTCTTTCTTGTAGGATTACCGGCAATAAAGGGAGGAGGGGTGTGACCCACACCAACCCCCCCCCTTGAGCACGCCACTGACTGCTACCCCAAGCGTCGACGTCAAAGCACGTCACTGAGACTGGGTATAATTTTGAGGGGGTAGAATCAGACTGGGGCTAATTTTGAGGGCGTGGAATCAGACTGGGTATAATTTTGAGGGGGTAGAATCAGACTGGGTCTACTTTTGGGGGTAGAATCAGACTGGGGCTAATTTTGAGGGCGTGGAATCAGACTGGGTATAATTTTGAGGGGGTAGAATCAGACTGGGTCTACTTTTGGGGGTAGAATCAGACTGGGGCTAATTTTGGGGGGTAAAATCAAACTGGGCCTAATTCTGAGGGGATAGAATCAGACTGGGGCTAATTTTGAGGGGGTAGAATCAGACTAGGTCTAATTTGGGAGGGTAGAATCAGACTGGGGCTAATTTTGAGGGGGTAGAATCAGACTGGGTATAATTTTGAGGGGGTAGAATTAGACTGGGTATAATTTTGAGGGGTAGAATCAGACTGGGTCTAATTTTGGGGGGTAGAATCAGACTGGGGCTAATTTTGAGGGGGTAGAATCAGACTCGGTATAATTTTGAGGGGGTAGCATCAGACTGGGTCTAATTTTGAGGGGGTAGAATCAGACTGGAGATAATTTTGAGGGGGTAGAATCAGACTGGGTATAATTTTGAAGGGGCAGAATCAGACGGGCTAATTTTGGGGGGTAGAATCAGACTGCGGCTAATTTTGAGGGTGTAGAATCAGACTGGGTATAATTTTGAGGGGGTAGAATCAGACTGGGTATAATTTTGAGGGGATAGAATCAGACTGGGTATAATTTTGAAGGGGCAGAATCAGACTGGGGCTAATTTTGAGGGGATAGAATCAGACTGGGTATAATTTTGAAGGGGTAGAATCAGACTGGGTATAATTTTGAGGCGGTAGAATCAGACAGGGTATAATTTTGAGGGGGTAGAATCAGACTGGGGATAATTTTGAGGAGGTACAATCAGACTGGGGATAATTTTGAGGGGGTAGAATCATACTGGGTCTAATTTTGAGGGGGCAGAATCAGACTGGGTCCAATTTTGAGGAGGTAAAATCAAACCTGGGGCTTAATTTGGGAGTTGTAGAATCAGACGGGGGCTAATTTTGAGGGGGTAGAATCAGACTGGGTATACTTTTGAGGGGGTGGAATCAGACTGGGTATAATTTTGAGGGGGTAGAATCAGACTGGGTATAATTTTGAGGGGGTAGAATCAGACTGGGTATAATTTTGAGGGTTAGGATCAGACTGGGTCTAATTTTGGGAGGTAGAATCAGTCTGGGGCTAATTTTGAGGGGGTAGAATCAGACTGGGTATAATTTTGAAGGTGATAGAATCAGACTGGGGCTAATTTTGAGGGGGTAGAATCAGACTGGGGATAATTTTGAGGGGGTAGAATCAAACTGGGGATAATTTTGAGGGGGTAGAATCAGACTGGGTATAATTTTGAGGAAGTAGAATCAGACTGGATCAACTTTTGGGGGTAGAATCAGACTGGGGCTAATTCTGGGGGGTAAAATCAGACTGGGCTTAATTCTGAGAGGGTAGAATCAGACTGGGGCTAATTTTGAGGGGGTAGAATGAGACAGGGTCTAATTTGAAAGGGTAAAATCAGACTGGGGCTAATTTTGAGGGGGTAGAATCAGACTGGCTATAATTTTGAGAGGGTAGAATCAGACTGGGTATAATTTTGAGGGGTAGAATCAGACTGGGTATAATTTTGGGGGGTAGAATCAGACTGGGGCTAATTTTGGGGGGGTAGAATCAGACTGGGTATAATTTTGAGAGGGTAGAATCAGACTGGGTATAATTTTGTGGGGTAGAATCAGACTGGGTCTAATTTTGGGGGTGGAATCAGACTGGAGCTAATTTTGAGGGGGTAGAATCAAACTGGGGTAATTTTGAGGGGGTAGAATCAGACTGGGGCTAATTTTGAGGGGGTAGAATCAGACTGGGGATAATTTTGAGGAGATAGAATCAGACTGGGGCTAATTTTCAGGGAGTAGAATCAGACTGGGGATAAATTTGAGGGGGTAGAATCAGACTGGATCAACTTTTGGGGGTAGAATCAGACTGGGGCTAATTCTGGGGGGTAAAATCAGACTGGGCTTAATTCTGAGAGGGTAGAATCAGACTGCGGCTAATTTTGAGGGGGTAGAATGAGACAGGCTCTAATTTGAAAGGGTAAAATCAGACTGGGGCTAATTTTGAGGGGGTAGAATCAGACTGGGTATAATTTTGAGAGGGTAGAATCAGACTGGGTATAATTTTGAGGGGTAGAATCAGACTGGGTATAATTTTGGGGGGTAGAATCAGACTGGGGCTAATTTTGAGGGGGTAGAATCAGACTGGGTATAATTTTGAGAGGGTAGAATCAGACTGGGTAAAATTTTGAGGGGTAGAATCAGACTGGGTCTAATTTTGGGGGTAGAATCAGACTGGAGCTAATTTTGAGGGGGTAGAATCAGACTGGGGTAATTTTGAGGGGGTAGAATCAGACTGGGGCTAATTTTGAGGGGGTAGAATCAGACTGGGGATAATTTTGAGGAGATAGAATCAGACTGGGGTTAATTTTGAGGGAGTAGAATCAGACTGTGGATAAATTTGAGGGGGTAGAATCAGACTGGATCAACTTTTGGGGGTAGAATCAGACTGGGGCTAATTCTGGGGGGTAAAATCAGACTGGGCTTAATTCTGAGAGGGTAGAATCAGACTGGGGCTAATTTTGAGGGGGTAGAATGAGACAGGGTCTAATTTGAAAGGGTAAAATCAGACTGGGGCTAATTTTGAGGGGGTAGAATCAGACTGGGTATAATTTTGAGAGGGTAGATTCAGACTGGGTATAATTTTGAGGGGTAGAATCAGACTGGGTCTAATTTTGAGGGGGTACAATCAGACTGGGTCTAATTTTGGTGGGTAGAATCAGACGGGCTAATTTTGAGGGGGTAGAATCAGACTGGTTCTAATTTTGAGGGGGTAGAATCAGACTGGGTATAATTTTGAAGGGACAGAATCAGACTGGGTCTAATTTTGAGGGGTAGAATCAGACTGGGTATAATTTTGAGGGAGTAGAATCAGACTGGGTCTAATTTTGGGGGGTAGAATCAGACTGGGGCTAATTTTGAGGGGGTAGAATCAGACTGGGTATAATTTTGAGGGGGTAGAATCAGACTGGGTATGATTTTGAGGGGGTACAATCAGACTGATTCTAATTTTGGGGGGTAGAATCAGACGGGCTAATTTTGAGGGGGTAGAATCAGACTGGTTCTAATTTTGAGGGGGTAGAATCAGACTGGGTATAATTTTGAAGGGATAGAATCAGACTGGGTCTAATTTTGAGGGGTAGAATCAGACTGGGTATAATTTTGAGGGGGTAGAATCAGACTGCGTCTAATATTGGGGGGTAGAATCAGACTGGGGCTAATTTTGAGGGGGTAGAATCAGACTGGGTATAATTTTGAGGGGGTAGAATCAGACTGGGTATGATTTTGAAGGGGGTAGAATCAGACTGGGTCTAATTTTGGGGGGTAGACTCAGACTGGGGCTAATTTTGAGGGCGTAGAATCGGACTGGGTATAATTTTGAGGGGGTAGAATCAGGCTGGGTCTAATTTTGGGGGGTAAAATCAAACCTGGGGCTTAATTTGGGGGTTGTATAATTAGACGGGGGCTAATTTTGAGGGGGTTGAATCAGACTGGGTATACTTTTGAGGGGGTGGAATCAGACTGGGTATAATGTTGAGGGGGTAGAATCAGACTGGGTATAATTTTGAAGGGGTAGAATCAGACTGGGTATAATTTTGAGGGTTAGGATCAGACTGGGTCTAATTTTGGGGGGTAGAATCAGGCTGGGGCTAATTTTGAGGGGGTAGAATCAGACTGGGTATAATTTTGAAAAGGATAGAATCAGACTGGGGCTAATTTTGAGGGGGTAGAATCAGACTGGGTATAATTTTCAGGGGGTAGAATCAGACTGGGTATGATTTTGAGGGTGTAGAATCAGACTGGGTCTAATTTTGGGGGGTAGACTCAGACTGGGGCTAATTTGGAGGGGGTAGAATCAGACTGGGTCTAATTTTGAGAGGGTAGAATCAGACTGGGTCTAATTCTGAGGGGGTAGAATCAGACTGGGTCTAATTTTGAGGGGGTACAATCAGACTGGTGATAATTTTGAGGGGGTAGAATCAGACTGGGGATAATTTTGAGGGGGTAGAATCAGACTGGGTATAATTTTGAGGGGGTAGAATCAACAGGTCTAATTTTGGGGGGTAGAATCAGACTGGGGCTAATTTTGAGGGGGTAGAATCAGACTGGGGTAATTTTGAGGGGGTAGAATCAGACTGGGGCTAATTTTGAGGTTGTAGAATCAGACTGGGGATAATTTTGAGGGGATAGAATCAGACTGGGGCTAATTTTGACGGAGTAGAATCAGACTGGGGATAAATTTGAGGGGGTAGAATCAGACTGGATCTACTTTTGGGGGTAGAATCAGACTGGGGCTAATTCTGGGGGGTAAAATCAGACTGGGCTTAATTCTGAGAGGGTAGAATCAGACTGGGGCTAATTTTGAGGGGGTTGAATGAGACAGGGTCTAATTTGAAAGGGTAAAATCAGACTGGGGCTAATTTTGAGGGGGTAGAATCAGACTGGGTATAATTTTGAGAGGGTAGAATCAGACTGGGTATAATTTTGAGGGGTAGAATCAGACTGGGTATAATTTTGGGGGGTAGAATCAGACTGGGGCTAATTTTGAGGGGGTAGAATCAGACTGGGTATAATTTTCAGGGGGTAGCATCAGACTGGGTCTAATTTTGAGGGGGTACAATCAGACTGGGTCTAATTTTGGGGGGTAGAATCAGACGGGCTAATTTTGAGGGGGTAGAATCAGACTGGTTCTAATTTTGAGGGGGTAGAATCAGACTGGGTATAATTTTGAAGGGGTAGAATCAGACTGGGGCTAATTTTGGGGGGTAGAATCAGACTGGGGCTAATTTTAAGGGGTAGAATCAGACTGGGTATAATTTTGAGGGGGTGGAATCAGACTGGGTATAATTTTGAGGGGGTAGAATCAGACTGGGTATAATTTTGAGGGGGTAAAATCAAACCTGGGGCTTAATTTGGGAGTTTTAGAATCAGACGGGGGCTAATTTTGAGGGGGTAGAATCAGACTGGGTATACTTTTGAGGGGGTGGAATCAGACTGGGTATAATTTTGAGGGGGTAGAATCAGACTGGGTATAATTTTGAGGGGGTAGAATCAGACTGGGTATAATTTTGGGGGGTAGAATCAGACTGGGCCTAATTCTCAGGGGGTAGATTCAGACTGGGGCTAATTTTGAGGGTGTAGAATCAGACTGGGGCTAATTTTAAGGGGTAGAATCAGACTGGGTATAATTTTGAGGGGGTGGAATCAGACTGGGTATAATTTTGAGGGGGTAGAATCAGACTGGGTATAATTTTGAGGGGGTAAAATCCAACCTGGGGCTTAATTTGGGAGTTTTAGAATCAGACGGGGGCTAATTTTGAGGGGGTAGAATCAGACTGGGTATACTTTTGAGGGAGTGGAATCAGACTGGGTATAATTTTGAGGGGGTAGAATCAGACTGGGTATAATTTTGAGGGGGTAGAATCAGACTGGGTATAATTTTGGGGGGTAGAATCAGACTGGGCCTAATTCTCAGGGGGTAGATTCAGACTGGGGCTAATTTTGAGGGTGTAGAATCAGACTGGGTATAATTTTTGGGGGTAGAATCAGACTGGGGCTAATTTTGGGGGGTAGAATCAGACTGGGTCTAATTTTGGGGGGTAGAATCAGACTGGGGCTAATTTTGAGGGCGTAGAATCAGACTGGGTATAATTTTGAGGGGGTAGAATCAGACTGGGCAGTGACATGCACTGAGGAGTAGCTAGTCTAGCAGAGATAGATCAATCAATCTCACATCTCGAATTATATTCAAATCACAATATTTACTGTCTTGTTAAAGCCACCACAGCTCATACGCAACACTTTCTTTTCCACGCGCTTCTCGTCCATCGGTGTTCTCCGCGGGCAAAGCTGGCTGGATACCCTAGCTCGCTCTTCTTCCGCCAGACCAGTTTCCAGGTAGAAACGGCCGGCCCAAGGAAAAGGAAGATTTCTCTCTACCTCCCTTGTCCCCTCGCCCCCCGCTGCAATGGTTGAAGGCCCAGGCTTTCACGTCCCCCAATCTATCTCCTATAGGGCAGATAGGGGATTGGTTTCTCATATTTTTTGTAAATCCTCAAAAGAACACAGGGTAAAATTTTCTGCAGTACTTATGTTCTCTGTATTTACACAACCTTTTACACGTTGTACAATATGTGTGTATGTATGTATGGGAACGTGTTATGTGCAGACAATAATGTTACGCTTTCTTTCTTTTTTTTCTTTTTCAAATATGGAATATATAATGATTAAATTACAAATATGTGCTCAGGCTCTCTCTGACTTTCGTTTTAGTAGTGTTTTATTTAAATATACTACTCTTGGTCTCTAACAGTCATAAATACGGATGTATTTATTTGGGCAAGAGAACGCGTGTTCATATTGTTGTTGGTTTGGTTTATTTTACTTCGCTTTTCTGCCATATTTGGTTATCGCGAAAATGAGGATTGAGTGATGATATGAAGAAATTGGTGAAGGGACCTCATATGAACAATCCAGGCCAGGATTCGAACCCGTGATGAGTGCGCATTCTTGATTTGGTTTGATTTGGTGTTTTAAGTCCACTTTATGCGCAGTAAGGATAATCGGAACTGGACCTACAGTTTAAAGTGGAATCCGAACCACTTGTGCCTCCACCGGATATCGAACCCGGGACCCCTTGATTACAAGGCAATGACGCTACCACTGCGCCATGGGGGAGGTCCGAGTGCGCATTCTTGACCTATGTGTTGCAGTGAATAATGAAATAATTTGGAATGAAAATGTATCTCAGAACTCAAAAAGTAAAATGAATATCATTGAAGAAACTCCAAAAAAGTGTGTTGTGTTTTGTTACCTGTCACCAAATCAACCAAGCGTGGGGGAGTGGTTATCACAGCGCGCTACGACACCAGGAGTTCCGGGTTCGAACCCCGACCCGGGCATAGGCGTTCCCTGTGCTCGTCCCTTCATCAATTTCATCGTATCGTCATTACAATTAACCAAATGTGACAAAAAAATCGACGCTAAGTAACAAAAATGAAATCAAATCATTGATTGATTGCTCAATTTGGTTTATTTTACTTCGCTTTTCCGCCACGTTTGGTACGACATAATTGATGAAGGGACACACACAAAGAACACAAATGGCCAATCCGAGATTCGAACCCAGGATCTCTGGCTTAGAGTAAAATCAAATAGGTTTTTTTTTTTATTTTCGAATGTGGGTGGGGGTTACGTGCATTTTTTCTAGTACTCATTCATAATTTTGCAATCTTCTCCTGCTATTGACATTCTTCTTTCTTGTAGGATTACCGGCCCTAAAGGGAGGAGGGGTGTGAACCACACCAACCCCCCCCCTTGAGCACGCCACTGACTGCTACCCCAAGCGTCGACGTCAAAGCACGTCACTGAGACTGGGTATAATTTTGAGGGGGTAGAATCAGACTGGGGCTAATTTTGAGGGCGTGGAATCAGACTGGGTATAATTTTGAGGGGGTAGAATCAGACTGGGTCTACTTTTGGGGGTAGAATCAGACTGGGGCTAATTTTGAGGGCGTGGAATCAGACTGGGTATAATTTTGAGGGGGTAGAATCAGACTGGGTCTACTTTTGGGGGTAGAATCAGACTGGGGCTAATTTTGGGGGGTAAAATCAAACTGGGCCTAATTCTGAGGGGATAGAATCAGACTGGGGCTAATTTTGAGGGGGTAGAATCAGACTAGGTCTAATTTGGGAGGGTAGAATCAGACTGGGGCTAATTTTGAGGGGGTAGAATCAGACTGGGTATAATTTTGAGGGGGTAGAATTAGACTGGGTATAATTTTGAGGGGTAGAATCAGACTGGGTCTAATTTTGGGGGGTAGAATCAGACTGGGGCTAATTTTGAGGGGGTAGAATCAGACTCGGTATAATTTTGAGGGGGTAGCATCAGACTGGGTCTAATTTTGAGGGGGTAGAATCAGACTGGAGATAATTTTGAGGGGGTAGAATCAGACTGGGTATAATTTTGAAGGGGCAGAATCAGACGGGCTAATTTTGGGGGGTAGAATCAGACTGGGGCTAATTTTGAGGGTGTAGAATCAGACTGGGTATAATTTTGAGGGGGTAGAATCAGACTGGGTATAATTTTGAGGGGATAGAATCAGACTGGGTATAATTTTGAAGGGGCAGAATCAGACTGGGGCTAATTTTGGGGGGTAGAATCAGACTGGGGCTAATTTTGAGGGGGTAGAATCAGACTGGGTATAATTTTGAGGCGGTAGAATCAGACAGGGTATAATTTTGAGGGGGTAGAATCAGACTGGGGATAATTTTGAGGAGGTACAATCAGACTGGGGATAATTTTGAGGGGGTAGAATCATACTGGGTCTAATTTTGAGGGGGCAGAATCAGACTGGGTCCAATTTTGAGGAGGTAAAATCAAACCTGGGGCTTAATTTGGGAGTTGTAGAATCAGACGGGGGCTAATTTTGAGGGGGTAGAATCAGACTGGGTATACTTTTGAGGGGGTGGAATCAGACTGGGTATAATTTTGAGGGGGTAGAATCAGACTGGGTATAATTTTGAGGGGGTAGAATCAGACTGGGTATAATTTTGAGGGTTAGGATCAGACTGGGTCTAATTTTGGGAGGTAGAATCAGTCTGGGGCTAATTTTGAGGGGGTAGAATCAGACTGGGTATAATTTTGAAGGGGATAGAATCAGACTGGGGCTAATTTTGAGAAGGTAGAATCAGACTGGGGATAATTTTGAGGGGGTAGAATCAAACTGGGGATAATTTTGAGGGGGTAGAATCAGACTGGGTATAATTTTGAGGAAGTAGAATCAGACTGGATCAACTTTTGGGGGTAGAATCAGACTGGGGCTAATTCTGGGGGGTAAAATCAGACTGGGCTTAATTCTGAGAGGGTAGAATCAGACTGGGGCTAATTTTGAGGGGGTAGAATGAGACAGGGTCTAATTTGAAAGGGTAAAATCAGACTGGGGCTAATTTTGAGGGGGTAGAATCAGACTGGCTATAATTTTGAGAGGGTAGAATCAGACTGGGTATAATTTTGAGGGGTAGAATCAGACTGGGTATAATTTTGGGGGGTAGAATCAGACTGGGGCTAATTTTGGGGGGGTAGAATCAGACTGGGTATAATTTTGAGAGGGTAGAATCAGACTGGGTATAATTTTGTGGGGTAGAATCAGACTGGGTCTAATTTTGGGGGTGGAATCAGACTGGAGCTAATTTTGAGGGGGTAGAATCAAACTGGGGTAATTTTGAGGGGGTAGAATCAGACTGGGGCTAATTTTGAGGGGGTAGAATCAGACTGGGGATAATTTTGAGGAGATAGAATCAGACTGGGGCTAATTTTCAGGGAGTAGAATCAGACTGGGGATAAATTTGAGGGGGTAGAATCAGACTGGATCAACTTTTGGGGGTAGAATCAGACTGGGGCTAATTCTGGGGGGTAAAATCAGACTGGGCTTAATTTTGAGAGGGTAGAATCAGACTGCGGCTAATTTTGAGGGGGTAGAATGAGACAGGCTCTAATTTGAAAGGGTAAAATCAGACTGGGGCTAATTTTGAGGGGGTAGAATCAGACTGGGTATAATTTTGAGAGGGTAGAATCAGACTGGGTATAATTTTGAGGGGTAGAATCAGACTGGGTATAATTTTGGGGGGTAGAATCAGACTGGGGCTAATTTTGAGGGGGTAGAATCAGACTGGGTATAATTTTGAGAGGGTAGAATCAGACTGGGTAAAATTTTGAGGGGTAGAATCAGACTGGGTCTAATTTTGGGGGTAGAATCAGACTGGAGCTAATTTTGAGGGGGTAGAATCAGACTGGGGTAATTTTGAGGGGGTAGAATCAGACTGGGGCTAATTTTGAGGGGGTAGAATCAGACTGGGGATAATTTTGAGGAGATAGAATCAGACTGGGGTTAATTTTGAGGGAGTAGAATCAGACTGTGGATAAATTTGAGGGGGTAGAATCAGACTGGATCAACTTTTGGGGGTAGAATCAGACTGGGGCTAATTCTGGGGGGTAAAATCAGACTGGGCTTAATTCTGAGAGGGTAGAATCAGACTGGGGCTAATTTTGAGGGGGTAGAATGAGACAGGGTCTAATTTGAAAGGGTAAAATCAGACTGGGGCTAATTTTGAGGGGGTAGAATCAGACTGGGTATAATTTTGAGAGGGTAGATTCAGACTGGGTATAATTTTGAGGGGTAGAATCAGACTGGGTCTAATTTTGAGGGGGTACAATCAGACTGGGTCTAATTTTGGTGGGTAGAATCAGACGGGATAATTTTGAGGGGGTAGAATCAGACTGGTTCTAATTTTGAGGGGGTAGAATCAGACTGGGTATAATTTTGAAGGGACAGAATCAGACTGGGTCTAATTTTGAGGGGTAGAATCAGACTGGGTATAATTTTGAGGGAGTAGAATCAGACTGGGTCTAATTTTTGGGGGTAGAATCAGACTGGGGCTAATTTTGAGGGGGTAGAATCAGACTGGGTATAATTTTGAGGGGGTAGAATCAGACTGGGTATGATTTTGAGGGGGTACAATCAGACTGGGTCTAATTTTGGGGGGTAGAATCAGACGGGCTAATTTTGAGGGGGTAGAATCAGACTGGTTCTAATTTTGAGGGGGTAGAATCAGACTGGGTATAATTTTGAAGGGATAGAATCAGACTGGGTCTAATTTTGAGGGGTAGAATCAGACTGGGTATAATTTTGAGGGGGTAGAATCAGACTGCGTCTAATATTGGGGGGTAGAATCAGACTGGGGCTAATTTTGAGGGGGTAGAATCAGACTGGGTATAATTTTGAGGGGGTAGAATCAGACTGGGTATGATTTTGAAGGGGGTAGAATCAGACTGGGTCTAATTTTGGGGGGTAGACTCAGACTGGGGCTAATTTTGAGGGCGTAGAATCGGACTGGGTATAATTTTGAGGGGGTAGAATCAGGCTGGGTCTAATTTTGGGGGGTAAAATCAAACCTGGGGCTTAATTTGGGGGTTGTATAATCAGACGGGGGCTAATTTTGAGGGGGTTGAATCAGACTGGGTATACTTTTGAGGGGGTGGAATCAGACTGGGTATAATGTTGAGGGGGTAGAATCAGACTGGGTATAATTTTGAAGGGGTAGAATCAGACTGGGTATAATTTTGAGGGTTAGGATCAGACTGGGTCTAATTTTGGGGGGTAGAATCAGGCTGGGGCTAATTTTGAGGGGGTAGAATCAGACTGGGTATAATTTTGAAAAGGATAGAATCAGACTGGGGCTAATTTTGAGGGGGTAGAATCAGACTGGGTATAATTTTCAGGGGGTAGAATCAGACTGGGTATGATTTTGAGGGTGTAGAATCAGACTGGGTCTAATTTTGGGGTGTAGACTCAGACTGGGGCTAATTTTGAGGGGGTAGAATCAGACTGGGTCTAATTTTGAGAGGGTAGAATCAGACTGGGTCTAATTCTGAGGGGGTAGAATCAGACTGGGGCTAATTTTGAGGGAGTAGAATCAGACTGGGGTAATTTTGAGGGGGTAGAATCAGACTGGGGCTAATTTTGAGGGGGTAGAATCAGACTGGGGATAATTTTGAGGGGATAGAATCAGACTGGGGCTAATTTTGACGGAGTAGAATCAGACTGGGGATAAATTTGAGGGGGTAGAATCAGACTGGATCTACTTTTGGGGGTAGAATCAGACTGGGGCTAATTCTGGGGGTAAAATCAGACTGGGCTTAATTCTGAGAGGGTAGAATCAGACTGGGGCTAATTTTGAGGGGGTTGAATGAGACAGGGTCTAATTTGAAAGGGTAAAATCAGACTGGGGCTAATTTTGAGGGGGTAGAATCAGACTGGGTATAATTTTGAGAGGGTAGAATCAGACTGGGTATAATTTTGAGGGGTAGAATCAGACTGGGTATAATTTTGGGGGGTAGAATCAGACTGGGGCTAATTTTGAGGGGGTAGAATCAGACTGGGTATAATTTTCAGGGGGTAGCATCAGACTGGGTCTAATTTTGAGGGGGTACAATCAGACTGGGTCTAATTTTGGGAAGTAGAATCAGACGGGCTAATTTTGAGGGGGTAGAATCAGACTGGTTCTAATTTTGAGGGGGTAGAATCAGACTGGGTATAATTTTGAAGGGGTAGAATCAGACTGGGGCTAATTTTGGGGGGTAGAATCAGACTGGGGCTAATTTTGAGGGGTAGAATCAGACTGGGTATAATTTTGAGGGGGTGGAATCAGACTGGGTATAATTTTGAGGGGGTAGAATCAGACTGGGTATAATTTTGAGGGGGTAAAATCAAACCTGGGGCTTAATTTGGGAGTTTTAGAATCAGACGGGGGCTAATTTTGAGGGGGTAGAATCAGACTGGGTATACTTTTGAGGGGGTGGAATCAGACTGGGTATAATTTTGAGGGGGTAGAATCAGACTGGGTATAATTTTGAGGGGGTAGAATCAGACTGGGTATAATTTTGGGGGGTAGAATCAGACTGGGCCTAATTCTCAGGGGGTAGATTCAGACTGGGGCTAATTTTGAGGGTGTAGAATCAGACTGGGTATAATTTTTGGGGGTAGAATCAGACTGGGGCTAATTTTGGGGGGTAAAATCAGACTGGGCCTAATTCTGAGGGGGTAGAATCAGACGGGCTAATTTTGAGGGGGTAGAATCAGACTGGGTCTAATTTTGGGGGGTAGAATCAGACTGGGGCTAATTCTGAGGGGGTAGATTCAGACTGGGGCTAATTATGAGGGGGTAGAATCAGACTGGGGCTAATTTTGGGGGGTAGAATCAGACTGGGGCTAATTTTGAGGAGGTAGAAGACTGGTGTTAATTTTGAGGGGGTAGAATCAGACTGGGTATAATTTTGAGGGGATAGAATCAGACTGGGGCTAATTTTGAGGGGGTAGAATGAAACTGGGTCTAATTTTAGGGGGTAGAATCAGACTGGGTCTAATTTTGAGGGGGTAGAATCAGACTGGGGCTAATTTTGAGGGGGTAGAATCAGACTGGGACTAATTTTGAGGGCGTAGAATCAGACTGGGTATAATTTTGAGGGGGTAGAATCAGACTGGGCAGTGACATGCACTGAGGAGTAGCTAGTCTAGCAGAGATAGATCAATCAATCTCACATCTCGAATTATATTCAAATCACAATATTTACTGTCTTGTTAAAGCCACCACAGCTCATACGCAACACTTTCTTTTCCACGCGCTTCTCGTCCATCGGTGTTCTCCGCGGGCAAAGCTGGCTGGATACCCTAGCTCGCTCTTCTTCCGCCAGACCAGTTTCCAGGTAGAAACGGCCGGCCCAAGGAAAAGGAAGATTTCTCTCTACCTCCCTTGTCCCCTCGCCCCCCGCTGCAATGGTTGAAGGCCCAGGCTTTCACGTCCCCCAATCTATCTCCTATAGGGCAGATAGGGGATTGGTTTCTCATATTTTTTGTAAATCCTCAAAAGAACACAGGGTAAAATTTTCTGCAGTACTTATGTTCTCTGTATTTACACAACCTTTTACACGTTGTACAATATGTGTGTATGTATGTATGGGAACGTGTTATGTGCAGACAATAATGTTACGCTTTCTTTCTTTTTTTTCTTTTTCAAATATGGAATATATAATGATTAAATTACAAATATGTGCTCAGGCTCTCTCTGACTTTCGTTTTAGTAGTGTTTTATTTAAATATACTACTATACTACTCTTGGTCTCTAACAGTCATAAATACGGATGTATTTATTTGGGCAAGAGAACGCGTGTTCATATTGTTGTTGGTTTGGTTTATTTTACTTCGCTTTTCTGCCATATTTGGTTATCGCGAAAATGAGGATTGAGTGATGATATGAAGAAATTGGTGAAGGGACCTCATATGAACAATCCAGGCCAGGATTCGAACCCGTGATGAGTGCGCATTCTTGATTTGGTTTGATTTGGTGTTTTAAGTCCACTTTATGCGCAGTAAGGATAATCGGAACTGGACCTACAGTTTAAAGTGGAATCCGAACCACTTGTGCCTCCACCGGATATCGAACCCGGGACCCCTTGATTACAAGGCAATGACGCTACCACTGCGCCATGGGGGAGGTCCGAGTGCGCATTCTTGACCTATGTGTTGCAGTGAATAATGAAATAATTTGGAATGAAAATGTATCTCAGAACTCAAAAAGTAAAATGAATATCATTGAAGAAACTCCAAAAAAGTGTGTTGTGTTTTGTTACCTGTCACCAAATCAACCAAGCGTGGGGGAGTGGTTATCACAGCGCGCTACGACACCAGGAGTTCCGGGTTCGAACCCCGACCCGGGCATAGGCGTTCCCTGTGCTCGTCCCTTCATCAATTTCATCGTATCGTCATTGCAATTAACCAAATGTGACAAAAAAATCGACGCTAAGTAACAAAAATGAAATCAAATCATTGATTGATTGCTCAATTTGGTTTATTTTACTTCGCTTTTCCGCCACGTTTGGTACGACATAATTGATGAAGGGACACACACAAAGAACACAAATGGCCAATCCGAGATTCGAACCCAGGATCTCTGGCTTAGAGTAAAATCAAATAGGTTTTTTTTTTTATTTTCGAATGTGGGTGGGGGTTACGTGCATTTTTTCTAGTACTCATTCATAATTTTGCAATCTTCTCCTGCTATTGACATTCTTCTTTCTTGTAGGAATACCGGCAATAAAGGGAGGAGGGGTGTGACCCACACCACCCCCCCCCTTGAGCACGCCACTGACTGCTACCCCAAGTGTCGACGTCAAAGCACGTCATTGAGACTGGGTATAATTTTGAGGGGGTAGAATCAGACTGGGGCTAATTTTGAGGGCGTGGAATCAGACTGGGTATAATTTTGAGGGGGTAGAATCAGACTGGGTCTACTTTTGGGGGTAGAATCAGACTGGGGCTAATTTTGAGGGCGTGGAATCAGACTGGGTATAATTTTGAGGGGGTAGAATCAGACTGGGTCTACTTTTGGGGGTAGAATCAGACTGGGGCTAATTTTGGGGGGTAAAATCAAACTGGGCCTAATTCTGAGGGGATAGAATCAGACTGGGGCTAATTTTGAGGGGGTAGAATCAGACTAGGTCTAATTTGGGAGGGTAGAATCAGACTGGGGCTAATTTTGAGGGGGTAGAATCAGACTGGGTATAATTTTGAGGGGGTAGAATTAGACTGGGTATAATTTTGAGGGGTAGAATCAGACTGGGTCTAATTTTGGGGGGTAGAATCAGACTGGGGCTAATTTTGAGGGGGTAGCATCAGACTGGGTCTAATTTTGAGGGGGTAGAATCAGACTGGAGATAATTTTGAGGGGGTAGAATCAGACTGGAGATAATTTTGAGGGGGTAGAATCAGACTGGGTATAATTTTGAAGGGGCAGAATCAGACGGGCTAATTTTGGGGGGTAGAATCAGACTGGGGCTAATTTTGAGGGGGTAGAATCAGACTGGGTATAATTTTGAGGGCGTAGAATCAGACTGGGTATAATTTTGAGGGGATAGAATCAGACTGGGTATAATTTTGAAGGGGCAGAATCAGACTGGGGCTAATTTTGGGGGGTAGAATCAGACTGGGGCTAATTCTGAGGGGGTAGAATCAGACTGGGTATAATTTTGAGGCGGTAGAATCAGACAGGGTATAATTTTGAGGGGGTAGAATCAGACTGGGGATAATTTTGAGGAGGTACAATCAGACTGGGGATAATTTTGAGGGGGTAGAATCATACTGGGTCTAATTTTGAGGGGGCAGAATCAGACTGGGTCCAATTTTGAGGAGGTAAAATCAAACCTGGGGCTTAATTTGGGAGTTGTAGAATCAGACGGGGGCTAATTTTGAGGGGGTAGAATCAGACTGGGTATACTTTTGAGGGGGTGGAATCAGACTGGGTATAATTTTGAGGGGGTAGAATCAGACTGGGTATAATTTTGAGGGGGTAGAATCAGACTGGGTATAATTTTGAGGGTTAGGATCAGACTGGGTCTAATTTTGGGGGGTAGAATCAGTCTGGGGCTAATTTTGAGGGGGTAGAATCAGACTGGGTATAATTTTGAAGGGGATAGAATCAGACTGGGGCTAATTTTGAGGGGGTAGAATCAGACTGGGGATAATTTTGAGGGGGTAGAATCAAACTGGGGATAATTTTGAGGGGGTAGAATCAGACTGGGTATAATTTTGAGGAAGTAGAATCAGACTGGATCAACTTTTGGGGGTAGAATCAGACTGGGGCTAATTCTGGGGGGTAAAATCAGACTGGGCTTAATTCTGAGAGGGTAGAATCAGACTGGGGCTAATTTTGAGGGGGTAGAATGAGACAGGGTCTAATTTGAAAGGGTAAAATCAGACTGGGGCTAATTTTGAGGGGGTAGAATCAGACTGGCTATAATTTTGAGAGGGTAGAATCAGACTGGGTATAATTTTGAGGGGTAGAATCAGACTGGGTATAATTTTGGGGGGTAAAATCAGACTGGGGCTAATTTTGAGGGGGTAGAATCAGACTGGGTATAATTTTGAGAGGGTAGAATCAGACTGGGTATAATTTTGTGGGGTAGAATCAGACTGGGTCTAATTTTGGGGGTGGAATCAGACTGGAGCTAATTTTGAGGGGGTAGAATCAAACTGGGGTAATTTTGAGGGGGTAGAATCAGACTGGGGCTAATTTTGAGGGGGTAGAATCAGACTGGGGATAATTTTGAGGAGATAGAATCAGACTGGGGCTAATTTTCAGGGAGTAGAATCAGACTGGGGATAAATTTGAGGGGGTAGAATCAGACTGGATCAACTTTTGGGGGTAGAATCAGACTGGGGCTAATTCTGGGGGGTAAAATCAGACTGGGCTTAATTCTGAGAGGGTAGAATCAGACTGCGGCTAATTTTGAGGGGGTAGAATGAGACAGGCTCTAATTTGAAAGGGTAAAATCAGACTGGGGCTAATTTTGAGGGGGTAGAATCAGACTGGGTATAATTTTGAGAGGGTAGAATCAGACTGGGTATAATTTTGAGGGGTAGAATCAGACTGGGTATAATTTTGGGGGGTAGAATCAGACTGGGGCTAATTTTGAGGGGGTAGAATCAGACTGGGTATAATTTTGAGAGGGTAGAATCAGACTGGGTAAAATTTTGAGGGGTAGAATCAGACTGGGTCTAATTTTGGGGGTAGAATCAGACTGGAGCTAATTTTGAGGGGGTAGAATCAGACTGGGGTAATTTTGAGGGGGTAGAATCAGACTGGGGCTAATTTTGAGGGGGTAGAATCAGACTGGGGATAATTTTGAGGAGATAGAATCAGACTGGGGTTAATTTTGAGGGAGTAGAATCAGACTGTGGATAAATTTGAGGGGGTAGAATCAGACTGGATCAACTTTTGGGGGTAGAATCAGACTGGGTCTAATTCTGGGGGGTAAAATCAGACTGGGCTTAATTCTGAGAGGGTAGAATCAGACTGGGGCTAATTTTGAGGGGGTAGAATGAGACAGGGTCTAATTTGAAAGGGTAAAATCAGACTGGGGCTAATTTTGAGGGGGTAGAATCAGACTGGGTATAATTTTGAGAGGGTAGATTGAGACTGGGTATAATTTTGAGGGGTAGAATCAGACTGGGTCTAATTTTGAGGGGGTACAATCAGACTGGGTCTAATTTTGGTGGGTAGAATCAGACGGGCTAATTTTGAGGGGGTAGAATCAGACTGGTTCTAATTTTGAGGGGGTAGAATCAGACTGGGTATAATTTTGAAGGGACAGAATCAGACTGGGTCTAATTTTGAGGGGTAGAATCAGACTGGGTATAATTTTGAGGGAGTAGAATCAGACTGGGTCTAATTTTGGGGGGTAGAATCAGACTGGGGCTAATTTTGAGGGGGTAGAATCAGACTGGGTATAATTTTGAGGGGGTAGAATCAGACTGGGTATGATTTTGAGGGGGTACAATCAGACTGGGTCTAATTTTGGGGGGTAGAATCAGACGGGCTAATTTTGAGGGGGTAGAATCAGACTGGTTCTAATTTTGAGGGGGTAGAATCAGACTGGGTATAATTTTGAAGGGATAGAATCAGACTGGGTCTAATTTTGAGGGGTAGAATCAGACTGGGTATAATTTTGAGGGGGTAGAATCAGACTGCGTCTAATATTGGGGGTAGAATCAGACTGGGGCTAATTTTGAGGGGGTAGAATCAGACTGGGTATAATTTTGAGGGGGTAGAATCAGACTGGGTATGATTTTGAAGGGGGTAGAATCAGACTGGGTCTAATTTTGGGGGGTAGACTCAGACTGGGGCTAATTTTGAGGGCGTAGAATCGGACTGGGTATAATTTTGAGGGGGTAGAATCAGGCTGGGTCTAATTTTGGGGGGTAAAATCAAACCTGGGGCTTAATTTGGGGGTTGTATAATCAGACGGGGGCTAATTTTGAGGGGGTTGAATCAGACTGGGTATACTTTTGAGGGGGTGGAATCAGACTGGGTATAATGTTGAGGGGGTAGAATCAGACTGGGTATAATTTTGAAGGGGTAGAATCAGACTGGGTATAATTTTGAGGGTTAGGATCAGACTGGGTCTAATTTTGGGGGGTAGAATCAGGCTGGGGCTAATTTTGAGGGGGTAGAATCAGACTGGGTATAATTTTGAAAAGGATAGAATTAGACTGGGGCTAATTTTGAGGGGGTAGAATCAGACTGGGTATAATTTTCAGGGGGTAGAATCAGACTGGGTATGATTTTGAGGGTGTAGAATCAGACTGGGTCTAATTTTGGGGGGTAGACTCAGACTGGGGCTAATTTTGAGGGGGTAGAATCAGACTGGGTCTAATTTTGAGAGGGTAGAATCAGACTGGGTCTAATTCTGAGGGGGTAGAATCAGACTGGGTCTAATTTTGAGGGGGTACAATCAGACTGGTGATAATTTTGAGGGGGTAGAATCAGACTGGGGATAATTTTGAGGGGGTAGAATCAGACTGGGTATAATTTTGAGGGGGTAGAATCAACAGGTCTAATTTTGGGGGGTAGAATCAGACTGGGGCTAATTTTGAGGGGGTAGAATCAGACTGGGGTAATTTTGAGGGGGTAGAATCAGACTGGGGCTAATTTTGAGGGGGTAGAATCAGACTGGGGATAATTTTGAGGGGATAGAATCAGACTGGGGCTAATTTTGACGGAGTAGAATCAGACTGGGGATAAATTTGAGGGGGTAGAATCAGACTGGATCTACTTTTGGGGGTAGAATCAGACTGGGGCTAATTCTGGGGGGTAAAATCAGACTGGGCTTAATTCTGAGAGGGTAGAATCAGACTGGGGCTAATTTTGAGGGGGTTGAATGAGACAGGGTCTAATTTGAAAGGGTAAAATCAGACTGGGGCTAATTTTGAGGGAGTAGAATCAGACTGGGTATAATTTTGAGAGGGTAGAATCAGACTGGGTATAATTTTGAGGGGTAGAATCAGACTGGGTATAATTTTGGGGGGTAGAATCAGACTGGGGCTAATTTTGAGGGGGTAGAATCAGACTGGGTATAATTTTCAGGGGGTAGCATCAGACTGGGTCTAATTTTGAGGGGGTACAATCAGACTGGGTCTAATTTTGGGGGGTAGAATCAGACGGGCTAATTTTGAGGGGGTAGAATCAGACTGGTTCTAATTTTGAGGGGGTAGAATCAGACTGGGTATAATTTTGAAGGGGTAGAATCAGACTGGGGCTAATTTTGGGGGGTAGAATCAGACTGGGGCTAATTTTAAGGGGTAGAATCAGACTGGGTATAATTTTGAGGGGGTGGAATCAGACTGGGTATAATTTTGAGGGGGTAGAATCAGACTGGGTATAATTTTGAGGGGGTAAAATCAAACCTGGGGCTTAATTTGGGAGTTTTAGAATCAGACGGGGGCTAATTTTGAGGGGGTAGAATCAGACTGGGTATACTTTTGTGGGGGTGGAATCAGACTGGGTATAATTTTGAGGGGGTAGAATCAGACTGGGTATAATTTTGAGGGGGTAGAATCAGACTGGGTATAATTTTGGGGGGTAGAATCAGACTGGGCCTAATTCTCAGGGGGTAGATTCAGACTGGGGCTAATTTTGAGGGTGTAGAATCAGACTGGGTATAATTTTTGGGGGTAGAATCAGACTGGGGCTAATTTTGGGGGGTAAAATCAGACTGGGCCTAATTCTGAGGGGGTAGAATCAGACGGGCTAATTTTGAGGGGGTAGAATCAGACTGGGTCTAATTTTGGGGGGTAGAATCAGACTGGGGCTAATTCTGAGGGGGTAGATTCAGACTGGGGCTAATTATGAGGGGGTAGAATCAGACTGGGGCTAATTTTGGGGGGTAGAATCAGACTGGGGCTAATTTTGAGGAGGTAGAAGACTGGTGTTAATTTTGAGGGGGTAGAATCAGACTGGGTATAATTTTGAGGGGGTAGAATCAGACTGGGGCTAATTTTGTGGGGGTAGAATGAAACTGGGTCTAATTTTAGGGGGTAGAATCAGACTGGGTCTAATTTTGAGGGGGTAGAATCAGACTGGGGCTAATTTTGAGGGGGTAGAATCAGACTGGGACTAATTTTGAGGGCGTAGAATCAGACTGGGTATAATTTTGAGGGGGTAGAATCAGACTGGGCAGTGACATGCACTGAGGAGTAGCTAGTCTAGCAGAGATAGATCAATCAATCTCACATCTCGAATTATATTCAAATCACAATATTTACTGTCTTGTTAAAGCCACCACAGCTCATACGCAACACTTTCTTTTCCACGCGCTTCTCGTCCATCGGTGTTCTCCGCGGGCAAAGCTGGCTGGATACCCTAGCTCGCTCTTCTTACGCCAGACCAGTTTCCAGGTAGAAACGGCCGGCCCAAGGAAAAGGAAGATTTCTCTCTACCTCCCTTGTCCCCTCGCCCCCCGCTGCAATGGTTGAAGGCCCAGGCTTTCACGTCCCCCAGTCTATCTCCTATAGGGCAGATAGGGGATTGGTTTCTCATATTTTTTGTAAATCCTCAAAAGAACACAGGGTAAAATTTTCTGCAGTACTTATGTTCTCTGTATTTACACAACCTTTTACACGTTGTACAATATGTGTGTATGTATGTATGGGAACGTGTTATGTGCAGACAATAATGTTACGCTTTCTTTCTTTTTTTTCTTTTTCAAATATGGAATATATAATGATTAAATTACAAATATGTGCTCAGGCTCTCTCTGACTTTCGTTTTAGTAGTGTTTTATTTAAATATACTACTCTTGGTCTCTAACAGTCATAAATACGGATGTATTTATTTGGGCAAGAGAACGCGTGTTCATATTGTTGTTGGTTTGGTTTATTTTACTTCGCTTTTCTGCCATATTTGGTTATCGCGAAAATGAGGATTGAGTGATGATATGAAGAAATTGGTGAAGGGACCTCGTATGAACAATCCAGGCCAGGATTCGAACCCGTGATGAGTGCGCATTCTTGATTTGGTTTGATTTGGTGTTTTAAGTCCACTTTATGCGCAGTAAGGATAATCGGAACTGGACCTACAGTTTAAAGTGGAATCCGAACCACTTGTGCCTCCACCGGATATCGAACCCGGGACCCCTTGATTACAAGGCAATGACGCTACCACTGCGCCATGGGGGAGGTCCGAGTGCGCATTCTTGACCTATGTGTTGCAGTGAATAATGAAATAATTTGGAATGAAAATGTATCTCAGAACTCAAAAAGTAAAATGAATATCATTGAAGAAACTCCAAAAAAGTGTGTTGTGTTTTGTTACCTGTCACCAAATCAACCAAGCGTGGGGGAGTGGTTATCACAGCGCGCTACGACACCAGGAGTTCCGGGTTCGAACCCCGACCCGGGCATAGGCGTTCCCTGTGCTCGTCCCTTCATCAATTTCATCGTATCGTCATTGCAATTAACCAAATGTGACAAAAAAATCGACGCTAAGTAACAAAAATGAAATCAAATCATTGATTGATTGCTCAATTTGGTTTATTTTACTTCGCTTTTCCGCCACGTTTGGTACGACATAATTGATGAAGGGACACACACAAAGAACACAAATGGCCAATCCGAGATTCGAACCCAGGATCTCTGGCTTAGAGTAAAATCAAATAGGTTTTTTTTTATTTTCGAATGTGGGTGGGGGTTACGTGCATTTTTTCTAGTACTCATTCATAATTTTGCAATCTTCTCCTGCTATTGACATTCTTCTTTCTTGTAGGAATACCGGCAATAAAGGGAGGAGGGGTGTGACCCACACCAACCCCCCCCCCTTGAGCACGCCACTGACTGCTACCCCAAGTGTCGACGTCAAAGCACGTCACTGAGACTGGGTATAATTTTGAGGGGGTAGAATCAGACTGGGGCTAATTTTGAGGGCGTGGAATCAGACTGGGTATAATTTTGGGGGGGTAGAATCAGACTGGGTCTACTTTTGGGGGTAGAATCAGACTGGGGCTAATTTTGGGGGGTAAAATCAAACTGGGCCTAATTCTGAGGGGATAGAATCAGACTGGGGCTAATTTTGAGGGGGTAGAATCAGACTAGGTCTAATTTGGGAGGGTAGAATCAGACTGGGGCTAATTTTGAGAGGGGTAGAATCAGACTGGGTATAATTTTGAGGGGGTAGAATTAGACTGGGTATAATTTTGAGGGGTAGAATCAGACTGGGTCTAATTTTGGGGGGTAGAATCAGACTGGGGCTAATTTTGAGGGGGTAGAATCAGACTCGGTATAATTTTGAGGGGGTAGCATCAGACTGGGTCTAATTTTGAGGGGGTAGAATCAGACTGGAGATAATTTTGAGGGGGTAGAATCAGACTTGGTATAATTTTGAAGGGGCAGAATCAGACGGGCTAATTTTGGGGGGTAGAATCAGACTGGGGCTAATTTTGAGGGGGTAGAATCAGACTGGGTATAATTTTGAGGGGGTAGAATCAGACTGGGTATAATTTTGAGGGGATAGAATCAGACTGGGTATAATTTTGAAGGGGCAGAATCAGACTGGGGCTAATTTTGGGGGGTAGAATCAGACTGGGGCTAATTTTGAGGGGGTAGAATCAGACTGGGTATAATTTTGAGGGTTAGGATCAGACTGGGTCTAATTTTGGGGGGTAGAATCAGTCTGGGGCTAATTTTGAGGGGGTAGAATCAGACTGGGTATAATTTTGAAGGGGATAGAATCAGACTGGGGCTAATTTTGAGGGGGTAGAATCAGACTGGGGATAATTTTGAGGGGGTAGAATCAAACTGGGGATAATTTTGAAGGGGTAGAATCAGACTGGGTATAATTTTGAAGAAGTAGAATCAGACTGGATCAACTTTTGGGGGTAGAATCAGACTGGGGCTAATTCTGGGGGGTAAAATCAGACTGGGCTTAATTCTGAGAGGGTAGAATCAGACTGGGGCTAATTTTGAGGGGGTAGAATGAGACAGGGTCTAATTTGAAAGGGTAAAATCAGACTGGGGCTAATTTTGAGGGGGTAGAATGAGACTGGGTATAATTTTGAGAGGGTTGAATCAGACTGGGTATAATTTTGAGGGGGTAGAATCAGACTGGAGATAATTTTGAGGGGGTAGAATCAGACTGGGTATAATTTTGAAGGGGCAGAATCAGACGGGCTAATTTTGGAGGGTAGAATCAGACTGGGGCTAATTTTGAGGGGGTAGAATCAGACTGGGTATAATTTTGAGGGGGTAGAATCAGACTGGGTATAATTTTGAGGGGATAGAATCAGACTGGGTATAATTTTGAAGGGGCAGAATCAGACTGGGGCTAATTTTGGGGGGTAGAATCAGACTGGGGCTAATTTTGAGGGGGTAGAATCAGACTGGGTATAATTTTGAGGCGGTAGAATCAGACTGGGTATAATTTTGAGGGGGTAGAATTAGACTGGGGATAATTTTGAGGAGGTAGAATCAGACTGGGGATAATTTTGAGGGGGTAGAATCATACTGGGTCTAATTTTGAGGGGGCAGAATCAGACTGGGTCCAATTTTGAGGAGGTAAAATCAAACCTGGGGCTTAATTTGGGAGTTGTAGAATCAGACGGGGGCTAATTTTGAGGGGGTAGAATCAGACTGGGTATACTTTTGAGGGGGTGGAATCAGACTGGGTATAATTTTGAGGCGGTAGAATCAGACTGGGTATAATTTTGAGGGGGTAGAATCAGACTGGGTATAATTTTGAGGGTTAGGATCAGACTGGGTCTAATTTTGGGGGGTAGAATCAGTCTGGGGCTAATTTTGAGGGGGTAGAATCAGACCGGGTATAATTTTGAAGGGGATAGAATCAGACTGGGGCTAATTTTGAGGGGGTAGAATCAGACTGGGGATAATTTTGAGGGGGTAGAATCAAACTGGGGATAATTTTGAGGGGGTAGAATCAGACTGGGTATAATTTTGAGGAAGTAGAATCAGACTGGATCAACTTTTGGGGGTAGAATCAGACTGGGGCTAATTCTGGGGGGTAAAATCAGACTGGGCTTAATTCTGAGAGGGTAGAATCAGACTGGGGCTAATTTTGAGGGGGTAGAATGAGACAGGGTCTAATTTGAAAGGGTAAAATCAGACTGGGGCTAATTTTGAGGGGGTAGAATCAGACTGGGTATAATTTTGAGAGGGTTGAATCAGACTGGGTATAATTTTGAGGGGTAGAATCAGACTGGGTATAATTTTGGGGGGTAGAATCAGACTGGGGCTAATTTTGAGAGGGTAGAATCAGACTGGGTATAATTTTGAGAGGGTAGAATCAGACTGGGTAAAATTTTGAGGGGTAGAATCAGACTGGTTCTAATTTTGGGGGTAGAATCAGACTGGAGCTAATTTTGAGGGGGTAGAATCAGACTGGGGTAATTTTGAGGGGGTAGAATCAGACTGGGGCTAATTTTGAGGGGGTAGAATCAGACTGGGGATAATTTTGAGGAGATAGAATCAGACTGGGGCTAATTTTGAGGGAGTAGAATCAGACTGGGGATAAATTTGAGGGGGTAGAATCAGACTGGATCAACTTTTGGGGGTAGAATCAGACTGGGGCTAATTCTGGGGGGTAAAATCAGACTGGGCTTAATTCTGAGAGGGTAGAATCAGACTGGGGCTAATTTTGAGGGGGTAGAATGAGACAGGGTCTAATTTGAAAGGGTAAAATCAGACTGGGGCTAATTTTGAGGTGGTAGAATCAGACTGGGTATAATTTTGAGAGGGTAGATTCAGACTGGGTATAATTTTGAGGGGTAGAATCAGACTGGGTCTAATTTTGAGGGGGTACAATCAGACTGGGTCTAATTTTGGGGGGTAGAATCAGACGGGCTAATTTTGAGGGGGTAGAATCAGACTGGTTCTAATTTTGAGGGGGTAGAATCAGACTGGGTATAATTTTGAAGGGACAGAATCAGACTGGGTCTAATTTTGAGGGGTAGAATCAGACTGGGTATAATTTTGAGGGAGTAGAATCAGACTGGGTCTAATTTTGGGGGGTAGAATCAGACTGGGGCTAATTTTGAGGGGGTAGAATGAGACTGGGTATAATTTTGAGGGGGTAGAATCAGACTGGGTATGATTTTGAGTGGGTACAATCAGACTGGGTCTAATTTTGGGGGGTAGAATCAGACGGGCTAATTTTGAGGGGGTAGAATCAGACTGGTTCTAATTTTGAGGGGTAGAATCAGACTGGGTATAATTTTGAAGGGATAGAATCAGACTGGGTCTAATTTTGAGGGTAGAATCAGACTGGGTATAATTTTGAGGGGGTAGAATCAGACTGGGTCTAATTTTGGGGGTAGAATCAGACTGGGGCTAATTTTGAGGGGGTAGAATCAGACTGGGTATAATTTTGAGGGGGTAGAATCAGACTGGGTATGATTTTGAGGGGGTAGAATCAGACTGGGTCTAATTTTGGGGGGTAGACTCAGACTGGGGCTAATTTTGAGGGCGTAGAATCGGACTGGGTATAATTTTGAGGGGGTAGAATCAGGCTGGGTCTAATTTTGGGGGGTAAAATCAAACCTGGGGCTTAATGTGGGGGTTGTATAATCAGACGGGGGCTAATTTTGAGGGGGTTGAATCAGACTGGGTATACTTTTGAGGGGGTGGAATCAGACTGGGTATAATTTTGAGGGGGTAGAATCAGACTGGGTATAATTTTGAAGGGGTAGAATCAGACTGGGTATAATTTTGAGGGTTAGGATCAGACTGGGTCTAATTTTGGGGGGTAGAATCAGGCTGGGGCTAATTTTGAGGGGGTAGAATCAGACTGGGTATAATTTTGAAAAGGATAGAATCAGACTGGGGCTAATTTTGAGGGGGTAGAATCAGACTGGGTATAATTTTCAGGGGGTAGAATCAGACTGGGTATGATTTTGAGGGTGTAGAATCAGACTGGGTCTAATTTTGGGGGGTAGACTCAGACTGGGGCTAATTTTGAGGGGGTAGAATCAGACTGGGTCTAATTTTGAGAGGGTAGAATCAGACTGGGTCTAATTCTGAGGGGGTTGAATCAGACTGGGTCTAATTTTGAGGGGGTACAATCAGACTGGGGATAATTTTGAGGGGGTAGAATCAGACTGGGGATAATTTTGAGGGGGTAGAATCAGACCGGGTATAATTTTGAGGGGGTAGAATCAACAGGTCTAATTTTGGGGGGTAGAATCAGACTGGGGCTAATTTTGAGGGGGTAGAATCAGACTGGGGTAATTTTGAGGGGGTAGAATCAGACTGGGGCTAATTTTGAGGGGGTAGAATCAGACTGGGGATAATTTTGAGGGGATAGAATCAGACTGGGGCTAATTTTGACGGAGTAGAATCAGACTGGGGATAAATTTGAGGGGTTAGAATCAGACTGGATCTACTTTTGGGGGTAGAATCAGACTGGGGCTAATTCTGGGGGTTAAAATCAGACTGGGCTTAATTCTGAGAGGGTAGAATCAGAATGGGGCTAATTTTGAGGGGGTAGAATGAGACAGGGTCTAATTTGAAAGGGTAAAATCAGACTGGGGCTAATTTTGAGGGGGTAGAATCAGACTGGGTATAATTTTGAGAGGGTAGAATCAGACTGGGTCTAATTTTGAGGGGTAGAATCAGACTGGGTATAATTTTGGGGGGTAGAATCAGACTGGGGCTAATTTTGAGGGGGTAGAATCAGACTGGTTCTAATTTTGAGGGGGTAGAATCAGACTGGTTATAATTTTGAAGGGGTAGAATCAGACTGGGGCTAATTTTGGGGGGTAGAATCAGACTGGGGCTAATTTTAAGGGGTAGAATCAGACTGGGTATAATTTTGAGGGGGTGGAATCAGACTGGGTATAATTTTGAGGGGGTAGAATCAGACTGGGTATAATTTTGAGGGGGTAAAATCAAACCTGGGGCTTAAGTTGGGAGTTTTAGAATCAGACGGGGGCTAATTTTGAGGGGGTAGAATCAGACTGGGTATACTTTTGAGGGGGTGGAATCAGACTGGGTATAATTTTGAGGGGGTAGAATCAGACTGGGTATAATTTTGAGGGGGTAGAATCAGACTGGGTATAATTTTGGGGGGTAGAATCAGACTGGGCCTAATTCTCAGGGGGTAGATTCAGACTGGGGCTAATTTTGAGGGTGTAGAATCAGACTGGGTATAATTTTTGGGGGTAGAATCAGACTGGGGCTAATTTTGGGGGGTAAAATCAGACTGGGCCTAATTCTGAGGGGGTAGAATCAGACGGGCTAATTTTGAGGGGGTAGAATCAGACTGGGTCTAATTTTGGGGGGTAGAATCAGACTGGGGCTAATTCTGAGGGGGTAGAATCAGACTGGGTATAATTTTGAGGCGGTAGAATCAGACAGGGTATAATTTTGAGGGGGTAGAATCAGACTGGGGATAATTTTGAGGAGGTACAATCAGACTGGGGATAATTTTGAGGGGGTAGAATCATACTGGGTCTAATTTTGAGGGGGCAGAATCAGACTGGGTCCAATTTTGAGGAGGTAAAATCAAACCTGGGGCTTAATTTGGGAGTTGTAGAATCAGACGGGGGCTAATTTTGAGGGGGTAGAATCAGACTGGGTATACTTTTGAGGGGGTGGAATCAGACTGGGTATAATTTTGAGGGGGTAGAATCAGACTGGGTATAATTTTGAGGGGGTAGAATCAGACTGGGTATAATTTTGAGGGTTAGGATCAGACTGGGTCTAATTTTGGGGGGTAGAATCAGTCTGGGGCTAATTTTGAGGGGGTAGAATCAGACTGGGTATAATTTTGAAGGGGATAGAATCAGACTGGGGCTAATTTTGAGGGGGTAGAATCAGACTGGGGATAATTTTGAGGGGGTAGAATCAAACTGGGGATAATTTTGAGGGGGTAGAATCAGACTGGGTATAATTTTGAGGAAGTAGAATCAGACTGGATCAACTTTTGGGGGTAGAATCAGACTGGGGCTAATTCTGGGGGGTAAAATCAAACTGGGCTTAATTCTGAGAGGGTAGAATCAGACTGGGGCTAATTTTGAGGGGGTAGAATGAGACAGGGTCTAATTTGAAAGGGTAAAATCAGACTGGGGCTAATTTTGAGGGGGTAGAATCAGACTGGCTATAATTTTGAGAGGGTAGAATCAGACTGGGTATAATTTTGAGGGGTAGAATCAGACTGGGTATAATTTTGGGGGGTAAAATCAGACTGGGGCTAATTTTGAGGGGGTAGAATCAGACTGGGTATAATTTTGAGAGGGTAGAATCAGACTGGGTATAATTTTGTGGGGTAGAATCAGACTGGGTCTAATTTTGGGGGTGGAATCAGACTGGAGCTAATTTTGAGGGGGTAGAATCAAACTGGGGTAATTTTGAGGGGGTAGAATCAGACTGGGGCTAATTTTGAGGGGGTAGAATCAGACTGGGGATAATTTTGAGGAGATAGAATCAGACTGGGGCTAATTTTCAGGGAGTAGAATCAGACTGGGGATAAATTTGAGGGGTAGAATCAGACTGGATCAACTTTTGGGGGTAGAATCAGACTGGGGCTAATTCTGGGGGGTAAAATCAGACTGGGCTTAATTCTGAGAGGGTAGAATCAGACTGCGGCTAATTTTGAGGGGGTAGAATGAGACAGGCTCTAATTTGAAAGGGTAAAATCAGACTGGGGCTAATTTTGAGGGGGTAGAATCAGACTGGGTATAATTTTGAGAGGGTAGAATCAGACTGGGTATAATTTTGAGGGGTAGAATCAGACTGGGTATAATTTTGGGGGGTAGAATCAGACTGGGGCTAATTTTGAGGGGGTAGAATCAGACTGGGTATAATTTTGAGAGGGTAGAATCAGACTGGGTAAAATTTTGAGGGGTAGAATCAGACTGGGTCTAATTTTGGGGGTAGAATCAGACTGGAGCTAATTTTGAGGGGGTAGAATCAGACTGGGGTAATTTTGAGGGGGTAGAATCAGACTGGGGCTAATTTTGAGGGGGTAGAATCAGACTGGGGATAATTTTGAGGAGATAGAATCAGACTGGGGTTAATTTTGAGGGAGTAGAATCAGACTGTGGATAAATTTGAGGGGGTAGAATCAGACTGGATCAACTTTTGGGGGTAGAATCAGACTGGGTCTAATTCTGGGGGGTAAAATCAGACTGGGCTTAATTCTGAGAGGGTAGAATCAGACTGGGGCTAATTTTGAGGGGGTAGAATGAGACAGGGTCTAATTTGAAAGGGTAAAATCAGACTGGGGCTAATTTTGAGGGGGTAGAATCATACTGGGTATAATTTTGAGAGGGTAGATTGAGACTGGTTATAATTTTGAGGGGTAGAATCAGACTGGGTCTAATTTTGAGGGGGTACAATCAGACTGGGTCTAATTTTGGTGGGTAGAATCAGACGGGCTAATTTTGAGGGGGTAGAATCAGACTGGTTCTAATTTTGAGGGGGTAGAATCAGACTGGGTATAATTTTGAAGGGACAGAATCAGACTGGGTCTAATTTTGAGGGGTAGAATCAGACTGGGTATAATTTTGAGGGAGTAGAATCAGACTGGGTCTAATTTTGGGGGGTAGAATCAGACTGGGGCTAATTTTGAGGGGGTAGAATCAGACTGGGTATAATTTTGAGGGGGTAGAATCAGACTGGGTATGATTTTGAGGGGGTACAATCAGACTGGGTCTAATTTTGGGGGGT
Organism: Lepisma saccharinum; assembly: GCF_977018435.1. Lineage (NCBI taxonomy): Eukaryota > Metazoa > Arthropoda > Insecta > Zygentoma > Lepismatidae > Lepisma > Lepisma saccharinum. The sequence continues at coordinate 68,160,761 of NC_139238.1, read as the reverse complement.
AGAATCAGACGGGCTAATTTTGAGGGGGTAGAATCAGACTGGTTCTAATTTTGAGGGGGTAGAATCAGACTGGGTATAATTTTGAAGGGATAGAATCAGACTGGGTCTAATTTTGAGGGGTAGAATCAGACTGGGTAAAATTTTGAGGGGGTAGAATCAGACTGCGTCTAATATTGGGGGTAGAATCAGACTGGGGCTAATTTTGAGGGGGTAGAATCAGACTGGGTATAATTTTGAGGGGGTAGAATCAGACTGGGTATGATTTTGAAGGGGGTAGAATCAGACTGGGTCTAATTTTGGGGGGTAGACTCAGACTGGGGCTAATTTTGAGGGCGTAGAATCGGACTGGGTATAATTTTGAGGGGGTAGAATCAGGCTGGGTCTAATTTTGGGGGGTAAAATCAAACCTGGGGCTTAATTTGGGGGTTGTATAATCAGACGGGGGCTAATTTTGAGGGGGTTGAATCAGACTGGGTATACTTTTGAGGGGGTGGAATCAGACTGGGTATAATGTTGAGGGGGTAGAATCAGACTGGGTATAATTTTGAAGGGGTAGAATCAGACTGGGTATAATTTTGAGGGTTAGGATCAGACTGGGTCTAATTTTGGGGGGTAGAATCAGGCTGGGGCTAATTTTGAGGGGGTAGAATCAGACTGGGTATAATTTTGAAAAGGATAGAATCAGACTGGGGCTAATTTTGAGGGGGTAGAATCAGACTGGGTATAATTTTCAGGGGGTAGAATCAGACTGGGTATGATTTTGAGGGTGTAGAATCAGACTGGGTCTAATTTTGGGGGGTAGACTCAGACTGGGGCTAATTTTGAGGGGGTAGAATCAGACTGGGTCTAATTTTGAGAGGGTAGAATCAGACTGGGTCTAATTCTGAGGGGGTAGAATCAGACTGGGTCTAATTTTGAGGGGGTACAATCAGACTGGTGATAATTTTGAGGGGGTAGAATCAGACTGGGGATAATTTTGAGGGGGTAGAATCAGACTGGGTATAATTTTGAGGGGGTAGAATCAACAGGTCTAATTTTGGGGGGTAGAATCAGACTGGGGCTAATTTTGAGGGGGTAGAATCAGACTGGGGTAATTTTGAGGGGGTAGAATCAGACTGGGGCTAATTTTGAGGGGGTAGAATCAGACTGGGGATAATTTTGAGGGGATAGAATCAGACTGGGGCTAATTTTGACGGAGTAGAATCAGACTGGGGATAAATTTGAGGGGGTAGAATCAGACTGGATCTACTTTTGGGGGTAGAATCAGACTGGGGCTAATTCTGGGGGGTAAAATCAGACTGGGCTTAATTCTGAGAGGGTAGAATCAGACTGGGGCTAATTTTGAGGGGGTTGAATGAGACAGGGTCTAATTTGAAAGGGTAAAATCAGACTGGTAAAGGTAAAGTGTTCCCCTGTGCATAGCACCACGCCATGAAGGCGTATAGGGGGTGTGGGGGTAACGCCCCACACTTTCTTGATCCGGTCGTGAGTGGGGGTGATGTGATCAGCATCACGCCCCTGACCGCCTTTACCCCCCAGGGTTTCCCCCAGGTACCCATGTTATTCGACGCTGGGTAGGCGCCGGGGCCGCTTCCACCGTTAGAAAAGTTCCCGGATTTGAACCGGCCGGGGATCGAACCCGGGACCTTGAGCATGGTAGTCAGACGCGTTACCGACTGAGCCACCGCGGCCACAGAATCAGGGCAGTGACATGCACTGAGGAGTAGCTAGTCTAGCAGAGATAGATCAATCAATCTCACATCTCGAATTATATTCAAATCACAATATTTACTGTCTTGTTAAAGCCACCACAGCTCATACGCAACACTTTCTTTTCCACGCGCTTCTCGTCCATCGGTGTTCTCCGCGGGCAAAGCTGGCTGGATACCCTAGCTCGCTCTTCTTACGCCAGACCAGTTTCCAGGTAGAAACGGCCGGCCCAAGGAAAAGGAAGATTTCTCTCTACCTCCCTTGTCCCCTCGCCCCCCGCTGCAATGGTTGAAGGCCCAGGCTTTCACGTCCCCCAGTCTATCTCCTATAGGGAAGATAGGGGATTGGTTTCTCATATTTTTTGTAAATCCTCAAAAGAACACAGGGTAAAATTTTCTGCAGTACTTATGTTCTCTGTATTTACACAACCTTTTACACGTTGTACAATATGTGTGTATGTATGTATGGGAACGTGTTATGTGCAGACAATAATGTTACGCTTTCTTTCTTTTTTTTCTTTTTCAAATATGGAATATATAATGATTAAATTACAAATATGTGCTCAGGCTCTCTCTGACTTTCGTTTTAGTAGTGTTTTATTTAAATATACTACTCTTGGTCTCTAACAGTCATAAATACGGATGTATTTATTTGGGCAAGAGAACGCGTGTTCATATTGTTGTTGGTTTGGTTTATTTTACTTCGCTTTTCTGCCATATTTGGTTATCGCGAAAATGAGGATTGAGTGATGATATGAAGAAATTGGTGAAGGGACCTCATATGAACAATCCAGGCCAGGATTCGAACCCGTGATGAGTGCGCATTCTTGATTTGGTTTGATTTGGTGTTTTAAGTCCACTTTATGCGCAGTAAGGATAATCGGAACTGGACCTACAGTTTAAAGTGGAATCCGAACCACTTGTGCCTCCACCGGATATCGAACCCGGGACCCCTTGATTACAAGGCAATGACGCTACCACTGCGCCATGGGGGAGGTCCGAGTGCGCATTCTTGACCTATGTGTTGCAGTGAATAATGAAATAATTTGGAATGAAAATGTATCTCAGAACTCAAAAAGTAAAATGAATATCATTGAAGAAACTCCAAAAAAGTGTGTTGTGTTTTGTTACCTGTCACCAAATCAACCAAGCGTGGGGGAGTGGTTATCACAGCGCGCTACGACACCAGGAGTTCCGGGTTCGAACCCCGACCCGGGCATAGGCGTTCCCTGTGCTCGTCCCTTCATCAATTTCATCGTATCGTCATTGCAATTAACCAAATGTGACAAAAAAATCGACGCTAAGTAACAAAAATGAAATCAAATCATTGATTGATTGCTCAATTTGGTTTATTTTACTTCGCTTTTCCGCCACGTTTGGTACGACATAATTGATGAAGGGACACACACAAAGAACACAAATGGCCAATCCGAGATTCGAACCCAGGATCTCTGGCTTAGAGTAAAATCAAATAGGTTTTTTTTTTATTTTCGAATGTGGGTGGGGGTTACGTGCATTTTTTCTAGTACTCATTCATAATTTTGCAATCTTCTCCTGCTATTGACATTCTTCTTTCTTGTAGGAATACCGGCAATAAAGGGAGGAGGGGTGTGACCCACACCAACCCCCCCCCCCTTGAGCACGCCACTGACTGCTACCCCAAGTGTCGACGTCAAAGCACGTCACTGAGACTGGGTATAATTTTGAGGGGGTAGAATCAGACTGGGGCTAATTTTGAGGGCGTGGAATCAGACTGGGTATAATTTTGAGGGGGTAGAATCAGACTGGGTCTACTTTTGGGGGTAGAATCAGACTGGGGCTAATTTTGGGGGGTAAAATCAAACTGGGCCTAATTCTGAGGGGATAGAATCAGACTGGGGCTAATTTTGAGGGGGTAGAATCAGACTAGGTCTAATTTGGGAGGGTAGAATCAGACTGGGGCTAATTTTGAGAGGGGTAGAATCAGACTGGGTATAATTTTGAGGGGGTAGAATTAGACTGGGTATAATTTTGAGGGGTAGAATCAGACTGGGTCTAATTTTGGGGGGTAGAATCAGACTGGGGCTAATTTTGAGGGGGTAGAATCAGACTCGGTATAATTTTGAGGGGGTAGCATCAGACTGGGTCTAATTTTGAGGGGGTAGAATCAGACTGGAGATAATTTTGAGGGGGTAGAATCAGACTGGGTATAATTTTGAAGGGGCAGAATCAGACGGGCTAATTTTGGGGGGTAGAATCAGACTGGGGCTAATTTTGAGGGGGTAGAATCAGACTGGGTATAATTTTGAGGGGGTAGAATCAGACTGGGTATAATTTTGAGGGGATAGAATCAGACTGGGTATAATTTTGAAGGGGCAGAATCAGACTGGGGCTAATTTTGGGGGGTAGAATCAGACTGGGGCTAATTTTGAGGGGGTAGAATCAGACTGGGTATAATTTTGAGGGTTAGGATCAGACTGGGTCTAATTTTGGGGGGTAGAATCAGTCTGGGGCTAATTTTGAGGGGGTAGAATCAGACTGGGTATAATTTTGAAGGGGATAGAATCAGACTGGGGCTAATTTTGAGGGGGTAGAATCAGACTGGGGATAATTTTGAGGGGGTAGAATCAAACTGGGGATAATTTTGAAGGGGTAGAATCAGACTGGGTATAATTTTGAGGAAGTAGAATCAGACTGGATCAACTTTTGGGGGTAGAATCAGACTGGGGCTAATTCTGGGGGGTAAAATCAGACTGGGCTTAATTCTGATTGGGTAGAATCAGACTGGGGCTAATTTTGAGGGGGTAGAATGAGACAGGGTCTAATTTGAAAGGGTAAAATCAGACTGGGGCTAATTTTGAGGGGGTAGAATGAGACTGGGTATAATTTTGAGAGGGTTGAATCAGACTGGGTATAATTTTGAGGGGGTACAATCAGACTGGAGATAATTTTGAGGGGGTAGAATCAGACTGGGTATAATTTTGAAGGGGCAGAATCAGACGGGCTAATTTTGGGGGGTAGAATCAGACTGGGGCTAATTTTGAGGGGGTAGAATCAGACTGGGTATAATTTTGAGGGGGTAGAATCAGACTGGGTATAATTTTGAGGGGATAGAATCAGACTGGGTATAATTTTGAAGGGGCAGAATCAGACTGGGGCTAATTTTGGGGGGTAGAATCAGACTGGGGCTAATTTTGAGGGGGTAGAATCAGACTGGGTATAATTTTGAGGCGGTAGAATCAGACTGGGTATAATTTTGAGGGGGTAGAATTAGACTGGGGATAATTTTGAGGAGGTAGAAACAGACTGGGGATAATTTTGAGGGGGTAGAATCATACTGGGTCTAATTTTGAGGGGGCAGTATCAGACTGGGTCCAATTTTGAGGAGGTAAAATCAAACCTGGGGCTTAATTTGGGAGTTGTAGAATCAGACGGGGGCTAATTTTGAGGGGGTAGAATCAGACTGGGTATACTTTTGAGGGGGTGGAATCAGACTGGGTATAATTTTGAGGCGGTAGAATCAGACTGGGTATAATTTTGAGGGGGTAGAATCAGACTGGGTATAATTTTGAGGGTTAGGATCAGACTGGGTCTAATTTTGGGGGGTAGAATCAGTCTGGGGCTAATTTTGAGGGGGTAGAATCAGACCGGGTATAATTTTGAAGGGGATAGAATCAGACTGGGGCTAATTTTGAGGGGGTAGAATCAGACTGGGGATAATTTTGAGGGGGTAGAATCAAACTGGGGATAATTTTGAGGGGGTAGAATCAGACTGGGTATAATTTTGAGGAAGTAGAATCAGACTGGATCAACTTTTGGGGGTAGAATCAGACTGGGGCTAATTCTGGGGGGTAAAATCAGACTCGGCTTAATTCTGAGAGGGTAGAATCAGACTGGGGCTAATTTTGAGGGGGTAGAATGAGACAGGGTCTAATTTGAAAGGGTAAAATCAGACTGGGGCTAATTTTGAGGGGGTAGAATCAGACTGGGTATAATTTTGAGAGGGTTGAATCAGACTGGGTATAATTTTGAGGGGTAGAATCAGACTGGGTATAATTTAGGGGGGTAGAATCAGACTGGGGCTAATTTTGAGAGGGTAGAATCAGACTGGGTATAATTTTGAGAGGGTAGAATCAGACTGGGTAAAATTTTGAGGGGTAGAATCAGACTGGTTCTAATTTTGGGGGTAGAATCAGACTGGAGCTAATTTTGAGGGGGTAGAATCAGACTGGGGTAATTTTGAGGGGGTAGAATCAGACTGGGGCTAATTTTGAGGGGGTAGAATCAGACTGGGGATAATTTTGAGGAGATAGAATCAGACTGGGGCTAATTTTGAGGGAGTAGAATCAGACTGGGGATAAATTTGAGGGGGTAGAATCAGACTGGATCAACTTTTGGGGGTAGAATCAGACTGGGGCTAATTCTGGGGGGTAAAATCAGACTGGGCTTAATTCTGAGAGGGTAGAATCAGACTGGGGCTAATTTTGAGGGGGTAGAATGAGACAGGGTCTAATTTGAAAGGGTAAAATCAGACTGGGGCTAATTTTGAGGTGGTAGAATCAGACTGGGTATAATTTTGAGAGGGTAGATTCAGACTGGGTATAATTTTGAGGGGTAGAATCAGACTGGGTCTAATTTTGAGGGGGTACAATCAGACTGGGTCTAATTTTGGGGGGTAGAATCAGACGGGCTAATTTTGAGGGGGTAGAATCAGACTGGTTCTAATTTTGAGGGGGTAGAATCAGACTGGGTATAATTTTGAAGGGACAGAATCAGACTGGGTCTAATTTTGAGGGGTAGAATCAGACTGGGTATAATTTTGAGGGAGTAGAATCAGACTGGGTCTAATTTTGGGGGGTAGAATCAGACTGGGGCTAATTTTGAGGGGGTAGAATGAGACTGGGTATAATTTTGAGGGGGTAGAATCAGACTGGGTATGATTTTGAGTGGGTACAATCAGACTGGGTCTAATTTTGGGGGGTAGAATCAGACGGGCTAATTTTGAGGGGGTAGAATCAGACTGGTTCTAATTTTGAGGGGTAGAATCAGACTGGGTATAATTTTGAAGGGATAGAATCAGACTGGGTCTAATTTTGAGGGGTAGAATCAGACTGGGTATAATTTTGAGGGGGTAGAATCAGACTGGGTCTAATTTTGGGGGTAGAATCAGACTGGGGCTAATTTTGAGGGGGTAGAATCAGACTGGGTATAATTTTGAGGGGGTAGAATCAGACTGGGTATGATTTTGAGGGGGTAGAATCAGACTGTGTCTAATTTTGGGGGGTAGACTCAGACTGGGGCTAATTTTGAGGGCGTAGAATCGGACTGGGTATAATTTTGAGGGGGTAGAATCAGGCTGGGTCTAATTTTGGGGGGTAAAATCAAACCTGGGGCTTAATTTGGGGGTTGTATAATCAGACGGGGGCTAATTTTGAGGGGGTTGAATCAGACTGGGTATACTTTTGAGGGGGTGGAATCAGACTGGGTATAATTTTGAGGGGGTAGAATCAGACTGGGTATAATTTTGAAGGGGTAGAATCAGACTGGGTATAATTTTGAGGGTTAGGATCAGACTGGGTCTAATTTTGGGGGGTAGAATCAGGCTGGGGCTAATTTTGAGGGGGTAGAATCAGACTGGGTATAATTTTGAAAAGGATAGAATCAGACTGGGGCTAATTTTGAGGGGGTAGAATCAGACTGGGTATAATTTTCAGGGGGTAGAATCAGACTGGGTATGATTTTGAGGGTGTAGAATCAGACTGGGTCTAATTTTGGGGGGTAGACTCAGACTGGGGCTAATTTTGAGGGGGTAGAATCAGACTGGGTCTAATTTTGAGAGGGTAGAATCAGACTGGGTCTAATTCTGAGGGGGTTGAATCAGACTGGGTCTAATTTTGAGGGGGTACAATCAGACTGGGGATAATTTTGAGGGGGTAGAATCAGACTGGGGATAATTTTGAGGGGGTAGAATCAGACCGGGTATAATTTTGAGGGGGTAGAATCAACAGGTCTAATTTTGGGGGGTAGAATCAGACTGGGGCTAATTTTGAGGGGGTAGAATCAGACTGGGGTAATTTTGAGGGGGTAGAATCAGACTGGGGCTAATTTTGAGGGGGTAGAATCAGACTGGGGATAATTTTGAGGGGATAGAATCAGACTGGGGCTAATTTTGACGGAGTAGAATCAGACTGGGGATAAATTTGAGGGGTTAGAATCAGACTGGATCTACTTTTGGTGGTAGAATCAGACTGGGGCTAATTCTGGGGGGTAAAATCAGACTGGGCTTAATTCTGAGAGGGTAGAATCAGAATGGGGCTAATTTTGAGGGGGTAGAATGAGACAGGGTCTAATTTGAAAGGGTAAAATCAGACTGGGGCTAATTTTGAGGGGGTAGAATCAGACTGGGTATAATTTTGAGAGGGTAGAATCAGACTGGGTCTAATTTTGAGGGGTAGAATCAGACTGGGTATAATTTTGGGGGGTAGAATCAGACTGGGGCTAATTTTGAGGGGGTAGAATCAGACTGGTTCTAATTTTGAGGGGGTAGAATCAGACTGGTTATAATTTTGAAGGGGTAGAATCAGACTGGGGCTAATTTTGGGGGGTAGAATCAGACTGGGGCTAATTTTAAGGGGTAGAATCAGACTGGGTATAATTTTGAGGGGGTGGAATCAGACTGGGTATAATTTTGAGGGGGTAGAATCAGACTGGGTATAATTTTGAGGGGGTAAAATCAAACCTGGGGCTTAAGTTGGGAGTTTTAGAATCAGACGGGGGCTAATTTTGAGGGGGTAGAATCAGACTGGGTATACTTTTGAGGGGGTGGAATCAGACTGGGTATAATTTTGAGGGGGTAGAATCAGACTGGGTATAATTTTGAGGGGGTAGAATCAGACTGGGTATAATTTTGGGGGGTAGAATCAGACTGGGCCTAATTCTCAGGGGGTAGATTCAGACTGGGGCTAATTTTGAGGGTGTAGAATCAGACTGGGTATAATTTTTGGGGGTAGAATCAGACTGGGGCTAATTTTGGGGGGTAAAATCAGACTGGGCCTAATTCTGAGGGGGTAGAATCAGACGGGCTAATTTTGAGGGGGTAGAATCAGACTGGGTCTAATTTTGGGGGGTAGAATCAGACTGGGGCTAATTCTGAGGAGGTAGATTCAGACTGGGGCTAATTATGAGGGGGTAGAATCAGACTGGGGCTAATTTTGGGGGGTAGAATCAGACTGGGGCTAATTTTGAGGAGGTAGAAGACTGGGGTTAATTTTGAGGGGGTAGAATCAGACTGGGTATAATTTTGAGGGGGTAGAATCAGACTGGGGCTAATTTTGAGGGGGTAGAATGAAACTGGGTCTAATTTTAGGGGGTAGAATCAGACTGGGTCTAATTTTGAGGGGGTAGAATCAGACTGGGGCTAATTTTGAGGGGGTAGAATCAGACTGGGACTAATTTTGAGGGCGTAGAATCAGACTGGGTATAATTTTGAGGGGGTAGAATCAGACTGGGCAGTGACATGCACTGAGGAGTAGCTAGTCTAGCAGAGATAGATCAATCAATCTCACATCTCGAATTATATTCAAATCACAATATTTACTGTCTTGTTAAAGCCACCACAGCTCATACGCAACACTTTCTTTTCCACGCGCTTCTCGTCCATCGGTGTTCTCCGCGGGCAAAGCTGGCTGGATACCCTAGCTCGCTCTTCTTCCGCCAGACCAGTTTCCAGGTAGAAACGGCCGGCCCAAGGAAAAGGAAGATTTCTCTCTACCTCCCTTGTCCCCTCGCCCCCCGCTGCAATGGTTGAAGGCCCAGGCTTTCACGTCCCCCAGTCTATCTCCTATAGGGCAGATAGGGGATTGGTTTCTCATATTTTTTGTAAATCCTCAAAAGAACACAGGGTAAAATTTTCTGCAGTACTTATGTTCTCTGTATTTACACAACCTTTTACACGTTGTACAATATGTGTGTATGTATGTATGGGAACGTGTTATGTGCAGACAATAATGTTACGCTTTCTTTCTTTTTTTTCTTTTTCAAATATGGAATATATAATGATTAAATTACAAATATGTGCTCAGGCTCTCTCTGACTTTCGTTTTAGTAGTGTTTTATTTAAATATACTACTCTTGGTCTCTAACAGTCATAAATACGGATGTATTTATTTGGGCAAGAGAACGCGTGTTCATATTGTTGTTGGTTTGGTTTATTTTACTTCGCTTTTCTGCCATATTTGGTTATCGCGAAAATGAGGATTGAGTGATGATATGAAGAAATTGGTGAAGGGACCTCATATGAACAATCCAGGCCAGGATTCGAACCCGTGATGAGTGCGCATTCTTGATTTGGTTTGATTTGGTGTTTTAAGTCCACTTTATGCGCAGTAAGGATAATCGGAACTGGACCTACAGTTTAAAGTGGAATCCGAACCACTTGTGCCTCCACCGGATATCGAACCCGGGACCCCTTGATTACAAGGCAATGACGCCACCACTGCGCCATGGGGGAGGTCCGAGTGCGCATTCTTGTCCTATGTGTTGCAGTGAATAATGAAATAATTTGGAATGAAAATGTATCTCAGAACTCAAAAAGTAAAATGAATATCATTGAAGAAACTCCAAAAAAGTGTGTTGTGTTTTGTTACCTGTCACCAAATCAACCAAGCGTGGGGGAGTGGTTATCACAGCGCGCTACGACACCAGGAGTTCCGGGTTCGAACCCCGACCCGGGCATAGGCGTTCCCTGTGCTCGTCCCTTCATCAATTTCATCGTATCGTCATTGCAATTAACCAAATGTGACAAAAAAATCGACGCTAAGTAACAAAAATGAAATCAAATCATTGATTGATTGCTCAATTTGGTTTATTTTACTTCGCTCTTCCGCCACGTTTGGTACGACATAATTGATGAAGGGACACACACAAAGAACACAAATGGCCAATCCGAGATTCGAACCCAGGATCTCTGGCTTAGAGTAAAATCAAATAGGTTTTTTTTTTTATTTTCGAATGTGGGTGGGGGTTACGTGCATTTTTTCTAGTACTCATTCATAATTTTGCAATCTTCTCCTGCTATTGACATTCTTCTTTCTTGTAGGAATACCGGCCCTAAAGGGAGGAGGGGTGTGACCCACACCAACCCCCCCCTTGAGCACGCCACTGACTGCTACCCCAAGTGTCGACGTCAAAGCACGTCACTGAGACTGGGTATAATTTTGAGGGGGTAGAATCAGACTGGGGCTAATTTTGAGGGCGTGGAATCAGACTGGGTATAATTTTGAGGGGGTAGAATCAGACTGGGTCTACTTTTGGGGGTAGAATCAGACTGGGGCTTATTTTGGGGGGTAAAATCAGACTGGGCCTAATTCTGAGGGGATAGAATCAGACTGGGGCTAATTTTGAGGGGGTAGAATCAGACTAGGTCTAATTTGGGAGGGTAGAATAAGACTGGGGCTAATTTTGAGGGGGTAGAATCAGACTGGGTATAATTTTGAGGGGGTAGAATTAGACTGGGTATAATTTTGAGGGGTAGAATCAGACTGGGTCTAATTTTGGGGGGTAGAATCAGACTGGGGCTAATTTTGAGGGGTAGAATCAGACTCGGTATAATTTTGAGGGGGTAGCATCAGACTGGGTCTAATTTTGAGGGGGTAGAATCAGACTGGAGATAATTTTGAGGGGGTAGAATCAAACTGGGTATAATTTTGAAGGGGCAGAATCAGACGGGCTAATTTTGGGGGGTAGAATCAGACTGGGGCTAATTTTGAGGGGGTAGAATCAGACTGGGTATAATTTTGAGGGGGTAGAATCAGACTGGGTATAATTTTGCGGGGATAGAATCAGACTGGGTATAATTTTGAAGGGGCAGAATCAGACTGGGGCTAATTTTGGGGGGTAGAATCAGACTGGGGCTAATTTTGAGGGGGTAGAATCAGACTGGGTATAATTTTGAAGGGCAGAATCAGACTGCGGCTAATTTTGGGGGGTAGAATCAGACTGGGGCTAATTTTGAGGGGGTAGAATCAGACTGGGTATAATTTTGAGGGGGTAGAATCAGACTGGGTATAATTTTGAGGGGGTAGAATCAGACTGGGGATAATTTTGAGGAGGTAGAAACAGACTGGGGATAATTTTGAGGGGGTAGAATCATACTGGGTCTAATTTTGAGGGGTAGAATCAGACTGGGTATAATTTTGGGGGGTAGAATCAGACTGGGGCTAATTTTGAGGGGGTAGAATCAGACTGGTTCTAATTTTGAGGGGGTAGAATCAGACTGGGTATAATTTTGAAGGGGTAGAATCAGACTGGGGCTAATTTTGGGGGGTAGAATCAGACTGGGGCTAATTTTAAGGGGTAGAATCAGACTGGGTATAATTTTGAGGGGGTGGAATCAGACTGGGTATAATTTTGAGGGGGTAGAATCAGACTGGGTATAATTTTGAGGGGGTAAAATCAAACCTGGGGCTTAATGTGGGAGTTTTAGAATCAGACGGGGGCTAATTTTGAGGGGGTAGAATCAGACTGGGTATACTTTTGAGGGGGTGGAATCAGACTGGGTATAATTTTGAGGGGGTAGAATCAGACTGGGTATAATTTTGAGGGGGTTGAATCAGACTGGGTATAATTTTGGGGGGTAGAATCAGACTGGGCCTAATTCTCAGGGGGTAGATTCAGACTGGGGCTAATTTTGAGGGTGTAGAATCAGACTGGATATAATTTTTGGGGGTAGAATCAGACTGGGGCTAATTTTGGGGGGTAAAATCAGACTGGGCCTAATTCTGAGGGGGTAGAATCAGACGGGCTAATTTTGAGGGGGTAGAATCAGACTGGGTCTAATTTTGGGGGGTAGAATCAGACTGGGGCTAATTCTGAGGGGGTAGATTCAGACTGGGGCTAATTATGAGGGGGTAGAATCAGACTGGGGCTAATTTTGGGGGGTAGAATCAGACTGGGGCTAATTTTGAGGAGGTAGAAGACTGGGGTTAATTTTGAGGGGGTTGAATCAGACTGGGTATAATTTTGAGGGGGTAGAATCAGACTGGGGCTAATTTTGAGGGGGTAGAATGAAACTGGGTCTAATTTTAGGGGGTAGAATCAGACTGGGTCTAATTTTGAGGGGGTAGAATCAGACTGGGTCTAATTTTGAGGGGGTAGAATCAGACTGGGACTAATTTTGAGGGGATAGAATCAGACTGGGACTAATTTTGAGGGCGTAGAATCAGACTGGGTATAATTTTGAGGGGGTAGAATCAGACTGGGCAGTGACATGCACTGAGGAGTAGCTAGTCTAGCAGAGATAGATCAATCAATCTCACATCTCGAATTATATTCAAATCACAATATTTACTGTCTTGTTAAAGCCACCACAGCTCATACGCAACACTTTCTTTTCCACGCGCTTCTCGTCCATCGGTGTTCTCCGCGGGCAAAGCTGACTGGATACCCTAGCTCGCTCTTCTTCCGCCAGACCAGTTTCCAGGTAGAAACGGCCGGCCCAAGGAAAAGGAAGATTTCTCTCTACCTCCCTTGTACCCTCGCCCCCCGCTGCAATGGTTGAAGGCCCAGGCTTTCACGTCCCCCAGTCTATCTCCTATAGGGCAGATAGGGGATTGGTTTCTCATATTTTTTGTAAATCCTCAAAAGAACACAGGGTAAAATTTTCTGCAGTACTTATGTTCTCTGTATTTACACAACCTTTTACACGTTGTACAATATGTGTGTATGTATGTATGGGAACGTGTTATGTGCAGACAATAATGTTACGCTTTCTTTCTTTTTTTTCTTTTTCAAATATGGAATATATAATGATTAAATTACAAATATGTGCTCAGGCTCTCTCTGACTTTCGTTTTAGTAGTGTTTTATTTAAATATACTACTCTTGGTCTCTAACAGTCATAAATACGGATGTATTTATTTGGGCAAGAGAACGCGTGTTCATATTGTTGTTGGTTTGGTTTATTTTACTTCGCTTTTCTGCCATATTTGGTTATCGCGAAAATGAGGATTGAGTGATGATATGAAGAAATTGGTGAAGGGACCTCATATGAACAATCCAGGCCAGGATTCGAACCCGTGATGAGTGCGCATTCTTGATTTGGTTTGATTTGGTGTTTTAAGTCCACTTTATGCGCAGTAAGGATAATCGGAACTGGACCTACAGTTTAAAGTGGAATCCGAACCACTTGTGCCTCCACCGGATATCGAACCCGGGACCCCTTGATTACAAGGCAATGACGCCAAGACTGCGCCATGGGGGAGGTCCGAGTGCGCATTCTTGTCCTATGTGTTGCAGTGAATAATGAAATAATTTGGAATGAAAATGTATCTCAGAACTCAAAAAGTAAAATGAATATCATTGAAGAAACTCCAAAAAAGTGTGTTGTGTTTTGTTACCTGTCACCAAATCAACCAAGCGTGGGGGAGTGGTTATCACAGCGCGCTACGACACCAGGAGTTCCGGGTTCGAACCCCGACCCGGGCATAGGCGTTCCCTGTGCTCGTCCCTTCATCAATTTCATCGTATCGTCATTGCAATTAACCAAATGTGACAAAAAAATCGACGCTAAGTAACAAAAATGAAATCAAATCATTGATTGATTGCTCAATTTGGTTTATTTTACTTCGCTTTTCCGCCACGTTTGGTACGACATAATTGATGAAGGGACACACAAAAAGAACACAAATGGCCAATCCGAGATTCGAACCCAGGATCTCTGGCTTAGAGTAAAATCAAATAGGTTTTTTTTTTATTTTCGAATGTGGGTGGGGGTTACGTGCATTTTTTCTAGTACTCATTCATAATTTTGCAATCTTCTCCTGCTATTGACATTCTTCTTTCTTGTAGGAATACCGGCAATAAAGGGAGGAGGGGTGTGACCCACACCAACCCCCCCCCCTTGAGCACGCCACTGACTGCTACCCCAAGTGTCGACGTCAAAGCACGTCACTGAGACTGGGTATAATTTTGAGGGGGTAGAATCAGACTGGGGCTAATTTTGAGGGCGTGGAATCAGACTGGGTATAATTTTGAGGGGGTAGAATCAGACTGGGTCTACTTTTGGGGGTAGAATCAGACTGGGGCTAATTTTGGGGGGTAAAATCAGACTGGGCCTAATTCTGAGGGGATAGAATCAGACTGGGGCTAATTTTGAGGGGGTAGAATCAGACTAGGTCTAATTTGGGAGGGTAGAATAAGACTGGGGCTAATTTTGAGGGGGTAGAATCAGACTGGGTATAATTTTGAGGGGGTAGAATTAGACTGGGTATAATTTTGAGGGGTAGAATCAGACTGGGTCTAATTTTGGGGGGTAGAATCAGACTGGGGCTAATTTTGAGGGGGTAGAATCAGACTCGGTATAATTTTGAGGGGGTAGCATCAGACTGGGTCTAATTTTGAGGGGGTAGAATCAGACTGGAGATAATTTTGAGGGGGTAGAATCAAACTGGGTATAATTTTGAAGGGGCAGAATCAGACGGGCTAATTTTGGGGGGTAGAATCAGACTGGGGCTAATTTTGAGGGGGTAGAATCAGACTGGGTATAATTTTGAGGGGGTAGAATCAGACTGGGTATAATTTTGCGGGGATAGAATCAGACTGGGTATAATTTTGAAGGGGCAGAATCAGACTGGGGCTAATTTTGGGGGGTAGAATCAGACTGGGGCTAATTTTGAGGGGGTAGAATCAGACTGGGTATAATTTTGAAGGGGCAGAATCAGACTGGGGCTAATTTTGGGGGGTAGAATCAGACTGGGGCTAATTTTGAGGGGGTAGAATCAGACTGGGTATAATTTTGAGGGGGTAGAATCAGACTGGGTATAATTTTGAGGGGGTAGAATCAGACTGGGGATAATTTTGAGGAGGTAGAAACAGACTGGGGATAATTTTGAGGGGGTAGAATCATACTGGGTCTAATTTTGAGGGGGTAGAATCAGACTGGGTCCAATTTTGAGGAGGTAAAATCAAACCTGGGGCTTAATTTTGGAGTTGTAGAATCAGACGGGGGGCTAATTTTGAGGGGGTAGAATCAGACTGGGTATACTTTTGAGGGGGTGGAATCAGACTGGGTATAATTTTGAGGGGTTAGAATCAGACTGGGTATAATTTTGAGGGGGTAGAATCAGACTGGGTATAATTTTGAGGGTTAGGATCAGACTGGGTCTAATTTTGGGGGGTAGAATCAGTCTGGGGCTAATTTTGAGGGGGTAGAATCAGAGTGGGTATAATTTTCAAGGGGATAGAATCAGACTGGGGCTAATTTTGAGGGGGTAGAATCAGACTGGGGATAATTTTGAGGGGGTAGAATCAAACTGGGGATAATTTTGAGGGGGTAGAATCAGACTGGGTATAATTTTGAGGAAGTAGAATCAGACTGGATCAACTTTTGGGGGTAGAATCAGACTGGGGATAATTCTTGGGAGTAAAATCAAACTGGGCTTAATTCTGAGAGGGTAGAATCAGACTGGGGCTAATTTTGAGGGGGTAGAATGAGACAGGGTCTAATTTGAAAGGGTAAAATCAGACTGGGGCTAATTTTGAGGGGGTAGAATCAGAGTGGGTATAATTTTGAGAGGGTAGAATCAGACTGGGTATAATTTTGAGGGGTAGAATCAGACTGGGTATAATTTTGGGGGGTAGAATCAGACTGGGGCTAATTTTGAGGGGGTAGAATCAGACTGGGTATAATTTTGAGAGGGTAGAATCAGACTGGGTATAATTTTGAGGGGTAGAATCAGACTGGGTCTAATTTTGGGGGTAGAATCAGACTGGAGCTAATTTTGAGGGGGTAGAATCAGACTGGGGTAATTTTGAGGGGGTAGAATCAGACTGGGGCTAATTTTGAGGGGGTAGAATCAGACTTGGGATAATTTTGAGGAGATAGAATCAGACTGGGGCTAATTTTGAGGGAGTAGAATCAGACTGGGGATAAATTTGAGGGAGTAGAATCAGACTGGATCAACTTTTGGGGGTAGAATCAGACTGGGGCTAATTCTGGGGGGTAAAATCAGACTGGGCTTAATTCTGAGAGGGTAGAATCAGACTGGGGCTAATTTTGAGGGGGTAGAATGAGACAGGGTCTAATTTGAAAGGGTAAAATCAGACTGGGGCTAATTTTGAGGGGGTAGAATCAGACTGGGTATAATTTTGAGAGGGTAGATTCAGACTGGGTATAATTTTGAGGGGTAGAATCAGACTGGGTCTAATTTTGAAGGGGTACAATCAGACTGGGTCTAATTTTGGGGGGTAGAATCAGACGGGCTAATTTTGAGGGGGTAGAATCAGACTGGTTCTAATTTTGAGGGGGTAGAATCAGACTGGGTATAATTTTGATGGGATAGAATCAGACTGGGTCTAATTTTGAGGGGTGGAATCAGACTGGGTATAATTTTGAGGGAGTAGAATCAGACTGGGTCTAATTTTGGGGGGTAGAATAAGACTGGGGCTAATTTTGAGCGGGTAGAATCAGACTGGGTATAATTTTGAGGGGGTAGAATCAGACTGGGTATGATTTTGAGGGGGTACAATCAGACTGGGTCTAATTTTGGGGGGTAGAATCAGAAGGGGTAATTTTGAGGGGGTAGAATCAGACTGGTTCTAATTTTGAGGGGGTAGAATCAGACTGGGTATAATTTTGAAGGGATAGAATCAGACTGGGTGTAATTTTGAGGGGGTAGAATCAGACTGGGGTAATTTTGAGGGGGTAGAATCAGACTGGGGCTAATTTTGAGGGGGTAGAATCAGACTGGGGATAATTTTGAGGAGATAGAATCAGACTGGGGCTAATTTTGAGGGAGTAGAATCAGACTGGGGATAAATTTGAAGGGGTAGAATCAGACTGGATCAACTTTTTGGGGTAGAATCAGACTGGGGCTAATTCTGGGGGGTAAAATCAGACTGGGCTTAATTCTGAGAGGGTAGAATCAGGCTGGGGCTAATTTTGAGGGGGTAGAATGAGGCAGGGTCTAATTTGAAAGGGTAAAATCAGACTGGGGCTAATTTTGAGGGGGCAGAATCAGACTGGGTATAATTTTGAGAGGGTAGATTCAGACTGGGTATAATTTTGAGGGGTAGAATCAGACTGGGTCTAATTTTGAGGGGGTACAATCAGACTGGGTCTAATTTTGGGGGGTAGAATCAGACGGGCTAATTTTGAGGGGGTAGAATCAGACTGGTTCTAATTTTGAGGGGGTAGAATCAGACTGGGTATAATTTTGAAGGGATAGAATCAGACTGGGTCTAATTTTGAGGGGTAGAATCAGACTGGGTATAATTTTGAGGGAGTAGATTCAGACTGGGTCTAATTTTGGGGGGTAGAATCAGACTGGGGCTAATTTTGAGGGGGTAGAATAAGACTGGGTATAATTTTGAGGGGGTAGAATCAGACTGGGTATGATTTTGAGGGGGTACAATCAGACTGGGTCTAATTTTGGGGGGTAGAATCAGACGGGCTAATTTTGAGGGGGTAGAATCAGACTGGTTCTAATTTTGAGGGGGTAGAATCAGACTGGGTATAATTTTGAAGGGATAGAATCAGACTGGGTCTAATTTTGAGGGGTAGAATCAGACTGGGTATAATTTTGAGGGGGTAGAATCAGACTGGGTCTAATTTTGGGGGGTAGAATCAGACTGGGGCTAATTTTGAGGGAATAGAATCAGACTGGGTATAATTTTGAGGGGGTAGAATCAGACTGGGTATGATTTTGAGGGGGTAGAATCAGACTGGGTCTAATTTTGGGTTGTAGACTCAGACTGGGGCTAATTTTGAGGGCGTAGAATCAGACTGGGTATAATTTTGAGGGGGTAGAATCAGGCTGGGTCTAATTTTGGGGGGTAAAATCAAACCTGGGGCTTAATTTGGGGGTTGTAGAATCAGACGGGGGCTAATTTTGAGGGGGTAGAATCAGACTGGGTATACTTTTGAGGGGGTGGAATCAGACTGGGTATAATTTTGAGGGGGTAGAATCAGACTGGGTATAATTTTGAAGGGGTAGAATCAGACTGGGTATAATTTTGAGGGTTAGGATCAGACTGGGTCTAATTTTGGGGGGTAGAATCAGGCTGGGGCTAATTTTGAGGGGGTAGAATCAGACTGGGTATAATTTTGAAAAGGATAGAATCAGACTGGGGCTAATTTTGAGGGGGTGGAATCAGACTGGGTATAATTTTCAGGGGGTAGAATCAGACTGGGTATGATTTTGAGGGTGTAGAATCAGACTGGGTCTAATTTTGGGGGGTAGACTCAGACTGGGGCTAATTTTGAGGGGGTAGAATCAGACTGGGTCTAATTTTGAGAGGGTAGAATCAGACTGGGTCTAATTCTGAGGGGGTAGATTCAGACTGGGGCTAATTTTGAGGGGGTACAATCAGACTGGGGATAATTTTGAGGGGGTAGAATCAGACTGGGGATAATTTTGAGGGGATAGAATCAGACTGGGTATAATTTTGAGGGAGTTGAATCAACAGGTCTAATTTTGGGGGGTAGAATCAGACTGGGGCTAATTTTGAGGGGGTAGAATCAGACTGGGGTAATGTTGAGGGGGTAGAATCAGACTGGGGCTAATTTTGAGGGGGTAGAATCAGACTGGGGATAATTTTGAGGGGATAGAATCAGACTTGGGCTAATTTTGACGGAGTAGAATCAGACTGGGGATAAATTTGAGGGGGTAGAATCAGACTGGATCTACTTTTGGGGGTAGAATCAGACTGGGGCTAATTCTGGGGGGTAAAATCAGACTGGGCTTAATTCTGAGAGGGTAGAATCAGACTGGGGCTAATTCTGAGGGGGTAGAATGAGACAGGGTCTAATTTGAAAGGGTAAAATCAGACTGGGGCTAATTTTGAGGGGGTAGAATCAGACTGGGTATAATTTTGAGAGGGTAGAATCAGACTGGGTATAATTTTGAGGGGTAGAATCAGACTGGGTATAATTTTGGGGGGTAGAATCAGACTGGGGCTAATTTTGAGGGGGTAGAATCAGACTGGGTATAATTTTCAGGGGGTAGCATCAGACTGGGTCTAATTTTGAGGGGGTACAATCAGACTGGGTCTAATTTTGGGGGGTAGAATCAGACTGGGTATACTTTTGAGGGGGTGGAATCAGACTGGGTATAATTTTGAGGGGGTAGAATCAGACTGGGTATAATTTTGAGGGGGTAGAATCAGACTGGGTATAATTTTGGGGGGTAGAATCAGACTGGGCCTAATTCTCAGGGGGTAGATTCAGACTGGAGCTAATTTTGAGGGTGTAGAATCAGACTGGATATAATTTTTGGGGGTAGAATCAGACTGGGGCTAATTTTGGTTGGTAAAATCAGACTGGGCCTAATTCTGAGGGGGTAGAATCAGACGGGCTAATTTTGAGGGGGTAGAATCAGACTGGGTCTAATTTTGGGGGGTAGAATCAGACTGGGGCTAATTCTGAGGGGGTAGATTCAGACTGGGGCTAATTATGAGGGGGTAGAATCAGACTGGGGCTAATTTTGGGGGGTAGAATCAGACTGGGGCTAATTTTGAGGAGGTAGAAGACTGGGGTTAATTTTGAGGGGGTTGAATCAGACTGGGTATAATTTTGAGGGGGTAGAATCAGACTGGGGCTAATTTTGAGGGGGTAGAATGAAACTGGGTCTAATTTTAGGGGGTAGAATCAGACTGGGTCTAATTTTGAGGGGGTAGAATCAGACTGGGTCTAATTTTGAGGGGGTAGAATCAGACTGGGACTAATTTTGAGGGGGTAGAATCAGACTGGGACTAATTTTGAGGGCGTAGAATCAGACTGGGTATAATTTTGAGGGGGTAGAATCAGACTGGGCAGTGACATGCACTGAGGAGTAGCTAGTCTAGCAGAGATAGATCAATCAATCTCACATCTCGAATTATATTCAAATCACAATATTTACTGTCTTGTTAAAGCCACCACAGCTCATACGCAACACTTTCTTTTCCACGCGCTTCTCGTCCATCGGTGTTCTCCGCGGGCAAAGCTGGCTGGATACCCTAGCTCGCTCTTCTTCCGCCAGACCAGTTTCCAGGTAGAAACGGCCGGCCCAAGGAAAAGGAAGATTTCTCTCTACCTCCCTTGTCCCCTCGCCCCCCGCTGCAATGGTTGAAGGCCCAGGCTTTCACGTCCCCCAGTCTATCTCCTATAGGGCAGATAGGGGATTGGTTTCTCATATTTTTTGTAAATCCTCAAAAGAACACAGGGTAAAATTTTCTGCAGTACTTATGTTCTCTGTATTTACACAACCTTTTACACGTTGTACAATATGTGTGTATGTATGTATGGGAACGTGTTATGTGCAGACAATAATGTTACGCTTTCTTTCTTTTTTTCTTTTTCAAATATGGAATATATAATGATTAAATTACAAATATGTGCTCAGGCTCTCTCTGACTTTCGTTTTAGTAGTGTTTTATTTAAATATACTACTCTTGGTCTCTAACAGTCATAAATACGGATGTATTTATTTGGGCAAGAGAACGCGTGTTCATATTGTTGTTGGTTTGGTTTATTTTACTTCGCTTTTCTGCCATATTTGGTTATCGCGAAAATGAGGATTGAGTGATGATATGAAGAAATTGGTGAAGGGACCTCATATGAACAATCCAGGCCAGGATTCGAACCCGTGATGAGTGCGCATTCTTGATTTGGTTTGATTTGGTGTTTTAAGTCCACTTTATGCGCAGTAAGGATAATCGGAACTGGACCTACAGTTTAAAGTGGAATCCGAACCACTTGTGCCTCCACCGGATATCGAACCCGGGACCCCTTGATTACAAGGCAATGACGCTACCACTGCGCCATGGGGGAGGTCCGAGTGCGCATTCTTGACCTATGTGTTGCAGTGAATAATGAAATAATTTGGAATGAAAATGTATCTCAGAACTCAAAAAGTAAAATGAATATCATTGAAGAAACTCCAAAAAAGTGTGTTGTGTTTTGTTACCTGTCACCAAATCAACCAAGCGTGGGGGAGTGGTTATCACAGCGCGCTACGACACCAGGAGTTCCGGGTTCGAACCCCGACCCGGGCATAGGCGTTCCCTGTGCTCGTCCCTTCATCAATTTCATCGTATCGTCATTGCAATTAACCAAATGTGACAAAAAAATCGACGCTAAGTAACAAAAATGAAATCAAATCATTGATTGATTGCTCAATTTGGTTTATTTTACTTCGCTTTTCCGCCACGTTTGGTACGACATAATTGATGAAGGGACACACACAAAGAACACAAATGGCCAATCCGAGATTCGAACCCAGGATCTCTGGCTTAGAGTAAAATCAAATAGGTTTTTTTTTTATTTTCGAATGTGGGTGGGGGTTACGTGCATTTTTTCTAGTACTCATTCATAATTTTGCAATCTTCTCCTGCTATTGACATTCTTCTTTCTTGTAGGAATACCGGCCCTAAAGGGAGGAGGGGTGTGACCCACACCAACCCCCCCCCCTTGAGCACGCCACTGACTGCTACCCCAAGTGTCGACGTCAAAGCACGTCACTGAGACTGGGTATAATTTTGAGGGGGTAGAATCAGACTGGGGCTAATTTTGAGGGCGTGGAATCAGACTGGGTATAATTTTGAGGGGGTAGAATCAGACTGGGTCTACTTTTGGGGGTAGAATCAGACTGGGGCTAATTTTGGGGGGTAAAATCAGACTGGGCCTAATTCTGAGGGGATAGAATCAGACTGGGGCTAATTTTGAGGGGGTAGAATCAGACTAGGTCTAATTTGGGAGGGTAGAATAAGACTGGGGCTAATTTTGAGGGAGTAGAATCAGACTGGGTATAATTTTGAGGGGGTAGAATTAGACTGGGTATAATTTTGAGGGGTAGAATCAGACTGGGTCTAATTTTGGGGGGTAGAATCAGACTGGGGCTAATTTTGAGGGGGTAGAATCAGACTCGGTATAATTTTGAGGGGGTAGCATCAGACTGGGTCTAATTTTGAGGGGGTAGAATCAGACTGGAGATAATTTTGAGGGGGTAGAATCAAACTGGGTATAATTTTGAAGGGGCAGAATCAGACGGGCTAATTTTGGGGGGTAGAATCAGACTGGGGCTAATTTTGAGGGGGTAGAATCAGACTGGGTATAATTTTGAGGGGGTAGAATCAGACTGGGTATAATTTTGCGGGGATAGAATCAGACTGGGTATAATTTTGAAGGGGCAGAATCAGACTGGGGCTAATTTTGGGGGGTAGAATCAGACTGGGGCTAATTTTGAGGGGGTAGAATCAGACTGGGTATAATTTTGAAGGGGCAGAATCAGACTGGGGCTAATTTTGGGGGGTAGAATCAGACTGGGGCTAATTTTGAGGGGGTAGAATCAGACTGGGTATAATTTTGAGGGGGTAGAATCAGACTGGGTATAATTTTGAGGGGGTAGAATCAGACTGGGGATAATTTTGAGGAGGTAGAAACAGACTGGGGATAATTTTGAGGGGGTAGAATCATACTGGGTCTAATTTTGAGGGGGTAGAATCAGACTGGGTCCAATTTTGAGGAGGTAAAATCAAACCTGGGGCTTAATTTTGGAGTTGTAGAATCAGACGGGGGGCTAATTTTGAGGGGGTAGAATCAGACTGGGTATACTTTTGAGGGGGTGGAATCAGACTGGGTATAATTTTGAGGGGGTAGAATCAGACTGGGTATAATTTTGAGGGGGTAGAATCAGACTGGGTATAATTTTGAGGGTTAGGATCAGACTGGGTCTAATTTTGGGGGGTAGAATCAGTCTGGGGCTAATTTTGAGGGGGTAGAATCAGACTGGGTATAATTTTCAAGGGGATAGAATCAGACTGGGGCTAATTTTGAGGGGGTAGAATCAGACGGGGGATAATTTTGAGGGGGTAGAATCAAACTGGGGATAATTTTGAGGGGGTAGAATCAGACTGGGTATAATTTTGAGGAAGTAGAATCAGACTGGATCAACTTTTGGGGGTAGAATCAGACTGGGGATAATTCTTGGGAGTAAAATCAAACTGGGCTTAATTCTGAGAGGGTAGAATCAGACTGGGGCTAATTTTGAGGGGGTAGAATGAGACAGGGTCTAATTTGAAAGGGTAAAATCAGACTGGGGCTAATTTTGAGGGGGTAGAATCAGAGTGGGTATAATTTTGAGAGGGTAGAATCAGACTGGGTATAATTTTGAGGGGTAGAATCAGACTGGGTATAATTTTGGGGGGTAGAATCAGACTGGGGCTAATTTTGAGGGGGTAGAATCAGACTGGGTATAATTTTGAGAGGGTAGAATCAGACTGGGTATAATTTTGAGGGGTAGAATCAGACTGGGTCTAATTTTGGGGGTAGAATCAGACTGGAGCTAATTTTGAGGGGGTAGAATCAGACTGGGGTAATTTTGAGGGGGTAGAATCAGACTGGGGCTAATTTTGAGGGGGTAGAATCAGACTGGGGATAATTTTGAGGAGATAGAATCAGACTGGGGCTAATTTTGAGGGAGTAGAATCAGACTGGGGATAAATTTGAGGGAGTAGAATCAGACTGGATCAACTTTTGGGGGTAGAATCAGACTGGGGCTAATTCTGGGGGGTAAAATCAGACTGGGCTTAATTCTGAGAGGGTAGAATCAGACTGGGGCTAATTTTGAGGGGGTAGAATGAGACAGGGTCTAATTTGAAATGTAAAATCAGACTGGGGCTAATTTTGAGGGGGTAGAATCAGACTGGGTATAATTTTGAGAGGGTAGATTCAGACTGGGTATAATTTTGAGGGGTAGAATCAGACTGGGTCTAATTTTGAAGGGGTACAATCAGACTGGGTCTAATTTTGGGGGGTAGAATCAGACGGGCTAATTTTGAGGGGGTAGAATCAGACTGGTTCTAATTTTGAGGGGGTAGAATCAGACTGGGTATAATTTTGATGGGATAGAATCAGACTGGGTCTAATTTTGAGGGGTGGAATCAGACTGGGTATAATTTTGAGGGAGTAGAATCAGACTGGGTCTAATTTTGGGGGGTAGAATAAGACTGGGGCTAATTTTGAGCGGGTAGAATCAGACTGGGTATAATTTTGAGGGGGTAGAATCAGACTGGGTATGATTTTGAGGGGGTACAATCAGACTGGGTCTAATTTTGGGGGGTAGAATCAGACGGGCTAATTTTGAGGGGGTAGAATCAGACTGGTTCTAATTTTGAGGGGGTAGAATCAGACTGGGTATAATTTTGAAGGGATAGAATCAGACTGGGTGTAATTTTGAGGGGGTAGAATCAGACTGGGGTAATTTTGAGGGGGTAGAATCAGACTGGGGCTAATTTTGAGGGGGTAGAATCAGACTGGGGATAATTTTGAGGAGATAGAATCAGACTGGGGCTAATTTTGAGGGAGTAGAATCAGACTGGGGATAAATTTGAAGGGGTAGAATCAGACTGGATCAACTTTTTGGGGTAGAATCAAACTGGGGCTAATTCTGGGGGGTAAAATCAGACTGGGCTTAATTCTGAGAGGGTAGAATCAGGCTGGGGCTAATTTTGAGGGGGTAGAATGAGACAGGGTCTAATTTGAAAGGGTAAAATCAGACTGGGGCTAATTTTGAGGGGGCAGAATCAGACTGGGTATAATTTTGAGAGGGTAGATTCAGACTGGGTATAATTTTGAGGGGTAGAATCAGACTGGGTCTAATTTTGAGGGGGTACAATCAGACTGGGGCTAATTTTGGGGGGTAGAATCAGACGGGCTAATTTTGAGGGGGTAGAATCAGACTGGTTCTAATTTTGAGGGGGTAGAATCAGACTGGGTATAATTTTGAAGGGATAGAATCAGACTGGGTCTAATTTTGAGGGATAGAATCAGACTGGGTATAATTTTGAGGGAGTAGATTCAGACTGGGTCTAATTTTGGGGGGTAGAATCAGACTGGGGCTAATTTTGAGGGGGTAGAATAAGACTGGGTATAATTTTGAGGGGGTAGAATCAGACTGGGTATGATTTTGAGGGGGTACAATCAGACTGGGTCTAATTTTGGGGGGTAGAATCAGACGGGCTAATTTTGAGGGGGTAGAATCAGACTGGTTCTAATTTTGAGGGGGTAGAATCAGACAGGGTATAATTTTGAAGGGATAGAATCAGACTGGGTCTAATTTTGAGGGGTAGAATCAGACTGGGTATAATTTTGAGGGGGTAGAATCAGACTGGGTCTAATTTTGGGGGGTAGAATCAGACTGGGGCTAATTTTGAGGGAATAGAATCAGACTGGGTATAATTTTGAGGGGGTAGAATCAGACTGGGTATGATTTTGAGGGGGTAGAATCAGACTGGGTCTAATTTTGGGGGGTAGACTCAGACTGGGGCTAATTTTGAGGGCGTAGAATCAGACTGGGTATAATTTTGAGGGGGTAGAATCAGGCTGGGTCTAATTTTGGGGGGTAAAATCAAACCTGGGGCTTAATTTGGGGGTTGTAGAATCAGACGGGGGCTAATTTTGAGGGGGTAGAATCAGACTGGGTATACTTTTGAGGGGGTGGAATCAGACTGGGTATAATTTTGAGGGGGTAGAATCAGACTGGGTATAATTTTGAAGGGGTA
This sequence comes from Lepisma saccharinum, assembly GCF_977018435.1. Lineage (NCBI taxonomy): Eukaryota > Metazoa > Arthropoda > Insecta > Zygentoma > Lepismatidae > Lepisma > Lepisma saccharinum. The sequence continues at coordinate 68,134,536 of NC_139238.1, read as the reverse complement.
GAATCAGACTGGGTATAATTTTGAGGGTTAGGATCAGACTGGGTCTAATTTTGGGGGGTAGAATCAGGCTGGGGCTAATTTTGAGGGGGTAGAATCAGACTGGGTATAATTTTGAAAAGGATAGAATCAGACTGGGGCTAATTTTGAGGGGGTGGAATCAGACTGGGTATAATTTTCAGGGGGTAGAATCAGACTGGGTATGATTTTGAGGGTGTAGAATCAGACTGGGTCTAATTTTGGGGGGTAGACTCAGACTGGGGCTAATTTTGAGGGGGTAGAATCAGACTGGGTCTAATTTTGAGAGGGTAGAATCAGACTGGGTCTAATTCTGAGGGGGTAGATTCAGACTGGGGCTAATTTTGAGGGGGTACAATCAGACTGGGGATAATTTTGAGGGGGTAGAATCAGACTGGGGATAATTTTGAGGGGATAGAATCAGACTGGGTATAATTTTGAGGGAGTTGAATCAACAGGTCTAATTTTGGGGGGTAGAATCAGACTGGGGCTAATTTTGAGGGGGTAGAATCAGACTGGGGTAATGTTGAGGGGGTAGAATCAGACTGGGGCTAATTTTGAGGGGGTAGAATCAGACTGGGGATAATTTTGAGGGGATAGAATCAGACTTGGGCTACTTTTGACGGAGTAGAATCAGACTGGGGATAAATTTGAGGGGGTAGAATCAGACTGGATCTACTTTTGGGGGTAGAATCAGACTGGGGCTAATTCTGGGGGGTAAAATCAGACTGGGCTTAATTCTGAGAGGGTAGAATCAGACTGGGGCTAATTCTGAGGGGGTAGAATGAGACAGGGTCTAATTTGAAAGGGTAAAATCAGACTGGGGCTAATTTTGAGGGGGTAGAATCAGACTGGGTATAATTTTGAGAGGGTAGAATCAGACTGGGTATAATTTTGAGGGGTAGAATCAGACTGGGTATAATTTTGGGGGGTAGAATCAGACTGGGGCTAATTTTGAGGGGGTAGAATCAGACTGGGTATAATTTTCAGGGGGTAGCATCAGACTGGGTCTAATTTTGAGGGGGTACAATCAGACTGGGTCTAATTTTTGGGGGGTAGAATCAGACGGGCTAATTTTGAGGGGGTAGAATCAGACTGGTTCTAATTTTGAGGGGGTAGAATCAGACTGGTATAATTTTGAAGGGGTAGAATCAGACTGGGGCTAATTTTGGGGGGTAGAATCAGACTGGGGCTAATTTTAAGGGGTAGAATCAGACTGGGTATAATTTTGAGGGGGTGGAATCAGACTGGGTATAATTTTGAGGGGGTAGAATCAGACTGGGTATAATTTTGAGGGGGTAAAATCAAACCTGGGGCTTAATTTGGGAGTTGTAGAATCAGACGGGGGCTAATTTTGAGGGAGTAGAATCAGACTGGGTATACTTTTGAGGGGGTGGAATCAGACTGGGTATAATTTTGAGGGGGTAGAATCAGACTGGGTATAATTTTGAGGGGGTAGAATCAGACTGGGTTTAATTTTGAGGGTTAGGATCAGACTGGGTATAATTTTGGGGGGTAGAATCAGGCTGGGGCTAATTTTGAGGGGGTAGAATCAGACTGGGTATAATTTTGAAGGGTATAGAATCAGACTGGGGCTAATTTTGAGGGGGTACAATCAGACTGGGGATAATATTGAGGGGGTAGAATCAGACTGGGGATACTTTTGGGGGGGTAGAATCAGACTGGGGCTAATTTTGAGGGGGTAGAATCAACGGGTCTAATTTTGGGGGGTAGAATCAGACTGGGGCTAATTTTGAGGGGGTAGAATCAGACTGGGTCTAATTCTGAGGGGGTAGAATCAGACTGGGGCTAATTTTGAGGGGGTAGAATCAGACTGGGGTTAATTTTGAGGGGGTAGAATCAGATGGGGATAATTTTGAGGGGGTAGAATCAGACTGGGGCTAATTTTGAGGGGTAGAATCAACGGGTCTAATTTTGGGGGGTAGAATCAGACTGGGGCTAATTTTGAGGGGGTAGAATCAGACTGGGGCTAATTTTGGGGGGTAGAATCAGACTGGGGCTAATTTTGAAGGGGTAGAATCAGACTGGGTATAATTTTGAGGGGGTAGACTCAGACTGGGGCTAATTTTGAGGGCGTAGAATCAGACTGGGTAAAATTTTGAGGGGGTAGAATCAGCCTGGGTCTAATTTTGAGGGGGTAGAATCAGACTGGGTCTAAATCTGAGGGGGTTGAATCAGACTGGGGCTAATTTTGAGGGGGTAGAATCAGACTGGGGATAATTTTGAGGGGGTAGAATCAGACTGGGGATAATTTTGAGGGGGTAGAATAAGACTGGGGTAATTTTGAGGGTATAGAATCAGACTGGGGCTAATTTTGAGGGGGTAGGATCAGACTGGGGATAATTTTGAGGGGGTAGAAACAGACTGGGTCTAATTTTGAGGGGTAGAATCAGACTGGGTTCAATTTTGAGGGGGTAAAATCAAACCTGGGGCTTAATTTTAGGGAAGAGACTGGAAAAGTTTTCCGTCCAACAAAACAGCATACAGGATTATTTGCTAAATAACTGTGACGTTTTCGAAATCAGAAATATTATCCTTTATTACTTTGCTCCTAAGGTCCCCTAACTTGTACATTTTAATAAACAAACGTGAAAGTTCTGGGGGCGCGCAAGTGGCCCCCTTTGCCCCCGCCAAGTTACGCCTATGCTATATGCTTTCAATCCAATTTTCTTTGAGGGGGATAAAAGCACCCTGGCAGGGATAAAAATATTTTTCTCTTGCCAGAGATAAAATTTTCTGTGAGGGGGAAATCCCTCCCATCCTCCCCCCCCCGTTAATTCGCACACTGTTGACACATTACGAAGGAGAAATAACAGCCTATCCAACTGGAAACTAGAGAGTTTGAAAGCCGAGAGGAAAGAATAAAGGATGTCGTCGCTTCTGTTGCGTGACTATACGAAAGAAAACTGTATGTTGTGCTGTGTATTGATACTTCCAAAAATATTACTGCGTAGTTAACTCGCTTTTCTTTCAGCAAGATATAATTGCATTGATTTATCCTCCTCTGACAGGGTTGTCGCCTTGTAATCAAGGATTCCCGGGTTGGATCCCGGTGGAAGCTTTGTATTATAGAATTCTCAACACCTTATTGCAAAGGAAAGAAGTGCTGCTTCATTGTAAATTGGGAAAATCAGTTTCATTCCGTGCATTCTTTTCATAATTTTATGACAATTTGTTCATCTGTAGCCCTTTCATCAGTCAACAGTGTGAACTGCCTCTTCATGCGTTTATTTACATCTTGCACGTTTTTTCCTATTCCGATAGAAGAGCATGCATGTTAGCCGCACTTTTCTTTCTTTCGTGATAAGGTGAGTGCGTCGTTCCTGTTCTCGCAAAAACATATAACATATTGCAGACATGCTCATAGAAACTCAATAACTGATTCTCTCTCTTTTGCGTCTTCTTTCAAGAGATTTGTGGAGAAACTCAACATGAGATATCAGTACAAATATGCTTCAAAGAAATATTTTTTCAATATTCCAACAAAAAGCAGATCTGCAATAATAATTATAAGTATTAAGCATTAATAATCTAAACTTACATATATATATATATTTACAAAAGAAAAGTGTGTTAAGCTTTTTGTACAATTTTAACGTGCCGTCATCTAGTGATGCAAATTGAATTAATGCTGCGCAAAAGGTGTACATCCGAGGGAAGAAAATTTGACTTCGGCATGTACAAAACATGTGAAGCAGCACGTTTGATAATAAGAATGACAACTAACAACAGTATGTGCTACAAGTCGCCAAGCTTTAAAGTTTTCCTGTTTCTACAAAAATATATACTATTTATTTCATGAGTAAAAGTTTTCAATATTAGCTCAACGATTTTAAATCTTGCAAAGAAAATGTTAGTATACTGGATTTAGTACGTTGTCTTGTCTCTAGTTAGAACTGCTGAAAATAAGTGTTCACGGGTTACCAGCCAGGTTAAATCGGATTTAATCTGGTAATCCGAGAACACTTGTTCGAATCACGTCGCCAAGGAAAGCTACAAATCCTATTTTTGCTGAAAATACGTTTTTGTCTATGACAATGTATTTAAGTAAAAACTCTTGACAATTACTTTCTGGAAAAGAACATCAATAAGAAACAGACTTCTAATCAAGAAACTCAAGAAGTCTCGCCATAGACATGGACATCTGTTGTCAAAATATTACATCGAGAAACCACCCCGTTGGTAAAATTTCAGTAACCACCAAACGTCTGAAATTCCTTTATTTTCTTCTTTTTCACATTGGTACTTACGTATTCTGCATTCCTAAGGATTCTTCAAGGTGGCATTTCGTTTTTTTCACGCAAATAATCTCAACTTTCGACATATCGAGTAATTCTTGTTTGTTCGTTTTCGCTTGCGTTACACGCAATATGGAGGAGAAATCTTGACTAGCGTTGTCGATGATCAGTGGTTATGCAGTGTTGCAATCTTCTTCATCGAAAAATACCTACTTTCGTGATACTGATTTTGTATTTTTTTTCCAGGTTTGAAAACCCCACGAACCATGCACAGATAGTCCCACGAACCATTCACGGATAGCCCCAAGAACCATTCATAAATAGCCCCACAAACCATTCACGGATAGCCCCACGAACCCTTCATAAATAGCCCCACGAACCATTTCCGGTAAGGTTAGGTTAGGTAGGGTCACGTATAGGTTACAATAGTTAAAAATTGGTTTCGAAAAAAAATATGCGTAGCCCCACACACCATTCTCGCATAGCCCCAAGAACCATTGACACATAGACCCACGAACCATTGACACATAGCCCCACGAACCATTGACACATAGCCCCACAAACCATTTGCGGAAACGTACCTTCTTCAGTTACAAAAACACGTATTCGGAAACACTGACCGGGATTACGTCATCACACACAGGCTACATCCACCTGAAAGTAAATGGATGCAAGAGCTTTCGTGCATCGGTCACACATTTATATCGAGAAATACATGATTTACCAGCAAAATTCAATGAACGATGCGATAAAACACTTCCCCGAACTTCCACAATTATAAAGAAACTGCATTCGGTAAATAATTTCTCCTGTAAAATTGAAGAAATACGTTTTGAGGATACAAAAATTTTACCAAAACATCAACTATCTTTTAGTACTATCTCTGGCAGTATACAAGAACATTCGGGCAAAACATTACGAGTGTGCCATTACCGTTGTCACAGACTCACTACTCTTGCGTAATGAGCGCAATGTGGCCAGGCCATACCACATCTTATTCTCAAACAGATCCAATTTTGTCCAACAGAAACTGAAAGTAAAAGTTTCGCCTATTTTACACTGTAATAAATGTAAAAATCATAAAACCATTATTATCATTGTTCTCGTCGTGTTATTATTTTATTATTAGTGTCAATTTCTTGAATTGCTAATTCTTATTTTCTCCATTTATTTCTGAGACACGCCATTCTACTAAGAGAGGGGGAGACAGCTGAGAGTAATTCTACCGCCACAACGTGAGAGAAGATTAGAATGAAACACAGAAGAAAACAGACGAGGAAGAGAAGACGAGAGAGAGAATTGGCTTCACACAGGCACGTATACAAGGGGCGGCCTAGGGGGGTAGACCCCTTCCGAAAGTTTTCGATTTACACTAGATAAAATGAGATTTTTTGTTTCTTGTGGTGTGAAATAAAATAATGTGACGTTAATTTAAGGATAGAAATAATTATCGAGGCAAGACGGAGAATGTTCTAAAACCCTATTATTGTTAATAGGTGGACATCAGGGGGTCGAGCCCCCCCCCCCCCATCGAGATATTTTTCTGTTTACACTAGATAAACTTACGTAGGTTTTTGGCTTCTTGAATAATGTGATGATAATTTGAAATAACTAATTATCGAGACATAACGGAGAATGTTCTATAACTCTGTTATTGTTAATAGCGCGTATCCCAGGTGGGGATCAGGTGGCTCGATGACACCACCCTCACAATATTAATTTCCAGTTTACACTACATAAAATTAGGTTTTTGTCTTCTTGAATATTGTGACGATAATTTAAGGAGAGAAATACTTATCACGGCAAGACGGAGAATTTTCAATAAACATGTTGTTGATAATATTGTACATAAAAACTTCTTTTGTTCTTTCGGTGTTTTCGCAGCGAACTTGGAAATTTTGTAGAGACTTGTCAGCATTTGGAAGCTGCATAACAAATGTAGCGCCACACGTAGAGCGATTCGTTGTAATTAACCTTTCGATTCATCCTTTGGATGTGGTATGTTCCTTATCTTGAGTGAACCTTTCGATTCATCCTTTGGATGCGGTATGTTCCTTATGTACAGTCAACCTTTCGATTCCTCCCTTGGATGCGATATGTTCCTAATCTTGAGTGAATCTTTCGATTCATCCTTTGGATGCGGTACGTTCCGCCTTATCTTGAGTGAACCTTTCGATTCATCCTTTGGATGCGGTATGTTCCTCCTTATCTTCAGTGAACCTTTCGATTCATCCTTTGGATGCGGTATGTTCCTTATCTTGAGTGAATCTTTCGATTCATCCTTTGGATGCGGTATGTTCCTTATCTTGAGAGAACCTTTCGATTCATCCTTTGGATGCGATATGTTCCGCCTTATCTTGAGTGAACCTTTCGATTCATCCTTTGGATGCGGTATGTTCCTCCTTATCTTGAGAGAACCTTTCGATTCATCCTTTGGATGCGGTATGTTCCTTATCTTGAGTGAATCTTTCGATTCATCCTTTGGATGCGGTATGTTCCTTATCTTGAGAGAACTTTTCGATTCATCCTTTGGATGCGGTATGTTCCTTATCTTGAGTGAATCTTTCGATTCATCCTTTGGATGCGGTATGTTCCTTATCTTGAGTGAACCTTTCGATTCATCCTTTGGATGCGGTATGTACCTCCTTATCTTGAGTGAATCTTTCGATTCATCCTTTGGATGCGGTATGTACCTTATCTTGAGTGAACCTTTCGATTCATCCTTTGGATGCGGTATGTACCTTATCTTGAGTGAACCTTTCGATTCCTCCTTTGGATGCGGTATGTTCCTCCTTATCTTGAGTGAACCTTTCGATTCATCCTTTGGATGCGGTATGTACCTCCTTATCTTGAGTGAACCTTTCGATTCATCCTTTGGATGCGGTATGTACCTCCTTATCTTGAGTGAACCTTTCGATTCATCCTTTGGATGCGGTATGTACCTTATCTTGAGTGAACCTTTCGATTCATCCTTTGGATGCGGTATGTTCCTCCTTATCTTGAGTGAACCTTTCGATTCATTCTCTGGATGCGGTATGTACCTCCTTATCTTGAGTGAACCTTTCGATTCCTCCTTTGGATGCGGTATGTACCTCCTTATCTTGAGTGAACCTTTCGATTCATCCTTTGGATGCGGTATGTTCCTCCTTATCTTGAGTGAACCTTTCGATTCATCCTTTGGATGCGGTATGTACTTCCTTATCTTGAGTGAACCTTTCGATTCATCCTTTGGATGCGGTATGTACCTCCTTATCTTGAGTGAACCTTTCGATTCATCCTTTGGATGCGGTATGTACCTTATCTTGAGTGAACCTTTCGATTCATCCTTTGGATGCGGTATGTTCCTCCTTATCTTGAGTGAACCTTTCGATTCATCCTTTGGATGCGGTATGTACCTCCTTATCTTGAGTGAACCTTTCGATTCCTCCTTTGGATGCGGTATGTACCTCCTTATCTTGAGTGAACCTTTCGATTCCTCCTTTGGATGCGGTATGTTCCTCCTTATCTTGAGTGAACCTTTCGATTCATCCTTTGGATGCGGTATGTACCTCCTTATCTTGAGTGAACCTTTCGATTCATCCTTTGGATGCGGTATGTACCTCCTTATCTTGAGTGAACCTTTCGATTCATCCTTTGGATGCGGTATGTACCTTATCTTGAGTGAACCTTTCGATTCATCCTTTGGATGCGGTATGTTCCTTATCTTGAGTGAACCTTTCGATTCATCCTTTGGATGCGGTATGTTCCTTATCTTGAGTGAACCTTTCGATTCATCCTTTGGATGCGGTATGTACCTCCTTATCTTGAGTGAACCTTTCGATTCCTCCTTTGGATGCGGTATGTACCTCCTTATCTTGAGTGAACCTTTCGATTCATCCTTTGGATGCGGTATGTACCTTATCTTGAGTGAACCTTTCGATTCATCCTTTGGATGCGGTATGTACCTTATCTTGAGTGAACCTTTCGATTCATCCTTTGGATGCGGTATGTTCCTTATCTTGAGTGAACCTTTCGATTCATCCTTTGGATGCGGTATGTACCTTATCTTGAGTGAACCTTTCGATTCATCCTTTGGATGTGGTATGTACCTTATCTTGAGTGAACCTTTCGATTCATCCTTTGGATGCGGTATGTTCCTTATCTTGAGTGAATCTTTCGATTCATCCTTTGGATGCGGTATGTTCCTTATCTTGAGAGAACCTTTCGATTCATCCTTTGGATGCGGTATGTACCTCCTTATCTTGAGTGAACCTTTCGATTCATCCTTTGGATGCGGTATGTTCCTTATCTTGAGAGAACCTTTCGATTCATCCTTTGGATGCGGTATGTTCCTTATCTTGAGAGAACCTTTCGATTCATCCTTTGGATGCGGTATGTTCCTTATCTTGAGTGAATCTTTCGATTCATCCTTTGGATGCGGTATGTACCTTATCTTGAGTGAACCTTTCGATTCATCCTTTGGATGCGGTATGTACCTTATCTTGAGAGAACCTTTCGATTCATCCTTTGGATGCGGTATGTTCCTTATCTTGAGTGAATCTTTCGATTCATCCTTTGGATGCGGTATGTTCCTTATCTTGAGTGAACCTTTCGATTCATCCTTTGGATGCGGTATGTACCTCCTTATCTTGAGTGAACCTTTCGATTCATCCTTTGGATGCGGTATGTACCTTATCTTGAGTGAACCTTTCGATTCATCCTTTGGATGCGGTATGTTCCTTATCTTGAGTGAACCTTTCGATTCCTCCTTTGGATGCGGTATGTACCTCCTTATCTTGAGTGAACCTTTCGATTCATCCTTTGGATGCGGTATGTACCTTATCTTGAGTGAACCTTTCGATTCCTCCTTTGGATGCGGTATGTACCTTATCTTGAGTAAACCTTTCGAATCATCCTTTGGATGCGGTATGTACCTCCTTATCTTGAGTAAACCTTTCGATTCCTCCTTTGGATGCGGTATGTACCTTATCTTGAGTGAACCTTTCGATTCATCCTTTGGATGCGGTATGTTCCTTATCTTGAGTGAACCTTTCGATTCATCCTTTGGATGCGGTATGTACCTCCTTATCTTGAGTGAACCTTTCGATTCCTCCTTTGGATGCGGTATGTACCTTATCTTGAGTGAACCTTTCGATTCATCCTTTGGATGCGGTATGTTCCTTATCTTGAGTGAACCTTTCGATTCATCCTTTGGATGCGGTATGTACCTCCTTATCTTGAGTGAACCTTTCGATTCATCCTTTGGATGCGGTATGTACCTTATCTTGAGTGAACCTTTCGATTCCTCCTTTGGATGCGGTATGTACCTTATCTTGAGTGAACCTTTTGATTCATCCTTTGGATGCGGTATGTTCCTTATCTTGAGTGAACCTTTCGATTCATCCTTTGGATGCGGTATGTACCTTATCTTGAGTGAACCTTTCGATTCCTCCTTTCGATGCGGTATGTACCTCCTTATCTTGAGTGAACCTTTCGATTCATCCTTTGGATGCGGTATGTACCTTATCTTGAGTGAACCTTTCGATTCATCCTTTGGATGCGGTATGTTCCTTATCTTGAGTGAACCTTTCGATTCATCCTTTGGATGCGGTATGTACCTTATCTTGAGTGAACCTTTCGATTCCTCCTTTGGATGCGGTATGTACCTCCTTATCTTGAGTGAACCTTTCGATTCATCCTTTGGATGCGGTATGTACCTTATCTTGAGTGAACCTTTCGATTCCTCCTTTGGATGCGGTATGTACCTTATCTTGAGTGAACCTTTCGATTCATCCTTTGGATGCGGTATGTTCCTTATCTTGAGTGAACATTTCGATTCATCCTTTGGATGCGGTATGTACCTTATCTTGAGTGAACCTTTCGATTCATCCTTTGGATGCGGTATGTACCTCCTTATCTTGAGTGAACCTTTCGATTCATCCTTTGGATGCGGTATGTACCTTATCTTGAGTGAACCTTTCGATTCATCCTTTGGATGCGGTATGTACCTTATCTTGAGTGAACCTTTCGATTCCTCCTTTGGATGCGGTATGTACCTCCTTATCTTGAGTGAACCTTTCGATTCATCCTTTGGATGCGGTATGTACCTTATCTTGAGTGAACCTTTCGATTCCTCCTTTGGATGCGGTATGTACCTTATCTTGAGTGAACCTTTCGATTCATCCTTTGGATGCGGTATGTACCTCCTTATCTTGAGTGAACCTTTCGATTCATCCTTTGGATGCGGTATGTACCTTATCTTGAGTGAACCTTTCGATTCCTCCTTTGGATGCGGTATGTACCTCCTTATCTTGAGTGAACCTTTCGATTCATCCTTTGGATGCGGTATGTACCTTATCTTGAGTGAACCTTTCGATTCCTCCTTTGGATGCGGTGTGTTCCTTATCTTGAGTGAACCTTTCGATTCATCCTTTGGATGCGGTATGTACCTTATCTTGAGTGAACCTTTCGATTCCTCCTTTGGATGCGGTATGTACCTTATTTTGAGTGAACCTTTCGATTCATCCTTTGGATGCGGTATGTACCTCCTTATCTTGAGTGAACCTTTCGATTCATCCTTTGGATGCGGTATGTACCTTATCTTGAGTGAACCTTTCGATTCCTCCTTTGGATGCGGTATGTACCTCCTTATCTTGAGTGAACCTTTCGATTCATCCTTTGGATGCGGTATGTACCTTATCTTGAGTGAACCTTTCGATTCCTCCTTTGGATGCGGTATGTTCCTTATCTTGAGTGAACCTTTCGATTCATCCTTTGGATGCGGTATGTTCCTTATCTTGAGTGAACCTTTCGATTCCTCCTTTGGATGCGGTATGTACCTTATCTTGAGTGAACCTTTCGATTCATCCTTTGGATGCGGTATGTACCTCCTTATCTTGAGTGAACCTTTCGATTCATCCTTTGGATGCGGTATGTACCTTATCTTGAGTGAACCTTTCGATTCCTCCTTTGGATGCGGTATGTACCTCCTTATCTTGAGTGAACCTTTCGATTCCTCCCTTGGATGCGGTATGTACCTTATCTTGAGTGAACCTTTCGATTCATCCTTTGGATGCGGTATGTACCTTATCTTGAGTGAACCTTTCGATTCCTCCTTTGGATGCGGTATGTTCCTTATCTTGAGTGAACCTTTCGATTCATCCTTTGGATGCGGTATGTACCTCCTTATCTTGAGTGAACCTTTCGATTCATCCTTTGGATGCGGTATGTACCTTATCTTGAGTGAACCTTTCGATTCCTCCTTTGGATGCGGTATGCACCTCCTTATCTTGAGTGAACCTTTCGATTCATCCTTTGGATGCGGTATGTACCTTATCTTGCGTGAACCTTTCGATTCCTCCTTTGGATGCGGTATGTACCTTATCTTGAGTGAACCTTTCGATTCCTCCTTTGGATGCGGTATGTTCCTTATCTTGAGTGAACCTTTCGATTCATCCTTTGGATGCGGTATGTACCTCCTTATCTTGAGTGAACCTTTCGATTCATCCTTTGGATGCGGTATGTACCTTATCTTGAGTGAACCTTTCGATTCCTCCTTTGGATGCGGTATGTTCCTTATCTTGAGTGAACCTTTCGATTCCTCCTTTGGATGCGGTATGTACCTCCTTATCTTGAGTGAACCTTTCGATTCCTCCTTTGGATGCGGTATGTTCCTCCTTATCTTGAGTGAACCTTTCGATTCATCCTTTGGATGCGGTATGTACCTCCTTATCTTGAGTGAACCTTTCGATTCATCCTTTGGATGCGGTATGTACCTTATCTTGAGTGAACCTTTCGATTCCTCCTTTGGATGCGGTATGTACCTTATCTTGAGTGAACCTTTCGATTCCTCCTTTGGATGCGGTATGTACCTTATCTTGAGTGAACCTTTCGATTCATCCTTTGGATGCGGTATGTACCTTATCTTGAGTGAACCTTTCGATTCCTCCTTTGGATGCGGTATGTTCCTTATCTTGAGTGAACCTTTCGATTCATCCTTTGGATGCGGTATGTACCTCCTTATCTTGAATGAACCTTTCGATTCATCCTTTGGATGCGGTATGTACCTCCTTATCTTGAGTGAACCTTTCGATTCATCCTTTGGATGCGGTATGTACCTTATCTTGAGTGAACCTTTCGATTCATCCTTTGGATGCGGTATGTTCCTTATCTTGAGTGAACCTTTCGATTCATCCTTTGGATGCGGTATGTTCCTTATCTTGAGTGAACCTTTCGATTCATCCTTTGGATGCGGTATGTACCTCCTTATCTTGAGTGAACCTTTCGATTCCTCCTTTGGATGCGGTATGTACCTCCTTATCTTGAGTGAACCTTTCGATTCATCCTTTGGATGCGGTATGTACCTTATCTTGAGCGAACCTTTCGATTCATCCTTTGGATGCGGTATGTACCTTATCTTGAGTGAACCTTTCGATTCATCCTTTGGATGCGGTATGTTCCTTATCTTGAGTGAACCTTTCGATTCATCCTTTGGATGCGGTATGTACCTTATCTTGAGTGAACCTTTCGATTCATCCTTTGGATGCGGTATGTACCTTATCTTGAGTGAACCTTTCGATTCCTCCTTTGGATGCGGTATGTACCTCCTTATCTTGAGTGAACCTTTCGCTTCATCCTTTGGATGCGGTATGTACCTTATCTTGAGTGAACCTTTCGATTCATCCTTTGGATGCGGTATGTTCCTTATCTTGAGTGAACCTTTCGATTCATCCTTTGGATGCGGTATGTACCTTATCTTGAGTGAACCTTTCGATTCCTCCTTCGGATGCGGTATGTACCTCCTTATCTTGAGTGAACCTTTCGATTCATCCTTTGGATGCGGTATGTACCTTATCTTGAGTGAACCTTTCGATTCCTCCTTTGGATGCGGTATGTTCCTTATCTTGAGTGAACCTTTCGATTCATCCTTTGGATGCGGTATGTTCCTTATCTTGAGTGAACCTTTCGATTCATCCTTTGGATGCGGTATGTACCTTATCTTGAGTGAACCTTTCGATTCATCCTTTGGATGCGGTATGTACCTCCTTATCTTGAGTGAACCTTTCGATTCATCCTTTGGATGCGGTATGTACCTTATCTTGAGTGAACCTTTCGATTCATCCTTTGGATGCGGTATGTACCTTATCTTGAGTGAACCTTTCGATTCCTCCTTTGGATGCGGTATGTACCTCCTTATCTTGAGTGAACCTTTCGATTCATCCTTTGGATGCGGTATGTACCTTATCTTGAGTGAACCTTTCGATTCCTCCTTTGGATGCGGTATGTACCTTATCTTGAGTGAACCTTTCGATTCCTCCTTTGGATGCGGTATGTTCCTTATCTTGAGTGAACCTTTCGATTCCTCCTTTGGATGCGGTATGTACCTTATCTTGAGTGAACCTTTCGATTCCTCCTTTGGATGCGGTATGTTCCTTATCTTGAGTGAACCTTTCGATTCCTCCTTTGGATGCGGTATGTTCCTTATCTTGAGTGAACCTTTCGATTCCTCCTTTGGATGCGGTATGTACCTTATCTTGAGTGAACCTTTCGATTCATCCTTTGGATGCGGTATGTACCTCCTTATCTTGAGTGAACCTTTCGATTCATCCTTTGGATGCGGTATGTACCTTATCTTGAGTGAACCTTTCGATTCCTCCTTTGGATGCGGTATGTACCTTATCTTGAGTGAACCTTTCGATTCCTCCTTTGGATGCGGTATGTACCTTATCTTGAGTGAACCTTTCGATTCATCCTTTGGATGCGGTATGTACCTTATCTTGAGTGAACCTTTCGATTCCTCCTTTGGATGCGGTATGTTCCTTATCTTGAGTGAACCTTTCGATTCATCCTTTGGATGCGGTATGTACCTCCTTATCTTGAGTGAACCTTTCGATTCCTCCTTTGGATGCGGTATGTACCTTATCTTGAGTGAACCTTTCGATTCCTCCTTTGGATGCGGTATGTACCTCCTTATCTTGAGTGAACCTTTCGATTCATCCTTTGGATGCGGTATGTACCTTATCTTGAGTGAACCTTTCGATTCCTTCTTTAAATGCGGTATGTACCTTATCTTGAGTGAATCTTTCGATTCCTCCTTTGGATGCGGTATGTACCTTATCTTGAGTGAACCTTTCGATTCATCCTTTGGATGCGGTATGTACCTCCTTATCTTGAGTGAACCTTTCGATTCATCCTTTGGATGCGGTATGTACCTTATCTTGAGTGAACCTTTCGATTCCTCCTTTGGATGCGGTATGTTTCTTATCTTGAGTGAACCTTTCGATTCCTCCTTTGGATGCGGTATGTACCTCCTTATCTTGAGTGAACCTTTCGATTCCTCCTTTGGATGCGGTATGTTCCTTATCTTGAGTGAACCTTTCGATTCATCCTTTGGATGCGGTATGTACCTCCTTATCTTGAGTGAACCTTTCGATTCATCCTTTGGATGCGGTATGTACCTTATCTTGAGTGAACCTTTCGATTCCTCCTTTGGATGCGGTATGTACCTTATCTTGAGTGAACCTTTCGATTCCTCCTTTGGATGCGGTATGTACCTTATCTTGAGTGAACCTTTCGATTCATCCTTTGGATGCGGTATGTACCTTATCTTGAGTGAACCTTTCGATTCCTCCTTTGGATGCGGTATGTTCCTTATCTTGAGTGAACCTTTCGATTCATCCTTTGGATGCGGTATGTACCTCCTTATCTTGAGTGAACCTTTCGATTCATCCTTTGGATGCGGTATGTACCTCCTTATCTTGAGTGAACCTTTCGATTCATCCTTTGGATGCGGTATGTACCTTATCTTGAGTGAACCTTTCGATTCATCCTTTGGATGCGGTATGTTCCTTATCTTGAGTGAACCTTTCGATTCATCCTTTGGATGCGGTATGTTCCTTATCTTGAGTGAACCTTTCGATTCATCCTTTGGATGCGGTATGTACCTCCTTATCTTGAGTGAACCTTTCGATTCCTCCTTTGGATGCGGTATGTACCTCCTTATCTTGAGTGAACCTTTCGATTCATCCTTTGGATGCGGTATGTACCTTATCTTGAGTGAACCTTTCGATTCATCCTTTGGATGCGGTATGTACCTTATCTTGAGTGAACCTTTCGATTCATCCTTTGGATGCGGTATGTTCCTTATCTTGAGTGAACCTTTCGATTCATCCTTTGGATGCGGTATGTACCTTATCTTGAGTGAACCTTTCGATTCATCCTTTGGATGCGGTATGTACCTTATCTTGAGTGAACCTTTCGATTCATCCTTTGGATGCGGTATGTTCCTTATCTTGAGTGAATCTTTCGATTCATCCTTTGGATGCGGTATGTACCTTATCTTGAGTGAACCTTTCGATTCATCCTTTGGATGCGGTATGTACCTCCTTATCTTGAGTGAACCTTTCGATTCATCCTTTGGATGCGGTATGTTCCTTATCTTGAGAGAACCTTTCGATTCATCCTTTGGATGCGGTATGTTCCTTATCTTGAGAGAACCTTTCGATTCATCCTTTGGATGCGGTATGTTCCTTATCTTGAGTGAATCTTTCGATTCATCCTTTGGATGCGGTATGTACCTTATCTTGAGTGAACCTTTCGATTCATCCTTTGGATGCGGTATGTACCTTATCTTGAGAGAACCTTTCGATTCATCCTTTGGATGCGGTATGTTCCTTATCTTGAGTGAATCTTTCGATTCATCCTTTGGATGCGGTATGTTCCTTATCTTGAGTGAACCTTTCGATTCATCCTTTGGATGCGGTATGTACCTCCTTATCTTGAGTGAACCTTTCGATTCATCCTTTGGATGCGGTATGTACCTTATCTTGAGTGAACCTTTCGATTCATCCTTTGGATGCGGTATGTTCCTTATCTTGAGTGAACCTTTCGATTCCTCCTTTGGATGCGGTATGTACCTCCTTATCTTGAGTGAACCTTTCGATTCATCCTTTGGATGCGGTATGTACCTTATCTTGAGTGAACCTTTCGATTCCTCCTTTGGATGCGGTATGTACCTTATCTTGAGTGAACCTTTCGATTCATCCTTTGGATGCGGTATGTACCTCCTTATCTTGAGTGAACCTTTCGATTCCTCCTTTGGATGCGGTATGTACCTTATCTTGAGTGAACCTTTCGATTCATCCTTTGGATGCGGTATGTTCCTTATCTTGAGTGAACCTTTCGATTCATCCTTTGGATGCGGTATGTTCCTTATCTTGAGTGAACCTTTCGATTCATCCTTTGGATGCGGTATGTACCTTATCTTGAGTGAACCTTTCGATTCCTCCTTTGGATGCGGTATGTACCTTATCTTGAGTGAACCTTTCGATTCATCCTTTGGATGCGGTATGTACCTCCTTATCTTGAGTGAACCTTTCGATTCCTCCTTTGGATGCGGTATGTACCTTATCTTGAGTGAACCTTTCGATTCATCCTTTGGATGCGGTATGTTCCTTATCTTGAGTGAACCTTTCGATTCATCCTTTGGATGCGGTATGTACCTCCTTATCTTGAGTGAACCTTTCGATTCATCCTTTGGATGCGGTATGTACCTTATCTTGAGTGAACCTTTCGATTCCTCCTTTGGATGCGGTATGTACCTTATCTTGAGTGAACCTTTCGATTCATCCTTTGGATGCGGTATGTTCCTTATCCTGAGTGAACCTTTCGATTCATCCTTTGGATGCGGTATGTACCTTATCTTGAGTGAACCTTTCGATTCCTCCTTTGGATGCGGTATGTACCTCCTTATCTTGAGTGAACCTTTCGATTCATCCTTTGGATGCGGTATGTACCTTATCTTGAGTGAACCTTTCGATTCATCCTTTGGATGCGGTATGTTCCTTATCTTGAGTGAACCTTTCGATTCATCCTTTGGATGCGGTATGTACCTTATCTTGAGTGAACCTTTCGATTCCTCCTTTGGATGCGGTATGTACCTCCTTATCTTGAGTGAACCTTTCGATTCATCCTTTGGATGCGGTATGTACCTTATCTTGAGTGAACCTTTCGATTCCTCCTTTGGATGCGGTATGTACCTTATCTTGAGTGAACCTTTCGATTCATCCTTTGGATGCGGTATGTTCCTTATCTTGAGTGAACCTTTCGATTCATCCTTTGGATGCGGTATGTACCTTATCTTGAGTGAACCTTTCGATTCATCCTTTGGATGCGGTATGTACCTCCTTATCTTGAGTGAACCTTTCGATTCATCCTTTGGATGCGGTATGTACCTTATCTTGAGTGAACCTTTCGATTCATCCTTTGGATGCGGTATGTACCTTATCTTGAGTGAACCTTTCGATTCCTCCTTTGGATGCGGTATGTACCTCCTTATCTTGAGTGAACCTTTCGATTCATCCTTTGGATGCGGTATGTACCTTATCTTGAGTGAACCTTTCGATTCCTCCTTTGGATGCGGTATGTACCTTATCTTGAGTGAACCTTTCGATTCCTCCTTTGGATGCGGTATGTTCCTTATCTTGAGTGAACCTTTCAATTCCTCCTTTGGATGCGGTATGTTCCTTATCTTGAGTGAACCTTTCGATTCCTCCTTTGGATGCGGTATGTACCTTATCTTGAGTGAACCTTTCGATTCATCCTTTGGATGCGGTATGTACCTCCTTATCTTGAGTGAACCTTTCGATTCATCCTTTGGATGCGGTATGTACCTTATCTTGAGTGAACCTTTCGATTCCTCCTTTGGATGCGGTATGTACCTTATCTTGAGTGAACCTTTCGATTCCTCCTTTGGATGCGGTATGTACCTTATCTTGAGTGAACCTTTCGATTCATCTTTTGGATGCGGTATGTACCTTATCTTGAGTGAACCTTTCGATTCCTCCTTTGGATGCGGTATGTTCCTTATCTTGAGTGAACCTTTCGATTCATCCTTTGGATGCGGTATGTACCTCCTTATCTTGAGTGAACCTTTCGATTCATCCTTTGGATGCGGTATGTACCTTATCTTGAGTGAACCTTTCGATTCCTCCTTTGGATGCGGTATGTTCCTTATCTTGAGTGAACCTTTCGATTCCTCCTTTGGATGCGGTATGTACCTTATCTTGAGTGAACCTTTCGATTCCTCCTTTGGATGCGGTATGTACCTCCTTATCTTGAGTGAACCTTTCGATTCATCCTTTGGATGCGGTATGTACCTTATCTTGAGTGAACCTTTCGATTCCTCCTTTGGATGCGGTATGTACCTTATCTTGAGTGAACCTTTCGATTCCTCCTTTGGATGCGGTATGTTCCTTATCTTGAGTGAACCTTTCGATTCATCCTTTGGATGCGGTATGTGCCTCCTTATCTTGAGTGAACCTTTCGATTCATCCTTTGGATGCGGTATGTACCTTATCTTGAGTGAACCTTTCGATTCCTCCTTTGGATGCGGTATGTACCTTATCTTGAGTGAACCTTTCGATTCATCCTTTGGATGCGGTATGTTCCTTATCTTGAGTGAACCTTTCGATTCCTCCTTTGGATGCGGTATGTACCTCCTTATCTTGAGTGAACCTTTCGATTCATCCTCTGGATGCGGTATGTACCTTATCTTGAGTGAACCTTTCGATTCCTCCTTTGGATGCGGTATGTACCTTATCTTGAGTGAACCTTTCGATTCCTCCTTTGGATGCGGTATGTACCTTATCTTGAGTGAACCTTTCGATTCATCCTTTGGATGCGGTATGTTCCTTATCTTGAGTGAACCTTTCGATTCATCCTTTGGATGCGGTATGTACCTTATCTTGAGTGAACCTTTCGATTCCTCCTTTGGATGCGGTATGTTCCTTATCTTGAGTGAACCTTTCGATTCATCCTTTGGATGCGGTATGTACCTCCTTATCTTGAGTGAACCTTTCGATTCCTCCTTTGGATGCGGTATGTACCTTATCTTGAGTGAACCTTTCGATTCATCCTTTGGATGCGGTATGTTCCTTATCTTGAGTGAACCTTTCGATTCATCCTTTGGATGCGGTATGTTCCTTATCTTGAGTGAACCTTTCGATTCCTCCTTTGGATGCGGTATGTTCCTTATCTTGAGTGAACCTTTCGATTCATCCTTTGGATGCGGTATGTACCTCCTTATCTTGAGTGAACCTTTCGATTCATCCTTTGGATGCGGTATGTACCTTATCTTGAGTGAACCTTTCGATTCCTCCTTTGGATGCGGTATGTACCTTATCTTGAGTGAACCTTTCGATTCATCCTTTGGATGCGGTATGTTCCTTATCTTGAGTGAACCTCTCGATTCATCCTTTGGATGCGGTATGTTCCTTATCTTGAGTGAACCTTTCGATTCCTCCTTTGGATGCGGTATGTACCTCCTTATCTTGAGTGAACCTTTCGATTCATCCTTTGGATGCGGTATGTACCTTATCTTGAGTGAACCTTTCGATTCCTCCTTTGGATGCGGTATGTACCTTATCTTGAGTGAACCTTTCGATTCCTCCTTTGGATGCGGTATGTACCTTATCTTGAGTGAACCTTTCGATTCATCCTTTGGATGCGGTATGTTCCTTATCTTGAGTGAACCTTTCGATTCCTCCTTTGGATGCGGTATGTACCTCCTTATCTTGAGTGAACCTTTCGATTCATCCTTTGGATGCGGTATGTACCTTATCTTGAGTGAACCTTTCGATTCCTCCTTTGGATGCGGTATGTACCTTATCTTGAGTGAACCTTTCGATTCATCCTTTGGATGCGGTATGTTCCTTATCTTGAGTGAAC
This sequence comes from Lepisma saccharinum, assembly GCF_977018435.1. Taxonomy (NCBI): domain Eukaryota; kingdom Metazoa; phylum Arthropoda; class Insecta; order Zygentoma; family Lepismatidae; genus Lepisma; species Lepisma saccharinum. Next base: position 68,114,557 of record NC_139238.1, on the reverse strand, counting down.
CTTTCGATTCCTCCTTTGGATGCGGTATGTACCTCCTTATCTTGAGTGAACCTTTCGATTCATCCTCTGGATGCGGTATGTACCTTATCTTGAGTGAACCTTTCGATTCCTCCTTTGGATGCGGTATGTACCTTATCTTGAGTGAACCTTTCGATTCCTCCTTTGGATGCGGTATGTACCTTATCTTGAGTGAACCTTTCGATTCATCCTTTGGATGCGGTATGTTCCTTATCTTGAGTGAACCTTTCGATTCATCCTTTGGATGCGGTATGTACCTTATCTTGAGTGAACCTTTCGATTCCTCCTTTGGATGCGGTATGTTCCTTATCTTGAGTGAACCTTTCGATTCATCCTTTGGATGCGGTGTGTACCTCCTTATCTTGAGTGAACCTTTCGATTCATCCTTTGGATGCGGTATGTACCTTATCTTGAGTGAACCTTTCGATTCCTCCTTTGGATGCGGTATGTACCTTATCTTGAGTGAACCTTTCGATTCATCCTTTGGATGCGGTATGTACCTCCTTATCTTGAGTGAACCTTTCGATTCATCCTTTGGATGCGGTATGTTCCTTATCTTGAGTGAACCTTTCGATTCCTCCTTTGGATGCGGTATGTACCTCCTTATCTTGAGTGAACCTTTCGATTCATCCTTTGGATGCGGTATGTACCTCCTTATCTTGAGTGAACCTTTCGATTCATCCTTTGGATGCGGTATGTACCTCCTTATCTTGAGTGAACCTTTCGATTCATCCTTTGGATGCGGTATGTTCCTTGTCTTGAGTGAACCTTTCGATTCCTCCTTTGGATGCGGTATGTACCTCCTTATCTTGAGTGAACCTTTCGATTCCTCCTTTGGATGCGGTATGTACCTTATCTTGAGTGAACCTTTCGATTCATCCTTTGGATGCGGTATGTACCTCCTTATCTTGAGTGAACCTTTCGATTCATCCTTTGGATGCGGTATGTACCTCCTTATCTTGAGTGAACCTTTCGATTCATCCTTTGGATGCGGTATGTTCCTTATCTTGAGTGAACCTTTCGATTCCTCCTTTGGATGCGGTATGTACCTCCTTATCTTGAGTGAACCTTTCGATTCATCCTTTGGATGCGGTATGTACCTCCTTATCTTGAGTGAACCTTTCGATTCATCCTTTGGATGCGGTATGTACCTCCTTATCTTGAGTGAACCTTTCGATTCCTCCTTTGGATGCGGTATGTTCCTTCTTATCTTGAGTGAACTTTTCGATTCATCCTTTGGATGCGGTATGTACCTCCTTATCTTGAGTGAACCTTTCGATTCATCCTTTGGATGCGGTATGTACCTCCTTATCTTGAGTGAACCTTTCGATTCCTCCTTTGGATGCGGTGTGTTCCTTCTTATCTTGAGTGAACCTTTCGATTCATCCTTTGGATGCGGTATGTACCTTATCTTGAGTGAACCTTTCGATTCATCCTTTGGATGCGGTATGTTCCTTATCTTGAGTGAATCTTTCGATTCATCCTTTGGATGCGGTATGTTCCTTATCTTGAGTGAACCTTTCGATTCATCCTTTGGATGCGGTATGTACCTCCTTATCTTGAGTGAACCTTTCGATTCATCCTTTGGATGCGGTATGTACCTCCTTATCTTGAGTGAACCTTTCGATTCCTCCTTTGGATGCGGTATGTACCTCCTTATCTTGAGTGAACCTTTCGATTCATCCTTTGGATGCGGTGTGTTCCTTCTTATCTTGAGTGAACCTTTCGATTCATCCTTTGGATGCGGTATGTACCTTATCTTGAGTGAACCTTTCGATTCATCCTTTGGATGCGGTATGTTCCTTATCTTGAGTGAATCTTTCGATTCATCCTTTGGATGCGGTATGTTCCTTATCTTGAGTGAACCTTTCGATTCATCCTTTGGATGCGGTATGTACCTCCTTATCTTGAGTGAACCTTTCGATTCATCCTTTGGATGCGGTATGTACCTTATCTTGAGTGAACCTTTCGATTCATCCTTTGGATGCGGTATGTACCTCCTTATCTTGAGTGAACCTTTCGATTCATCCTTTGGATGCGGTATGTACCTTATCTTGAGTGAACCTTTCGATTCATCCTTTGGATGCGGTATGTTCCTTATCTTGAGTGAACCTTTCGATTCCTCCTTTGGATGCGGTATGTACCTCCTTATCTTGAGTGAACCTTTCGATTCATCCTTTGGATGCGGTATGTACCTTATCTTGAGTGAACCTTTCGATTCATCCTTTGGATGCGGTATGTTCCTTTTCTTGAGTGAATCTTTCGATTCATCCTTTGGATGCGGTATGTACCTCCTTATCTTGAGTGAACCTTTCGATTCATCCTTTGGATGCGGTATGTTCCTTATCATGAGTGAACCTTTCGATTCCTCCTTTGGATACGGTATGTACCTCCTTATCTTGAGTGAACCTTTCGATTCATCCTTTGGATGCGGTATGTACCTTATCTTGAGTGAACCTTTCGATTCATCCTTTGGATGCGGTATGTACCTCCTTATCTTGAGTGAACCTTTCGATTCATCCTTTGGATGCGGTATGTACCTTATCTTGAGTGAACCTTTCGATTCCTCCTTTGGATGCGGTATGCACCTCCTTATCTTGAGTGAACCTTTCGATTCATCGTTTGGATGCGGTATGTACCTTATCTTGAGTGAACCTTTCGATTCATCCTTTGGATGCGGTATGTACCTTATCTTGAGTGAACCTTTCGATTTCTCCTTTGGATGCGGTATGTTCCTTATCTTGAGTGAACCTTTCGATTCATCCTTTGGATGCGGTATGTACCTTATCTTGAGAGAACCTTTCGATTCATCCTTTGGATGCGGTATGTACCTTATCTTGAGTGAACCTTTCGATTCATCCTTTGGATGCGGTATGTTCCTTATCTTGAGAGAACCTTTCGATTCATCCTTTGGATGCGGTATGTACCTTATCTTGAGTGAACCTTTCGATTCCTCCTTTGGATGCGGTATGTACCTCCTTATCTTGAGTGAACCTTTCGATTCATCCTTTGGATGCGGTATGTACCTTATCTTGAGTGAACCTTTCGATTCCTCCTTTGGATGCGGTATGTACCTTATCTTGAGTGAACCTTTCGATTCATCCTTTGGATGCGGTATGTTCCTTATCTTGAGTGAACCTTTCGATTCATCCTTTGGATGCGGTATGTACCTTATCTTGAGTGAACCTTTCGATTCATCCTTTGGATGCGGTATGTACCTCCTTATCTTGAGTGAACCTTTCGATTCATCCCTTGGATGCGGTATGTACCTTATCTTGAGTGAACCTTTCGATTCATCCTTTGGATGCGGTATGTACCTTATCTTGAGTGAACCTTTCGATTCCTCCTTTGGATGCGGTATGTACCTCCTTATCTTGAGTGAACCTTTCGATTCATCCTTTGGATGCGGTATGTACCTTATCTTGAGTGAACCTTTCGATTCCTCCTTTGGATGCGGTATGTACCTTATCTTGAGTGAACCTTTCGATTCCTCCTTTGGATGCGGTATGTTCCTTATCTTGAGTGAACCTTTCAATTCCTCCTTTGGATGCGGTATGTTCCTTATCTTGAGTGAACCTTTCGATTCCTCCTTTGGATGCGGTATGTACCTTATCTTGAGTGAACCTTTCGATTCATCCTTTGGATGCGGTATGTACCTCCTTATCTTGAGTGAACCTTTCGATTCATCCTTTGGATGCGGTATGTACCTTATCTTGAGTGAACCTTTCGATTCCTCCTTTGGATGCGGTATGTACCTTATCTTGAGTGAACCTTTCGATTCATCCTTTGGATGCGGTATGTACCTTATCTTGAGTGAACCTTTCGATTCCTCCTTTGGATGCGGTATGTACCTTATCTTGAGTGAACCTTTCGATTCCTCCTTTGGATGCGGTATGTTCCTTATCTTGAGTGAACCTTTCGATTCATCCTTTGGATGCGGTATGTGCCTCCTTATCTTGAGTGAACCTTTCGATTCATCCTTTGGATGCGGTATGTACCTTATGTTGAGTGAACCTTTCGATTCCTCCTTTGGAAGCCGTATGTTCCTTATCTTGAGTGAACCTTTCGATTCCTCCTTTGGATGCGGTATGTACCTCCTTATCTTGAGTGAACCTTTCGATTCCTCCTTTGGATGCGGTATGTTCCTTATCTTGAGTGAACCTTTCGATTCATCCTTTGGATGCGGTATGTACCTCCTTATCTTGAGTGAACCTTTCGATTCATCCTTTGGATGCGGTATGTACCTTATCTTGAGTGAACCTTTCGATTCCTCCTTTGGATGCGGTATGTACCTTATCTTGAGTGAACCTTTCGATTCCTCCTTTGGATGCGGTATGTACCTTATCTTGAGTGAACCTTTCGATTCATCCTATGAATGCGGTATGTACCTTATCTTGAGTGAACCTTTCGATTCCTCCTTTGGATGCGGTATGTTCCTTATCTTGAGTGAACCTTTCGATTCATCCTTTGGATGCGGTATGTACCTCCTTATCTTGAGTGAACCTTTCGATTCCTCCTTTGGATGCGGTATGTACCTTATCTTGAGTGAACCTTTCGATTCATCTTTTGGATGCGGTATGTTCCTTATCTTGAGTGAACCTTTCGATTCATCCTTTGGATGCGGTATGTACCTTATCTTGAGTGAACCTTTCGATTCCTCCTTTGGATGCGGTATGTTCCTTATCTTGAGTGAACCTTTCGATTCATCCTTTGGATGCGGTATGTACCTCCTTATCTTGAGTGAACCTTTCGATTCATCCTTTGGATGCGGTATGTACCTTATCTTGAGTGAACCTTTCGATTCCTTCTTTGGATGCGGTATGTACCTTATCTTGAGTGAACCTTTCGATTCATCCTTTGGATGCGGTATGTTCCTTATCTTGAGTGAACCTCTCGATTCATCCTCTGGATGCGGTATGTACCTTATCTTGAGTGAACCTTTCGATTCCTCCTTTGGATGCGGTATGTACCTTATCTTGAGTGAACCTTTCGATTCCTCCTTTGGATGCGGTATGTACCTTATCTTGAGTGAACCTTTCGATTCATCCTTTGGATGCGGTATGTTCCTTATCTTGAGTGAACCTTTCGATTCATCCTTTGGATGCGGTATGTACCTTATCTTGAGTGAACCTTTCGATTCCTCCTTTGGATGCGGTATGTTCCTTATCTTGAGTGAACCTTTCGATTCATCCTTTGGATGCGGTATGTACCTCCTTATCTTGAGTGAACCTTTCGATTCATCCTTTGGATGCGGTATGTACCTCCTTATCTTGAGTGAACCTTTCGATTCCTCCTTTGGATGCGGTATGTACCTTATCTTGAGTGAACCTTTCGATTCATCCTTTGGATGCGGTATGTACCTCCTTATCTTGAGTGAACCTTTCGATTCCTCCTTTGGATGCGGTATGTTCCTTCTTATCTTGAGTGAACTTTTCGATTCATCCTTTGGATGCGGTATGTACCTCCTTATCTTGAGTGAACCTTTCGATTCATCCTTTGGATGCGGTATGTACCTCCTTATCTTGAGTGAACCTTTCGATTCCTCCTTTGGATGCGGTGTGTTCCTTCTTATCTTGAGTGAACCTTTCGATTCATCCTTTGGATGCGGTATGTACCTTATCTTGAGTGAACCTTTCGATTCATCCTTTGGATGCGGTATGTTCCTTATCTTGAGTGAATCTTTCGATTCATCCTTTGGATGCGGTATGTTCCTTATCTTGAGTGAACCTTTCGATTCATCCTTTGGATGCGGTATGTACCTCCTTATCTTGAGTGAACCTTTCGATTCATCCTTTGGATGCGGTATGTACCTCCTTATCTTGAGTGAACCTTTCGATTCCTCCTTTGGATGCGGTATGTACCTCCTTATCTTGAGTGAACCTTTCGATTCATCCTTTGGATGCGGTGTGTTCCTTCTTATCTTGAGTGAACCTTTCGATTCATCCTTTGGATGCGGTATGTACCTTATCTTGAGTGAACCTTTCGATTCATCCTTTGGATGCGGTATGTTCCTTATCTTGAGTGAATCTTTCGATTCATCCTTTGGATGCGGTATGTTCCTTATCTTGAGTGAACCTTTCGATTCATCCTTTGGATGCGGTATGTACCTCCTTATCTTGAGTGAAACTTTCGATTCATCCTTTGGATGCGGTATGTACCTTATCTTGAGTGAACCTTTCGATTCATCCTTTGGATGCGGTATGTACCTCCTTATCTTGAGTGAACCTTTCGATTCATCCTTTGGATGCGGTATGTACCTTATCTTGAGTGAACCTTTCGATTCATCCTTTGGATGCGGTATGTTCCTTATCTTGAGTGAACCTTTCGATTCCTCCTTTGGATGCGGTATGTACCTCCTTATCTTGAGTGAACCTTTCGATTCATCCTTTGGATGCGGTATGTACCTTATCTTGAGAGAACCTTTCGATTCATCCTTTGGATGCGGTATGTTCCTTATCTTGAGTGAATCTTTCGATTCATCCTTTGGATGCGGTATGTACCTCCTTCTCTTGAGTGAACCTTTCGATTCATCCTTTGGATGCGGTATGTTCCTTATCTTGAGTGAACCTTTCGATTCCTCCTTTGGATACGGTATGTACCTCCTTATCTTGAGTGAACCTTTCGATTCATCCTTTGGATGCGGTATGTACCTTATCTTGAGTGAACCTTTCGATTCATCCTTTGGATGCGGTATGTACCTCCTTATCTTGAGTGAACCTTTCGATTCATCCTTTGGATGCGGTATGTACCTTATCTTGAGTGAACCTTTCGATTCCTCCTTTGGATGCGGTATGCACCTCCTTATCTTGAGTGAACCTTTCGATTCATCGTTTGGATGCGGTATGTACCTTATCTTGAGTGAACCTTTCGATTCATCCTTTGGATGCGGTATGTACCTTATCTTGAGTGAACCTTTCGATTCCTCCTTTGGATGCGGTATGTTCCTTATCTTGAGTGAACCTTTCGATTCATCCTTTGGATGCGGTATGTACCTTATCTTGAGAGAACCTTTCGATTCATCCTTTGGATGCGGTAAGTACCTTATCTTGAGTGAACCTTTCGATTCATCCTTTGGATGCGGTATGTTCCTTATCTTGAGAGAACCTTTCGATTCATCCTTTGGATGCGGTATGTACCTTATCTTGAGTGAACCTTTCGATTCCTCCTTTGGATGCGGTATGTACCTCCTTATCTTGAGTGAACCTTTCGATTCATCCTTTGGATGCGGTATGTACCTTATCTTGAGTGAACCTTTCGATTCCTCCTTTGGAGGCGGTATGTACCTTATCTTGAGTGAACCTTTCGATTCATCCTTTGGATGCGGTATGTTCCTTATCTTGAGTGAACCTTTCGATTCATCCTTTGGATGCGGTATGTACCTTATCTTGAGTGAACCTTTCGATTCATCCTTTGGATGCGGTATGTACCTCCTTATCTTGAGTGAACCTTTCGATTCATCCTTTGGATGCGGTATGTACCTTATCTTGAGTGAACCTTTCGATTCATCCTTTGGATGCGGTATGTACCTTATCTTGAGTGAACCTGTCGATTCCTCCTTTGGATGCGGTATGTACCTTTTTATCTTGAGTGAACCTTTCGATTCATCCTTTGGATGCGGTATGTACCTTATCTTGAGTGAACCTTTCGATTCCTCCTTTGGATGCGGTATGTACCTTATCTTGAGTGAACCTTTCGATTCCTCCTTTGGATGCGGTATGTTTTTTATCTTGAGTGAACCTTTCAATTCCTCCTTTGGATGCGGTATGTTCCTTATCTTGAGTGAACCTTTCGATTCCTCCTTTGGATGCGGTATGTACCTTATCTTGAGTGAACCTTTCGATTCATCCTTTGGATGCGGTATGTACCTCCTTATCTTGAGTGAACCTTTCGATTCATCCTTTGGATGCGGTATGTACCTTATCTTGAGTGAACCTTTCGATTCCTCCTTTGGATGCGGTATGTACCTTATCTTGAGTGAACCTTTCGATTCCTCCTTTGGATGCGGTATGTACCTTATCTTGAGTGAACCTTTCGATTCATCTTTTGGATGCGGTATGTACCTTATCTTGAGTGAACCTTTCGATTCCTCCTTTGGATGCGGTATGTTCCTTATCTTGAGTGAACCTTTCGATTCATCCTTTGGATGCGGTATGTACCTCCTTATCTTGAGTGAACCTTTCGATTCATCCTTTGGATGCGGTATGTACCTTATCTTGAGTGAACCTTTCGATTCCTCCTTTGGATGCTGTATGTTCCTTATCTTGAGTGAACCTTTCGATTCCTCCTTTGGATGCGGTATGTACCTTATCTTGAGTGAACCTTTCGATTCCTCCTTTGGATGCGGTATGTACCTCCTTATCTTGAGTGAACCTTTCGATTCATCCTTTGGATGCGGTATGTACCTTATCTTGAGTGAACCTTTCGATTCCTCCTTTGGATGCGGTATGTACCTTATCTTGAGTGAACCTTTCGATTCCTCCTTTGGATGCGGTATGTTCCTTATCTTGAGTGAACCTTTCGATTCATCCTTTGGATGCGGTATGTGCCTCCTTATCTTGAGTGAACCTTTCGATTCATCCTTTGGATGCGGTATGTACCTTATCTTGAGTGAACCTTTCGATTCCTCCTTTGGATGCCGTATGTTCCTTATCTTGAGTGAACCTTTCGATTCCTCCTTTGGATGCGGTATGTACCTCCTTATCTTGAGTGAACCTTTCGATTCCTCCTTTGGATGCGGTATGTTCCTTATCTTGAGTGAACCTTTCGATTCATCCTTTGGATGCGGTATGTACCTCCTTATCTTGAGTGAACCTTTCGATTCATCCTTTGGATGCGGTATGTACCTTATCTTGAGTGAACCTTTCGATTCCTCCTTTGGATGCGGTATGTACCTTATCTTGAGTGAACCTTTCGATTCCTCCTTTGGATGCGGTATGTACCTTATCTTGAGTGAACCTTTCGATTCATCCTATGAATGCGGTATGTACCTTATCTTGAGTGAACCTTTCGATTCCTCCTTTGGATGCGGTATGTTCCTTATCTTGAGTGAACCTTTCGATTCATCCTTTGGATGCGGTATGTACCTCCTTATCTTGAGTGAACCTTTCGATTCCTCCTTTGGATGCGGTATGTACCTTATCTTGAGTGAACCTTTCGATTCATCCTTTGGATGCGGTATGTTCCTTATCTTGAGTGAACCTTTCGATTCATCCTTTGGATGCGGTATGTACCTTATCTTGAGTGAACCTTTCGATTCCTCCTTTGGATGCGGTATGTTCCTTATCTTGAGTGAACCTTTCGATTCATCCTTTGGATGCGGTATGTACCTCCTTATCTTGAGTGAACCTTTCGATTCATCCTTTGGATGCGGTATGTACCTTATCTTGAGTGAACCTTTCGATTCCTCCTTTGGATGCGGTATGTACCTTATCTTGAGTGAACCTTTCGATTCATCCTTTGGATGCGGTATGTTCCTTATCTTGAGTGAACCTCTCGATTCATCCTTTGGATGCGGTATGTTCCTTATCTTGAGTGAACCTTTCGATTCCTCCTTTGGATGCGGTATGTACCTCCTTATCTTGAGTGAACCTTTCGATTCATCCTTTGGATGCGGTATGTACCTTATCTTGAGTGAACCTTTCGATTCCTCCTTTGGATGATGTATGTACCTTATCTTGAGTGAACCTTTCGATTCCTCCTTTGGATGCGGTATGTACCTTATCTTGAGTGAACCTTTCGATTCATCCTTTGGATGCGGTATGTTCCTTATCTTGAGTGAACCTTTCGATTCCTCCTTTGGATGCGGTATGTACCTCCTTATCTTGAGTGAACCTTTCGATTCATCCTTTGGATGCGGTATGTACCTTATCTTGAGTGAACCTTTCGATTCCTCCTTTGGATGCGGTATGTACCTTATCTTGAGTGAACCTTTCGATTCATCCTTTGGATGCGGTATGTTCCTTATCTTGAGTGAACCTTTCTATTCCTCCTTTGGATGCGGTATGTACCTCCTTATCTTGAGTGAACCTTTCGATTCATCCTCTGGATGCGGTATGTACCTTATCTTGAGTGAACCTTTCGATTCCTCCTTTGGATGCGGTATGTACCTTATCTTGAGTGAACCTTTCGATTCCTCCTTTGGATGCGGTATGTACCTTATCTTGAGTGAACCTTTCGATTCATCCTTTGGATGCGGTATGTTCCTTATCTTGAGTGAACCTTTCGATTCATCCTTTGGATGCGGTATGTACCTTATCTTGAGTGAACCTTTCGATTCCTCCTTTGGATGCGGTATGTTCCTTATCTTGAGTGAACCTTTCGATTCATCCTTTGGATGCGGTATGTACCTCCTTATCTTGAGTGAACCTTTCGATTCCTCCTTTGGATGCGGTATGTACCTTATCTTGAGTGAACCTTTCGATTCCTCCTTTGGATGCGGTATGTACCTTATCTTGAGTGAACCTTTCGATTCATCCTTTGGATGCGGTATGTACCTCCTTATCTTGAGTGAACCTTTCGATTCATCCTTTGGATGCGGTATGTTCCTTATCTTGAGTGAACCTTTCGATTCCTCCTTTGGATGCGGTATGTACCTCCTTATCTTGAGTGAACCTTTCGATTCATCCTTTGGATGCGGTATGTACCTCCTTATCTTGAGTGAACCTTTCGATTCATCCTTTGGATGCGGTATGTACCTCCTTATCTTGAGTGAACCTTTCGATTCATCCTTTGGATGCGGTATGTTCCTTGTCTTGAGTGAACCTTTCGATTCCTCCTTTGGATGCGGTATGTACCTCCTTATCTTGAGTGAACCTTTCGATTCCTCCTTTGGATGCGGTATGTACCTTATCTTGAGTAAACCTTTCGATTAATCCTTTGGATGCGGTATGTACCTCCTTATCTTGAGTGAACCTTTCGATTCATCCTTTGGATGCGGTATGTACCTCCTTATCTTGAGTGAACCTTTCGATTCATCCTTTGGATGCGGTATGTTCCTTATCTTGAGTGAACCTTTCGATTCCTCCTTTGGATGCGGTATGTACCTCCTTATCTTGAGTGAACCTTTCGATTCATCCTTTGGATGCGGTATGTACCTTATCTTGAGTGAACCTTTCGATTCCTCCTTTGGAGGCGGTATGTACCTTATCTTGAGTGAACCTTTCGATTCATCCTTTGGATGCGGTATGTTCCTTATCTTGAGTGAACCTTTCGATTCATCCTTTGGATGCGGTATGTACCTTATCTTGAGTGAACCTTTCGATTCATCCTTTGGATGCGGTATGTACCTCCTTATCTTGAGTGAACCTTTCGATTCATCCTTTGGATGCGGTATGTACCTTATCTTGAGTGAACCTTTCGATTCATCCTTTGGATGCGGTATGTACCTTATCTTGAGTGAACCTTTCGATTCCTCCTTTGGATGCGGTATGTACCTTTTTATCTTGAGTGAACCTTTCGATTCATCCTTTGGATGCGGTATGTACCTTATCTTGAGTGAACCTTTCGATTCCTCCTTTGGATGCGGTATGTACCTTATCTTGAGTGAACCTTTCGATTCCTCCTTTGGATGCGGTATGTTTTTTATCTTGAGTGAACCTTTCAATTCCTCCTTTGGATGCGGTATGTTCCTTATCTTGAGTGAACCTTTCGATTCCTCCTTTGGATGCGGTATGTACCTTATCTTGAGTGAACCTTTCGATTCATCCTTTGGATGCGGTATGTACCTCCTTATCTTGAGTGAACCTTTCGATTCATCCTTTGGATGCGGTATGTACCTTATCTTGAGTGAACCTTTCGATTCCTCCTTTGGATGCGGTATGTACCTTATCTTGAGTGAACCTTTCGATTCCTCCTTTGGATGCGGTATGTACCTTATCTTGAGTGAACCTTTCGATTCATCTTTTGGATGCGGTATGTACCTTATCTTGAGTGAACCTTTCGATTCCTCCTTTGGATGCGGTATGTTCCTTATCTTGAGTGAACCTTTCGATTCATCCTTTGGATGCGGTATGTACCTCCTTATCTTGAGTGAACCTTTCGATTCATCCTTTGGATGCGGTATGTACCTTATCTTGAGTGAACCTTTCGATTCCTCCTTTGGATGCTGTATGTTCCTTATCTTGAGTGAACCTTTCGATTCCTCCTTTGGATGCGGTATGTACCTTATCTTGAGTGAACCTTTCGATTCCTCCTTTGGATGCGGTATGTACCTCCTTATCTTGAGTGAACCTTTCGATTCATCCTTTGGATGCGGTATGTACCTTATCTTGAGTGAACCTTTCGATTCCTCCTTTGGATGCGGTATGTACCTTATCTTGAGTGAACCTTTCGATTCCTCCTTTGGATGCGGTATGTTCCTTATCTTGAGTGAACCTTTCGATTCATCCTTTGGATGCGGTATGTGCCTCCTTATCTTGAGTGAACCTTTCGATTCATCCTTTGGATGCGGTATGTACCTTATCTTGAGTGAACCTTTCGATTCCTCCTTTGGATGCCGTATGTTCCTTATCTTGAGTGAACCTTTCGATTCCTCCTTTGGATGCGGTATGTACCTCCTTATCTTGAGTGAACCTTTCGATTCCTCCTTTGGATGCGGTATGTTCCTTATCTTGAGTGAACCTTTCGATTCATCCTTTGGATGCGGTATGTACCTCCTTATCTTGAGTGAACCTTTCGATTCATCCTTTGGATGCGGTATGTACCTTATCTTGAGTGAACCTTTCGATTCCTCCTTTGGATGCGGTATGTACCTTATCTTGAGTGAACCTTTCGATTCCTCCTTTGGATGCGGTATGTACCTTATCTTGAGTGAACCTTTCGATTCATCCTATGAATGCGGTATGTACCTTATCTTGAGTGAACCTTTCGATTCCTCCTTTGGATGCGGTATGTTCCTTATCTTGAGTGAACCTTTCGATTCATCCTTTGGATGCGGTATGTACCTCCTTATCTTGAGTGAACCTTTCGATTCCTCCTTTGGATGCGGTATGTACCTTATCTTGAGTGAACCTTTCGATTCATCCTTTGGATGCGGTATGTTCCTTATCTTGAGTGAACCTTTCGATTCATCCTTTGGATGCGGTATGTACCTTATCTTGAGTGAACCTTTCGATTCCTCCTTTGGATGCGGTATGTTCCTTATCTTGAGTGAACCTTTCGATTCATCCTTTGGATGCGGTATGTACCTCCTTATCTTGAGTGAACCTTTCGATTCATCCTTTGGATGCGGTATGTACCTTATCTTGAGTGAACCTTTCGATTCCTCCTTTGGATGCGGTATGTACCTTATCTTGAGTGAACCTTTCGATTCATCCTTTGGATGCGGTATGTTCCTTATCTTGAGTGAACCTCTCGATTCATCCTTTGGATGCGGTATGTTCCTTATCTTGAGTGAACCTTTCGATTCCTCCTTTGGATGCGGTATGTACCTCCTTATCTTGAGTGAACCTTTCGATTCATCCTTTGGATGCGGTATGTACCTTATCTTGAGTGAACCTTTCGATTCCTCCTTTGGATGATGTATGTACCTTATCTTGAGTGAACCTTTCGATTCCTCCTTTGGATGCGGTATGTACCTTATCTTGAGTGAACCTTTCGATTCATCCTTTGGATGCGGTATGTTCCTTATCTTGAGTGAACCTTTCGATTCCTCCTTTGGATGCGGTATGTACCTCCTTATCTTGAGTGAACCTTTCGATTCATCCTTTGGATGCGGTATGTACCTTATCTTGAGTGAACCTTTCGATTCCTCCTTTGGATGCGGTATGTACCTTATCTTGAGTGAACCTTTCGATTCATCCTTTGGATGCGGTATGTTCCTTATCTTGAGTGAACCTTTCTATTCCTCCTTTGGATGCGGTATGTACCTCCTTATCTTGAGTGAACCTTTCGATTCATCCTCTGGATGCGGTATGTACCTTATCTTGAGTGAACCTTTCGATTCCTCCTTTGGATGCGGTATGTACCTTATCTTGAGTGAACCTTTCGATTCCTCCTTTGGATGCGGTATGTACCTTATCTTGAGTGAACCTTTCGATTCATCCTTTGGATGCGGTATGTTCCTTATCTTGAGTGAACCTTTCGATTCATCCTTTGGATGCGGTATGTACCTTATCTTGAGTGAACCTTTCGATTCCTCCTTTGTATGCGGTATGTTCCTTATCTTGAGTGAACCTTTCGATTCATCCTTTGGATGCGGTATGTACCTCCTTATCTTGAGTGAACCTTTCGATTCATCCTTTGGATGCGGTATGTACCTTATCTTGAGTGAACCTTTCGATTCCTCCTTTGGATGCGGTATGTACCTTATCTTGAGTGAACCTTTCGATTCATCCTTTGGATGCGGTATGTACCTCCTTATCTTGAGTGAACCTTTCGATTCATCCTTTGGATGCGGTATGTTCCTTATCTTGAGTGAACCTTTCGATTCCTCCTTTGGATGCGGTAGGTACCTCCTTATCTTGAGTGAACCTTTCGATTCATCCTTTGGATGCGGTATGTACCTCCTTATCTTGAGTGAACCTTTCGATTCATCCTTTGGATGCGGTATGTACCTCCTTATCTTGAGTGAACCTTTCGATTCATCCTTTGGATGCGGTATGTTCCTTGTCTTGAGTGAACCTTTCGATTCCTCCTTTGGATGCGGTATGTACCTCCTTATCTTGAGTGAACCTTTCGATTCCTCCTTTGGATGCGGTATGTACCTTATCTTGAGTAAACCTTTCGATTAATCCTTTGGATGCGGTATGTACCTCCTTATCTTGAGTGAACCTTTCGATTCATCCTTTGGATGCGGTATGTACCTCCTTATCTTGAGTGAACCTTTCGATTCATCCTTTGGATGCGGTATGTTCCTTATCTTGAGTGAACCTTTCGATTCCTCCTTTGGATGCGGTATGTACCTCCTTATCTTGAGTGAACCTTTCGATTCATCCTTTGGATGCGGTATGTACCTCCTTATCTTGAGTGAACCTTTCGATTCATCCTTTGGATGCGGTATGTACCTCCTTATCTTGAGTGAACCTTTCGATTCCTCCTTTGGATGCGGTATGTTACTTCTTATCTTGAGTGAACTTTTCGATTCATCCTTTGGATGCGGTATGTACCTCCTTATCTTGAGTGAACCTTTCGATTCATCCTTTGGATGCGGTATGTACCTCCTTATCTTGAGTGAACCTTTCGATTCCTCCTTTGGATGCGGTGTGTTCCTTCTTATCTTGAGTGAACCTTTCGATTCATCCTTTGGATGCGGTATGTACCTTATCTTGAGTGAACCTTTCGATTCATCCTTTGGATGCGGTATGTTCCTTATCTTGAGTGAATCTTCCGATTCATCCTTTGGATGCGGTATGTTCCTTATCTTGAGTGAACCTTTCGATTCATCCTTTGGATGCGGTATGTACCTCCTTATCTTGAGTGAACCTTTCGATTCATCCTTTGGATGCGGTATGTACCTCCTTATCTTGAGTGAACCTTTCGATTCCTCCTTTGGATGCGGTATGTACCTCCTTATCTTGAGTGAACCTTTCGATTCATCCTTTGGATGCGGTGTGTTCCTTCTTATCTTGAGTGAACCTTTCGATTCCTCCTTTGGATGCGGTATGTACCTTATCTTGAGTGAACCTTTCGATTCATCCTTTGGATGCGGTATGTTCCTTATCTTGAGTGAATCTTTCGATTCATCCTTTGGATGCGGTATGTTCCTTATCTTGAGTGAACCTTTCGATTCATCCTTTGGATGCGGTATGTACCTCCTTATCTTGAGTGAACCTTTCGATTCATCCTTTGGATGCGGTATGTACCTTATCTTGAGTGAACCTTTCGATTCATCCTTTGGATGCGGTATGTACCTCCTTATCTTGAGTGAACCTTTCGATTCATCCTTTGGATGCGGTATGTACCTTATCTTGAGTGAACCTTTCGATTCCTCCTTTGGATGCGGTATGTACCTCCTTATCTTGAGTGAACCTTTCGATTCATCCTTTGGATGCGGTATGTACCTTATCTTGAGTGAACCTTTCGATTCATCCTTTGGATGCGGTATGTTCCTTATCTTGAGTGAATCTTTCGATTCATCCTTTGGATGCGGTATGTACCTCCTTATCTTGAGTGAACCTTTCGATTCATCCTTTGGATGCGGTATGTTCCTTATCTTGAGTGAACCTTTCGATTCCTCCTTTGGATACGGTATGTACCTCCTTATCTTGAGTGAACCTTTCGATTCATCCTTTGGATGCGGTATGTACCTTATCTTGAGTGAACCTTTCGATTCATCCTTTGGATGCGGTATGTACCTCCTTATCTTGAGTGAACCTTTCGATTCATCCTTTGGATGCGGTATGTACCTTATCTTGAGTGAACCTTTCGATTCCTCCTTTGGATGCGGTATGCACCTCCTTATCTTGAGTGAACCTTTCGATTCATCGTTTGGATGCGGTATGTACCTTATCTTGAGTGAACCTTTCGATTCATCCTTTGGATGCGGTATGTACCTTATCTTGAGTGAACCTTTCGATTCCTCCTTTGGATGCGGTATGTTCCTTATCTTGAGTGAACCTTTCGATTCATCCTTTGGATGCGGTATGTACCTTATCTTGAGAGAACCTTTCGATTCATCCTTTGGATGCGGTATGTACCTTATCTTGAGTGAACCTTTCGATTCATCCTTTGGATGCGGTATGTACCTTATCTTGAGTGAACCTTTCGATTCATCCTTTGGATGCGGTATGTTCCTTATCTTGAGTGAATCTTTCGATTCATCCTTTGGATGCGGTATGTTCCTTATCTTGAGAGAACCTTTCGATTCATCCTTTGGATGCGGTATGTACCTCCTTATCTTGAGTGAACCTTTCGATTCATCCTTTGGATGCGGTATGTTCCTTATCTTGAGAGAACCTTTCGATTCATCCTTTGGATGCGGTATGTTCCTTATCTTGAGAGAACCTTTCGATTCATCCTTTGGATGCGGTATGTTCCTTATCTTGAGTGAATCTTTCGATTCATCCTTTGGATGCGGTATGTACCTTATCTTGAGTGAACCTTTCGATTCATCCTTTGGATGCGGTATGTACCTTATCTTGAGAGAACCTTTCGATTCATCCTTTGGATGCGGTATGTTCCTTATCTTGAGTGAATCTTTCGATTCATCCTTTGGATGCGGTATGTTCCTTATCTTGAGTGAACCTTTCGATTCATCCTTTGGATGCAGTATGTACCTCCTTATCTTGAGTGAACCTTTCGATTCATCCTTTGGATGCGGTATGTACCTTATCTTGAGTGAACCTTTCGATTCATCCTTTGGATGCGGTATGTTCCTTATCTTGAGTGAACCTTTCGATTCCTCCTTTGGATGCGGTATGTACCTCCTTATCTTGAGTGAACCTTTCGATTCATCCTTTGGATGCGGTATGTACCTTATCTTGAGTGAACCTTTCGATTCCTCCTTTGGATGCGGTATGTACCTTATCTTGAGTGAACCTTTCGATTCATCCTTTGGATGCGGTATGTACCTTATCTTGAGTGAACCTTTCGATTCCTCCTTTGGATGCGGTATGTACCTTATCTTGAGTGAACCTTTCGATTCATCCTTTGGATGCGGTATGTACCTCCTTATCTTGAGTGAACCTTTCGATTCATCCTTTGGATGCGGTATGTTCCTTATCTTGAGTGAACCTTTCGATTCCTCCTTTGGATGCGGTATGTACCTCCTTATCTTGAGTGAACCTTTCGATTCATCCTTTGGATGCGGTATGTACCTCCTTATCTTGAGTGAACCTTTCGATTCATCCTTTGGATGCGGTATGTTCCTTATCTTGAGTGAACCTTTCGATTCCTCCTTTGGATGCGGTATGTACCTCCTTATCTTGAGTGAACCTTTCGATTCATCCTTTGGATGCGGTATGTACCTCCTTATCTTGAGTGAACCTTTCGATTCATCCTTTGGATGCGGTATGTACCTCCTTATCTTCAGTGAACCTTTCGATTCCTCCTTTGGATGCGGTATGTTCCTTCTTATCTTGAGTGAACCTTTCGATTCATCCTTTGGATGCGGTATGTACCTCCTTATCTTGAGTGAACCTTTCGATTCATCCTTTGGATGCGGTATGTACCTCCTTATCTTGAGTGAACCTTTCGATTCCTCCTTTGGATGCGGTGTGTTCCTTCTTATCTTGAGTGAACCTTTCGATTCATCCTTTGGATGCGGTATGTACCTTATCTTGAGTGAACCTTTCGATTCATCCTTTGGATGCGGTATGTTCCTTATCTTGAGTGAATCTTTCGATTCATCCTTTGGATGCGGTATGTTCCTTATCTTGAGTGAACCTTTCGATTCATCCTTTGGATGCGGTATGTACCTCCTTATCTTGAGTGAACCTTTCGATTCATCCTTTGGATGCGGTATGTACCTCCTTATCTTGAGTGAACCTTTCGATTCCTCCTTTGGATGCGGTATGTACCTCCTTATCTTGAGTGAACCTTTCGATTCATCCTTTGGATGCGGTGTGTTCCTTCTTATCTTGAGTGAACCTTTCGATTCATCCTTTGGATGCGGTATGTACCTTATCTTGAGTGAACCTTTCGATTCATCCTTTGGATGCGGTATCTTCCTTATCTTGAGTGAATCTTTCGATTCATCCTTTGGATGCGGTATGTTCCTTCTTATCTTGAGTGAACCTTTCGATTCCTCCTTTGGATGCGGTATGTACCTCCTTATCTTGAGTGAACCTTTCGATTCATCCTTTGGATGCGGTATGTACCTTATCTTGTGTGAACCTTTCGATTCCTCCTTTGGATGCGGTATGTACCTCCTTATCTTGAGTGAACCTTTCGATTCATCCTTTGGATGCGGTATGTACCTTATCTTGAGTGAACCTTTCGATTCACCCTTTGGATGCGGTATGTACCTCCTTATCTTGAGTGAACCTTTCGATTCATCCTTTGGATGCGGTATGTACCTTATCTTGAGTGAACCTTTCGATTCCTCCTTTGGATGCGGTATGCACCTCCTTATCTTGAGTGAACCTTTCGATTCATCCTTTGGATGCGGTATGTACCTTATCTTAAGTGAACCTTTCGATTCATCCTTTGGATGCGGTATGTACCTTATCTTGAGTGAACCTTTCGATTCCTCCTTTGGATGCGGTATGTTCCTTATCTTGAGTGAACCTTTCGATTCATCCTTTGGATGCGGTATGTACCTTATCTTGAGTGAACCTTTCGATTCATCCTTCGGATGCGGTATGTTCCTTATCTTGAGTGAACCTTTCCATTCCTCCTTTGGATGTGGTATGTTCCTTATCTTGAGTGAACCTTTCGATTCATCCTTTGGATGCGGTATGTACCTTATCTTGAGTGAACCTTTCGATTCCTCCTTTGGATGCGGTATGTTCCTTATCTTGAGTGAACCTTTCGATTCCTCCTTTGGATGCGGTATGTTCCTTATCTTGAGTGAACCTTTCGATTCATCCTTTGGATGTGGTATGTTCCTTATCTTGAGTGAACCTTTCGATTCATCCTTTGGATGCGGTATGTTCCTTATCTTGAGTGAACCTTTCGATTCCTCCTTTGGATGCGGTATGTACCTCCTTATCTTGAGTGAACCTTTCGATTCATCCTTTGGATGCGGTATGTACCTTATCTTGAGTGAACCTTTCGATTCATCCTTTGGATGCGGTATGTTCCTTATCTTGAGTGAACCTTTCGATTCCTCCTTTGGATGCGGTATGTTCCTTATCTTGAGTGAACCTTTCGATTCATCCTTTGGATGTGGTATGTTCCTTATCTTGAGTGAACCTTTCGATTCATCCTTTGGATGCGGTATGTTCCTTATCTTGAGTGAATCTTCCGATTCATCCTTTGGATGCGGTATGTTCCTTATCTTGAGTGAACCTTTCGATTCATCCTTTGGATGCGGTATGTACCTCCTTATCTTGAGTGAACCTTTCGATTCATCCTTTGGATGCGGTATGTACCTCCTTATCTTGAGTGAACCTTTCGATTCCTCCTTTGGATGCGGTATGTACCTCCTTATCTTGAGTGAACCTTTCGATTCATCCTTTGGATGCGGTGTGTTCCTTCTTATCTTGAGTGAACCTTTCGATTCATCCTTTGGATGCGGTATGTACCTTATCTTGAGTGAACCTTTCGATTCATCCTTTGGATGCGGTATGTTCCTTATCTTGAGTGAATCTTTCGATTCATCCTTTGGATGCGGTATGTTCCTTATCTTGAGTGAACCTTTCGATTCATCCTTTGGATGCGGTATGTACCTCCTTATCTTGAGTGAACCTTTCGATTCATCCTTTGGATGCGGTATGTACCTTATCTTGAGTGAACCTTTCGATTCATCCTTTGGATGCGGAATGTACCTCCTTATCTTGAGTGAACCTTTCGATTCATCCTTTGGATGCGGTATGTACCTTATCTTGAGTGAACCTTTCGATTCATCCTTTGGATGCGGTATGTTCCTTATCTTGAGTGAACCTTTCGATTCCTCCTTTGGATGCGGTATGTACCTCCTTATCTTGAGTGAACCTTTCGATTCATCCTTTGGATGCGGTATGTACCTTATCTTGAGTGAACCTTTCGATTCATCCTTTGGATGCGGTATGTTCCTTATCTTGAGTGAATCTTTCGATTCATCCTTTGGATGCGGTATGTACCTCCTTATCTTGAGTGAACCTTTCGATTCATCCTTTGGATGCGGTATGTTCCTTATCTTGAGTGAACCTTTCGATTCCTCCTTTGGATACGGTATGTACCTCCTTATCTTGAGTGAACCTTTCGATTCATCCTTTGGATGCGGTATGTACCTTATCTTGAGTGAACCTTTCGATTCATCCTTTGGATGCGGTATGTACCTCCTTATCTTGAGTGAACCTTTCGATTCATCCTTTGGATGCGGTATGTACCTTATCTTGAGTGAACCTTTCGATTCCTCCTTTGGATGCGGTATGCACCTCCTTATCTTGAGTGAACCTTTCGATTCATCGTTTGGATGCGGTATGTACCTTATCTTGAGTGAACCTTTCGATTCATCCTTTGGATGCGGTATGTACCTTATCTTGAGTGAACCTTTCGATTCCTCCTTTGGATGCGGTATGTTCCTTATCTTGAGTGAACCTTTCGATTCATCCTTTGGATGCGGTATGTACCTTATCTTGAGAGAACCTTTCGATTCATCCTTTGGATGCGGTATGTACCTTATCTTGAGTGAACCTTTCGATTCATCCTTTGGATGCGGTATGTACCTTATCTTGAGTGAACCTTTCGATTCATCCTTTGGATGCGGTATGTTCCTTATCTTGAGTGAATCTTTCGATTCATCCTTTGGATGCGGTATGTTCCTTATCTTGAGAGAACCCTTCGATTCATCCTTTGGATGCGGTATGTACCTCCTTATCTTGAGTGAACCTTTCGATTCATCCTTTGGATGCGGTATGTTCCTTATCTTGAGAGAACCTTTCGATTCATCCTTTGGATGCGGTATGTTCCTTATCTTGAGAGAACCTTTCGATTCATCCTTTGGATGCGGTATGTTCCTTATCTTGAGTGAATCTTTCGATTCATCCTTTGGATGCGGTATGTACCTTATCTTGAGTGAACCTTTCGATTCATCCTTTGGATGCGGTATGTACCTTATCTTGAGAGAACCTTTCGATTCATCCTTTGGATGCGGTATGTTCCTTATCTTGAGTGAATCTTTCGATTCATCCTTTGGATGCGGTATGTTCCTTATCTTGAGTGAACCTTTCGATTCATCCTTTGGATGCGGTATGTACCTCCTTATCTTGAGTGAACCTTTCGATTCATCCTTTGGATGCGGTATGTACCTTATCTTGAGTGAACCTTTCGATTTATCCTTTGGATGCGGTATGTTCCTTATCTTGAGTGAACCTTTCGATACCTCCTTTGGATGCGGTATGTACCTCCTTATCTTGAGTGAACCTTTCGATTCATCCTTTGGATGCGGTATGTACCTTATCTTGAGTGAACCTTTCGATTCCTCCTTTGGATGCGGTATGTACCTTATCTTGAGTGAACCTTTCGATTCATCCTTTGGATGCGGTATGTACCTTATCTTGAGTGAACCTTTCGATTCCTCCTTTGGATGCGGTATGTACCTTATCTTGAGTGAACCTTTCGATTCATCCTTTGGATGCGGTATGTACCTCCTTATCTTGAGTGAACCTTTCGATTCATCCTTTGGATGCGGTATGTTCCTTATCTTGAGTGAACCTTTCGATTCCTCCTTTGGATGCGGTATGTACCTCCTTATCTTGAGTGAACCTTTCGATTCATCCTTTGGATGCGGTATGTACCTCCTTATCTTGAGTGAACCTTTCGATTCATCCTTTGGATGCGGTATGTTCCTTATCTTGAGTGAACCTTTCGATTCCTCCTTTGGATGCGGTATGTACCTCCTTATCTTGAGTGAAAATTTCGATTCATCCTTTGGATGCGGTATGTACCTCCTTATCTTGAGTGAACCTTTCGATTCATCCTTTGGATGCGGTATGTACCTCCTTATCTTCAGTGAACCTTTCGATTCCTCCTTTGGATGCGGTATGTTCCTTCTTATCTTGAGTGAACCTTTCGATTCATCCTTTGGATGCGGTATGTACCTCCTTATCTTGAGTGAACCTTTCGATTCATCCTTTGGATGCGGTATGTACCTCCTTATCTTGAGTGAACCTTTCGATTCCTCCTTTGGATGCGGTGTGTTCCTTCTTATCTTGAGTGAACCTTTCGATTCATCCTTTGGATGCGGTATGTACCTTATCTTGAGTGAACCTTTCGATTCATCCTTTGGATGCGGTATGTTCCTTATCTTGAGTGAATCTTTCGATTCATCCTTTGGATGCGGTATGTTCCTTATCTTGAGTGAACCTTTCGATTCATCCTTTGGATGCGGTATGTACCTCCTTAACTTGAGTGAACCTTTCGATTCATCCTTTGGATGCGGTATGTACCTCCTTATCTTGAGTGAACCTTTCGATTCCTCCTTTGGATGCGGTATGTACCTCCTTATCTTGAGTGAACCTTTCGATTCATCCTTTGGATGCGGTGTGTTCCTTCTTATCTTGAGTGAACCTTTCGATTCATCCTTTGGATGCGGTATGTACCTTATCTTGAGTGAACCTTTCGATTCATCCTTTGGATGCGGTATCTTCCTTATCTTGAGTGAATCTTTCGATTCATCCTTTGGATGCGGTATGTTCCTTATCTTGAGTGAACCTTTCGATTCATCCTTTGGATGCGGTATGTACCTCCTTATCTTGAGTGAACCTTTCGATTCATCCTTTGGATGCGGTATGTACCTTATCTTGTGTGAACCTTTCGATTCCTCCTTTGGATGCGGTATGTACCTCCTTATCTTGAGTGAACCTTTCGATTCATCCTTTGGATGCGGTATGTACCTTATCTTGAGTGAACCTTTCGATTCACCCTTTGGATGCGGTATGTACCTCCTTATCTTGAGTGAACCTTTCGATTCATCCTTTGGATGCGGTATGTACCTTATCTTGAGTGAACCTTTCGATTCCTCCTTTGGATGCGGTATGCACCTCCTTATCTTGAGTGAACCTTTCGATTCATCCTTTGGATGCGGTATGTACCTTATCTTAAGTGAACCTTTCGATTCATCCTTTGGATGCGGTATGTACCTTATCTTGAGTGAACCTTTCGATTCCTCCTTTGGATGCGGTATGTTCCTTATCTTGAGTGAACCTTTCGATTCATCCTTTGGATGCGGTATGTACCTTATCTTGAGTGAACCTTTCGATTCATCCTTCGGATGCGGTATGTTCCTTATCTTGAGTGAACCTTTCCATTCCTCCTTTGGATGTGGTATGTTCCTTATCTTGAGTGAACCTTTCGATTCATCCTTTGGATGCGGTATGTACCTTATCTTGAGTGAACCTTTCGATTCCTCCTTTGGATGCGGTATGTTCCTTATCTTGAGTGAACCTTTCGATTCCTCCTTTGGATGCGGTATGTTCCTTATCTTGAGTGAACCTTTCGATTCATCCTTTGGATGTGGTATGTTCCTTATCTTGAGTGAACCTTTCGATTCATCCTTTGGATGCGGTATGTTCCTTATCTTGAGTGAACCTTTCGATTCCTCCTTTGGATGCGGTATGTACCTCCTTATCTTGAGTGAACCTTTCGATTCATCCTTTGGATGCGGTATGTACCTTATCTTGAGTGAACCTTTCGATTCATCCTTTGGATGCGGTATGTTCCTTATCTTGAGTGAACCTTTCGATTCCTCCTTTGGATGCGGTATGTTCCTTATCTTGAGTGAACCTTTCGATTCATCCTTTGGATGTGGTATGTTCCTTATCTTGAGTGAACCTTTCGATTCATCCTTTGGATGCGGTATGTTCCTTATCTTGAGTGAACCTTTCGATTCCTCCTTTGGATGCGGTATGTACCTCCTTATCTTGAGTGAACCTTTCGATTCATCCTTTGGATGCGGTATGTACCTTATCTTGAGTGAACCTTTCGATTCCTCCTTTGGATGCGGTATGTACCTTATCTTGAGTGAACCTTTCGATTCATCCTTTGGATGCGGTATGTTCCTTATCTTGAGTGAACCTTTCGATTCATCCTTTGGATGCGGTATGTACCTTATCTTGAGTGAACCTTTCGATTCCTCCTTTGGATGCGGTATGTACCTTATCTTGAGTGAATCTTTCGATTCATCCTTTGGATGCGGTATGTTCCTCCTTATCTTGAGTGAACCTTTCGATTCATCCTTTGGATGCGGTATGTACCTTATCTTGAGTGAACCTTTCGATTCATCCTTTGGATGCGGTATGTTCCTTATCTTGAGTGAACCTTTCGATTCATCCTTTGGATGCGGTATGTACCTTATCTTGAGTGAACCTTTCGATTCCTCCTTTGGATGCGGTATGTACCTTATCTTGAGTGAATCTTTCGATTCATCCTTTGGATGCGGTATGTTCCTCCTTATCTTGAGTGAACCTTTCGATTCCTCCTTTGGATGCGGTATGTACCTTATCTTGAGTGAACCTTTCGATTCCTCCTTTGGATGCGGTATGTTCCTTCTTATCTTGAGAGAACCTTTCGATTCATCCTTTGGATGCGGTATGTTCCTTCTTATCTTGAGTGAACCTTTCGATTCCTCCTTTGGATGCGGTGTGTTCCTTCTTATCTTGAGAGAACCTTTCGATTCATCCTTTGGATGCGGTATGTTCCTCCTTATCTTGAGTGAACCTTTCGATTCATCCTTTGGATGCGGTGTGTTCCTTCTTATCTTGAGAGAACCTTTCGATTCATCCTTTGGATGCGGTATGTTCCTCCTTATCTTGAGTGAACCTTTCGATTCATCCTTTGGATGCGGTGTGTTCCTTCTTATCTTGAGAGAACCTTTCGATTCATCCTTTGGATTCGGTATGTTCCTCCTTATCTTGAGTGAACCTTTCGATTCATCCTTTGGATGCGGTATGTACCTCCTTATCTTGAGTGAACCTTTCGATTCATCCTTTGGATGCGGTATGTACCTTATCTTGAGTGAACCTTTCGATTCATCCTTTGGATGCGGTATGTTCCTTATCTTGAGTGAACCTTTCGATTCATCCTTTGGATGCGGTATGTTCCTTATCTTGAGTGAACCTTTCGATTCATCCTTTGGATGCGGTATGTACCTCCTTATCTTGAGTGAACCTTTCGATTCCTCCTTTGGATGCGGTATGTACCTCTTTATCTTGAGTGAACCTTTCGATTCATCCTTTGGATGCGGTATGTACCTTATCTTGAGTGAACCTTTCGATTCATCCTTTGGATGCGGTATGTACCTTATCTTGAGTGAACCTTTCGATTCATCCTTTGGATGCGGTATGTTCCTTATCTTGAGTGAACCTTTCGATTCATCCTTTGGATGCGGTATGTACCTTATCTTGAGTGAACCTTTCGATTCATCCTTTGGATGCGGTATGTACCTGATCTTGAGTGAACCTTTCGATTCCTCCTTTGGATGCGGTATGTACCTCCTTATCTTGAGTGAACCTTTCGATTCATCCTTTGGATGCGGTATGTACCTTATCTTGAGTGAACCTTTCGATTCATCCTTTGGATGCGGTATGTTCCTTATCTTGAGTGAACCTTTCGATTCATCCTTTGGATGCGGTATGTACCTTATCTTGAGTGAACCTTTCGATTCATCCTTTGGATGCGGTATGTACCTTATCTTGAGTGAACCTTTCGATTCATCCTTTGGATGCGGTATGTTCCTTATCTTGAGTGAACCTTTCGATTCCTCCTTTGGATGCGGTATGTACCTCCTTATCTTGAGTGAACCTTTCGATTCATCCTTTGGATGCGGTATGTACCTTATCTTGAGTGAACCTTTCGATTCCTCCTTTGGATGCGGTATGTACCTTATCTTGAGTGAACCTTTCGATTCATCCTTTGGATGCGGTATGTTCCTTATCTTGAGTGAACCTTTCGATTCATCCTTTGGATGCGGTATGTACCTTATCTTGAGTGAACCTTTCGATTCATCCTTTGGATGCGGTATGTACCTCCTTATCTTGAGTGAACCTCTCGATTCATCCTTTGGATGCGGTATGTACCTTATCTTGAGTGAACCTTTCGATTCATCCTTTGGATGCGGTATGTACCTTATCTTGAGTGAACCTTTCGATTCCTCCTTTGGATGCGGTATGTACCTCCTTATCTTGAGTGAACCTTTCGATTCATCCTTTGGATGCGGTATGTACCTTATCTTGAGTGAACCTTTCGATTCCTCCTTTGGATGCGGTATGTACCTTATCTTGAGTGAACCTTTCGATTCCTCCTTTGGATGCGGTATGTTCCTTATCTTGAGTGAACCTTTCGATTCCTCCTTTGGATGCGGTATGTTCCTTATCTTGAGTGAACCTTTCGATTCCTCCTTTGGATGCGGTATGTACCTTATCTTGAGTGAACCTTTCGATTCATCCTTTGGATGCGGTATGTACCTCCTTATCTTGAGTGAACCTTTCGATTCATCCTTTGGATGCGGTATGTACCTTATCTTGAGTGAACCTTTCGATTCATCCTTTGGATGCGGTATGTTCCTTATCTTGAGTGAACCTTTCGATTCATCCTTTGGATGCGGTATGTTCCTTATCTTGAGTGAACCTTTCGATTCATCCTTTGGATGCGGTATGTACCTCCTTATCTTGAGTGAACCTTTCGATTCCTTCTTTGGATGCGGTATGTACCTCCTTATCTTGAGTGAACCTTTCGATTCATCCTTTGGATGCGGTATGTACCTTATCTTGAGTGAACCTTTCGATTCATCCTTTGGATGCGGTATGTACCTTATCTTGAGTGAACCTTTCGATTCATCCTTTGGATGCGGTATGTTCCTTATCTTGAGTGAACCTTTCGATTCATCCTTTGGATGCGGTATGTACCTTATCTTGAGTGAACCTTTCGATTCATCCTTTGGATGCGGTATGTACCTTATCTTGAGTGAACCTTTCGATTCCTCCTTTGGATGCGGTATGTACCTCCTTATCTTGAGTGAACCTTTCGATTCATCCTTTGGATGCGGTATGTACCTTATCTTGAGTGAACCTTTCGATTCATCCTTTGGATGCGGTATGTTCCTTATCTTGAGTGAACCTTTCGATTCATCCTTTGGATGCGGTATGTACCTTATCTTGAGTGAACCTTTCGATTCATCCTTTGGATGCGGTATGTACCTTATCTTGAGTGAACCTTTCGATTCATCCTTTGGATGCGGTATGTTCCTTATCTTGAGTGAACCTTTCGATTCCTCCTTTGGATGCGGTATGTACCTCCTTATCTTGAGTGAACCTTTCGATTCATCCTTTGGATGCGGTATGTACCTTATCTTGAGTGAACCTTTCGATTCCTCCTTTGGATGCGGTATGTACCTTATCTTGAGTGAACCTTTCGATTCATCCTTTGGATGCGGTATGTTCCTTATCTTGAGTGAACCTTTCGATTCATCCTTTGGATGCGGTATGTACCTTATCTTGAGCGAACCTTTCGATTCATCCTTTGGATGCGGTATGTACCTCCTTATCTTGAGTGAACCTTTCGATTCATCCTTTGGATGCGGTATGTACCTTATCTTGAGTGAACCTTTCGATTCATCCTTTGGATGCGGTATGTACCTTATCTTGAGTGAACCTTTCGATTCCTCCTTTGGATGCGGTATGTACCTTATCTTGAGTGAACCTTTCGATTCATCCTTTGGATGCGGTATGTACCTTATCTTGAGTGAACCTTTCGATTCCTCCTTTGGTTGCGGTATGTACCTTATCTTGAGTGAACCTTTCGATTCCTCCTTTGGATGCGGTATGTTCCTTATCTTGAGTGAACCTTTCGATTCCTCCTTTGGATGCGGTATGTTCCTTATCTTGAGTGAACCTTTCGATTCCTCCTTTGGATGCGGTATGTACCTTATCTTGAGTGAACCTTTCGATTCATCCTTTGGATGCGGTATGTACCTCCTTATCTTGAGTGAACCTTTCGATTCATCCTTTGGATGCGGTATGTACCTTATCTTGAGAGAACCTTTCGATTCCTCCTTTGGATGCGGTATGTACCTTATCTTGAGTGAACCTTTCGATTCCTCCTTTGGATGCGGTATGTACCTTATCTTGAGTGAACCTTTCGATTCATCCTTTGGATGCGGTATGTACCTTATCTTGAGTGAACCTTTCGATTCCTCCTTTGGATGCGGTATGTTCCTTATCTTGAGTGAACCTTTCGATTCATCCTTTGGATGCGGTATGTACCTCCTTATCTTGAGTGAACCTTTCGATTCCTCCTTTGGATGCGGTATGTACCTTATCTTGAGTGAACCTTTCGATTCATCCTTTGGATGCGGTATGTACCTCCTTATCTTGAGTGAACCTTTCGATTCATCCTTTGGATGCGGTATGTACCTTATCTTGAGTGAACCTTTCGATTCCTCCTTTGGATGCGGTATGTACCTTATCTTGAGTGAACCTTTCGATTCCTCCTTTGGATGCGGTATGTACCTTATCTTGAGTGAACCTTTCGATTCATCCTTTGGATGCGGTATGTTCCTTATCTTGAGTGAACCTTTCGATTCATCCTTTGGATGCGGTATGTACCTTATCTTGAGTGAACCTTTCGATTCCTCCTTTGGATGCGGTATGTTCCTTATCTTGAGTGAACCTTTCGATTCCTCCTTTGGATGCGGTATGTACCTTATCTTGAGTGAACCCTTCGATTCATCCTTTGGATGCGGTATGTTCCTTATCTTGAGTGAACCTATCGATTCATCCTTTGGATGCGGTATGTACCTTATCTTGAGTGAACCTTTCGATTCAACCTTTGGATGCGGTATGTTCCTTATCTTGAGTGAACCTTTCGATTCATCCTTTGGATGCGGTATGTTCCTTATCTTGAGTGAACCTTTCGATTCATCCTTTGGATGCGGTATGTACCTCCTTATCTTGAGTGAACCTTTCGATTCCTCCTTTGGATGCGGTATGTACCTCCTTATCTTGAGTGAACCTTTCGATTCATCCTTTGGATGCGGTATGTACCTTATCTTGAGTGAACCTTTCGATTCATCCTTTGGATGCGGTATGTACCTTATCTTGAGTGAACCTTTCGATTCATCCTTTGGATGCGGTATGTTCCTTATCTTGAGTGAACCTTTCGATTCATCCTTTGGATGCGGTATGTACCTTATCTTGAGTGAACCTTTCGATTCATCCTTTGGATGCGGTATGTACCTTATCTTGAGTGAACCTTTCGATTCCTCCTTTGGATGCGGTATGTACCTCCTTATCTTGAGTGAACCTTTCGATTCATCCTTTGGATGCGGTATGTACCTTATCTTGAGTGAACCTTTCGATTCATCCTTTGGATGCGGTATGTTCCTTATCTTGAGTGAACCTTTCGATTCATCCTTTGGATGCGGTATGTACCTTATCTTGAGTGAACCTTTCGATTCATCCTTTGGATGCGGTATGTACCTTATCTTGAGTGAACCTTTCGATTCATCCTTTGGATGCGGTATGTTCCTTATCTTGAGTGAACCTTTCGATTCCTCCTTTGGATGCGGTATGTACCTCCTTATCTTGAGTGAACCTTTCGATTCATCCTTTGGATGCGGTATGTACCTTATCTTGAGTGAACCTTTCGATTCCTCCTTTGGATGCGGTATGTACCTTATCTTGAGTGAACCTTTCGATTCATCCTTTGGATGCGGTATGTTCCTTATCTTGAGTGAACCTTTCGATTCATCCTTTGGATGCGGTATGTACCTTATCTTGAGTGAACCTTTCGATTCATCCTTTGGATGCGGTATGTACCTCCTTATCTTGAGTGAACCTTTCGATTCATCCTTTGGATGCGGTATGTACCTTATCTTGAGTGAACCTTTCGATTCATCCTTTGGATGCGGTATGTACCTTATCTTGAGTGAACCTTTCGATTCCTCCTTTGGATGCGGTATGTACCTCCTTATCTTGAGTGAACCTTTCGATTCATCCTTTGGATGCGGTATGTACCTTATCTTGAGTGAACCTTTCGATTCCTCCTTTGTATGCGGTATGTACCTTATCTTGAGTGAACCTTTCGATTCCTCCTTTGATGCGGTATGTTCCTTATCTTGAGTGAACCTTTCGATTCCTCCTTTCGATGCGGTATGTTCCTTATCTTGAGTGAACCTTTCGATTCCTCCTTTGGATGCGGTATGTACCTTATCTTGAGTGAACCTTTCGATTCATCCTTTGGATGCGGTATGTACCTCCTTATCTTGAGTGAACCTTTCGATTCATCCTTTGGATGCGGTATGTACCTTATCTTGAGTGAACCTTTCGATTCCTCCTTTGGATGCGGTATGTACCTTATCTTGAGTGAACCTTTCGATTCCTCCTTTGGATGCGGTATGTACCTTATCTTGAGTGAACCTTTCGATTCATCCTTTGGATGCGGTATGTACCTTATCTTGAGTGAACCTTTCGATTCCTCCTTTGGATGCGGTATGTTCCTTATCTTGAGTGAACCTTTCGATTCATCCTTTGGATGCGGTATGTACCTCCTTATCTTGAGTGAACCTTTCGATTCCTCCTTTGGATGCGGTATGTACCTTATCTTGAGTGAACCTTTCGATTCCTCCTTTGGATGCGGTATGTACCTCCTTATCTTGAGTGAACCTTTCGATTCATCCTTTGGATGCGGTATGTACCTTATCTTGAGTGAACCTTTCGATTCCTCCTTTGGATGCGGTATGTACCTTATCTTGAGTGAACCTTTCGATTCCTCCTTTGGATGCGGTATGTTCCTTATCTTGAGTGAACCTTTCGATTCATCCTTTGGATGCGGTATGTACCTCCTTATCTTGAGTGAACTTTTCGATTCATCCTTTGGATGCGGTATGTACCTTATCTTGAGTGAACCTTTCGATTCCTCCTTTGGATGCGGTATGTTCCTTATCTTGAGTGAACCTTTCGATTCCTCCTTTGGATGCGGTATGTACCTCCTTATCTTGAGTGAACCTTTCGATTCCTCCTTTGGATGCGGTATGTTCCTTATCTTGAGTGAACCTTTCGATTCATCCTTTGGATGCGGTATGTACCTCCTTATCTTGAGTGAACCTTTCGATTCATCCTTTGGAAGCGGTATGTACCTTATCTTGAGTGAACCTTTCGATTCATCCTTTGGATGCGGTATGTTCCTTATCTTAAGTGAACCTTTCGATTCATCCTTTGGATGCGGTATGTTCCTTATCTTGAGTGAACCTTTCGATTCATCCTTTGGATGCGGTATGTACCTCCTTATCTTGAGTGAACCTTTCGATTCCTCCTTTGGATGCGGTATGTACCTCCTTATCTTGAGTGAACCTTTCGATTCATCCTTTGGATGCGGTATGTACCTTATCTTGAGTGAACCTTTCGATTCATCCTTTGGATGCGGTATGTACCTTATCTTGAGTGAACCTTTCGATTCATCCTTTGGATGCGGTATGTTCCTTATCTTGAGTGAACCTTTCGATTCATGCTTTGGATGCGGCAAGTACCTTATCTTGAGTGAACCTTTCGATTCATCCTTTGGATGCGGTATGTACCTTATCTTGAGTGAACCTTTCGATTCATCCTTTGGATGCGGTATGTTCCTTATCTTGAGTGAATCTTTCGATTCATCCTTTGGATGCGGTATGTTCCTTATCTTGAGAGAACCTTTCGATTCATCCTTTGGATGCGGTATGTACCTCCTTATCTTGAGTGAACCTTTCGATTCATCCTTTGGATGCGGTATGTTCCTTATCTTGAGAGAACCTTTCGATTCATCCTTTGGATGCGGTATGTTCCTTATCTTGAGAGAACCTTTCGATTCATCCTTTGGATGCGGTATGTTCCTTATCTTGAGTGAATCTTTCGATTCATCCTTTGGATGCGGTATGTACCTTATCTTGAGTGAACCTTTCGATTCATCCTTTGGATGCGGTATGTACCTTATCTTGAGAGAACCTTTCGATTCATCCTTTGGATGCGGTATGTTCCTTATCTTGAGTGAATCTTTCGATTCATCCTTTGGATGCGGTATGTTCCTTATCTTGAGTGAACCTTTCGATTCATCCTTTGGATGCGGTATGTACCTCCTTATCTTGAGTGAACCTTTCGATTCATCCTTTGGATGCGGTATGTACCTTATCTTGAGTGAACCTTTCGATACATCCTTTGGATGCGGTATGTTCCTTATCTTGAGTGAACCTTTCGATTCATCCTTTGGGAGCGGTATGTACCTTATCTTGAGTGAACCTTTCGATTCCTCCTTTGGATGCGGTATGTACCTTATCTTGAGTGAACCTTTCGATTCCTCCTTTGGATGCGGTATGTACCTTATCTTGAGTGAACCTTTCGATTCATCCTTTGGATGCGGTATGTACCTTATCTTGAGTGAACCTTTCGATTCCTCCTTTGGATGCGGTATGTTCCTTATCTTGAGTGAACCTTTCGATTCATCCTTTGGATGCGGTATGTACCTCCTTATCTTGAGTGAACCTTTCGATTCATCCTTTGGATGCGGTATGTACCTCCTTATCTTGAGTGAACCTTTCGATTCATCCTTTGGATGCGGTATGTACCTTATCTTGAGTGAACCTTTCGATTCATCCTTTGGATGCGGTATGTTCCTTATCTTGAGTGAACCTTTCGATTCATCTTTTGGATGCGGTATGTTCCTTATCTTGAGTGAACCTTTCGATTCATCCTTTGGATGCGGTATGTACCTCCTTATCTTGAGTGAACCTTTCGATTCCTCCTTTGGATGCGGTATGTACCTCCTTATCTTGAGTGAACCTTTCGATTCATCCTTTGGATGCGGTATGTACCTCCTTATCTTGAGTGAACCTTTCGATTCATCCTTTGTATGCGGTATGTTCCTTATCTTGAGTGAACCTTTCGATTCATCCTTTGGATGCGGTATGTACCTTATCTTGAGTGAACCTTTCGATTCATCCTTTGGATGCGGTATGTACCTTATCTTGAGTGAACCTTTCGATTCATCCTTTGGATGCGGTATGTTCCTTATCTTGAGTGAATCTTTCGATTCATCCTTTGGATGCGGTATGTTCCTTATCTTGAGAGAACCTTTCGATTCATCCTTTGGATGCGGTATGTACCTCCTTATCTTGAGTGAACCTTTCGATTCATCCTTTGGATGCGGCATGTTCCTTATCTTGAGTGAACCTTTCGATTCATCCTTTGGATGCGGTATGTTCCTTATCTTGAGAGAACCTTTCGATTCATCCTTTGGATGCGGTATGTTCCTTATCTTGAGTGAATCTTTCGATTCATCCTTTGGATGCGGTATGTACCTTATCTTGAGTGAACCTTTCGATTCATCCTTTGGATGCGGTATGTACCTTATCTTGAGAGAACCTTTCGATTCCTCCTTTGGATGCGGTATGTACCTTATCTTGAGTGAATCTTTCGATTCATCCTTTGGATGCGGTATGTTCCTTATCTTGAGTGAACCTTTCGATTCATCCTTTGGATGCGGTATGTACCTCCTTATCTTGAGTGAACCTTTCGATTCATCCTTTGGATGCGGTATGTACCTCCTTATCTTGAGTGAACCTTTCGATACATCCTTTGGATGCGGTATGTTCCTTATCTTGAGTGAACCTTTCGATTCCTCCTTTGGATGCGGTATGTACCTGTTTATCTTGAGTGAACCTTTTGATTCATCCTTTGGATGCGGTATGTACCTCTTTATCTTGAGTGAACCTTTTGATTCATCCTTTGGATGCGGTATGTACCTTATCTTGAGTGAACCTTTCTATTCCTCCTTTGGATGCGGTATGTACCTTATCTTGAGTGAACCTTTCGATTCATCCTTTGGATGCGGTATGTACCTCCTTATCTTGAGTGAACCTTTCGATTCATCCTTTGGATGCGGTATGTACCTTATCTTGAGTGAACCTTTCGATTCATCCTTTGGATGCGGTATGTTCCTTATCTTGAGTGAACCTTTCGATTCATCCTTTGGATGCGGTATGTTCCTTATCTTGAGTGAACCTTTCGATCCATCCTTTGGATGCGGTATGTACCTTATCTTGAGTGAACCTTTCGATTCCTCCTTTGGATGCGGTATGTACCTTATCTTGAGTGAACCTTTCGATTCATCCTTTGGATGCGGTATGTTCCTTATCTTGAGTGAACCTTTCGATTCATCCTTTGGATGCGGTATGTACCTCCTTATCTTGAGTGAACCTTTCGATTCATCCTTTGGATGCGGTATGTACCTTATCTTGAGTGAACCTTTCGATTCCTCCTTTGGATGCGGTATGTACCTTATCTTGAGTGAACCTTTCGATTCATCCTTTGGATGCGGTATGTTCCTTATCTTGAGTGAACCTTTCGATTCATCCTTTGGATGCGGTATGTACCTTATCTTGAGTGAACCTTTCGATTCCTCCTTTGGATGCGGTATGTACCTCCTTATCTTGAGTGAACCTTTCGATTCATCCTTTGGATGCGGTATGTACCTTATCTTGAGTGAACCTTTCGATTCATCCTTTGGATGCGGTATGTTCCTTATCTTGAGTGAACCTTTCGATTCATCCTTTGGATGCGGTATGTACCTTATCTTGAGTGAACCTTTCGATTCCTCCTTTGGATGCGGTATGTACCTCCTTATCTTGAGTGAACCTTTCGATTCCTCCTTTGGATGCGGTATGTACCTCTTTATCTTGAGTGAACCTTTTGATTCATCCTTTGGATGCGGTATGTACCTTATCTTGAGTGAACCTTTCTATTCCTCCTTTGGATGCGGTATGTACCTTATCTTGAGTGAACCTTTCGATTCATCCTTTGGATGCGGTATGTACCTCCTTATCTTGAGTGAACCTTTCGATTCATCCTTTGGATGCGGTATGTACCTTATCTTGAGTGAACCTTTCGATTCATCCTTTGGATGCGGTATGTTCCTTATCTTGAGTGAACCTTTCGATTCATCCTTTGGATGCGGTATGTTCCTTATCTTGAGTGAACCTTTCGATCCATCCTTTGGATGCGGTATGTACCTTATCTTGAGTGAACCTTTCGATTCCTCCTTTGGATGCGGTATGTACCTTATCTTGAGTGAACCTTTCGATTCATCCTTTGGATGCGGTATGTTCCTTATCTTGAGTGAACCTTTCGATTCATCCTTTGGATGCGGTATGTACCTCCTTATCTTGAGTGAACCTTTCGATTCATCCTTTGGATGCGGTATGTACCTTATCTTGAGTGAACCTTTCGATTCCTCCTTTGGATGCGGTATGTACCTTATCTTGAGTGAACCTTTCGATTCATCCTTTGGATGCGGTATGTTCCTTATCTTGAGTGAACCTTTCGATTCATCCTTTGGATGCGGTATGTACCTTATCTTGAGTGAACCTTTCGATTCCTCCTTTGGATGCGGTATGTACCTCCTTATCTTGAGTGAACCTTTCGATTCATCCTTTGGATGCGGTATGTACCTTATCTTGAGTGAACCTTTCGATTCATCCTTTGGATGCGGTATGTTCCTTATCTTGAGTGAACCTTTCGATTCATCCTTTGGATGCGGTATGTACCTTATCTTGAGTGAACCTTTCGATTCCTCCTTTGGATGCGGTATGTACCTCCTTATCTTGAGTGAACCTTTCGATTCATCCTTTGGATGCGGTATGTACCTTATCTTGAGTGAACCTTTCGATTCCTCCTTTGGATGCGGTATGTACCTTATCTTGAGTGAACCTTTCGATTCATCCTTTGGATGCGGTATGTTCCTTATCTTGAGTGAACCTTTCGATTCATCCTTTGGATGCGGTATGTACCTTATCTTGAGTGAACCTCTCGATTCATCCTTTGGATGCGGTATGTACCTCCTTATCTTGAGTGAACCTTTCGATTCATCCTTTGGATGCGGTATGTACCTTATCTTGAGTGAACCTTTCGATTCATCCTTTGGATGCGGTATGTACCTTATCTTGAGTGAACCTTTCGATTCCTCCTTTGGATGCGGTATGTACCTCCTTATCTTGAGTGAACCTTTCGATTCATCCTTTGGATGCGGTATGTACCTTATCTTGAGTGAACCTTTCGATTCATCCTTTGGATGCGGTATGTACCTTATCTTGAGTGAACCTTTCGATTCCTCCTTTGGATGCGGTATGTACCTCCTTATCTTGAGTGAACCTTTCGATTCATCCTTTGGATGCGGTATGTTCCTTATCTTGAGTGAACCTTTCGATTCCTCCTTTGGATGCGGTATGTTCCTTATCTTGAGTGAACCTTTCGATTCCTCCTTTGGATGCGGTATGTACCTTATCTTGAGTGAACCTTTCGATTCATCCTTTGGATGCGGTATGTACCTCCTTATCTTGAGTGAACCTTTCGATTCATCCTTTGGATGCGGTATGTCCCTTATCTTGAGTGAACCTTTCGATTCCTCCTTTGGATGCGGTATGTACCTTATCTTGAGTGAACCTTTCGATTCATCCTTTGGATGCGGTATGTACCTTATCTTGAGTGAACCTTTCGATTCATCCTTTGGATGCGGTATGTTCCTTATCTTGAGTGAACCTTTCGATTCATCCTTTGGATGCGGTATGTACCTCCTTATCTTGAGTGAACCTTTCGATTCATCCTTTGGATGCGGTATGTACCTTATCTTGAGTGAACCTTTCGATTCATCCTTTGGATGCGGTATGTACCTCCTTATCTTGAGTGAACCTTTCGATTCATCCTTTGGATGCGGTATGTACCTTATCTTGAGTGAACCTTTCGATTCATCCTTTGGATGCGGTATGTACCTTATCTTGAGTGAACCTTTCGATTCCTCCTTTGGATGCGGTATGTACCTCCTTATCTTGAGAGAACCTTTCGATTCATCCTTTGGATGCGGTATGTACCTTATCTTGAGTGAACCTTTCGATTCCTCCTTTGGATGCGGTATGTACCTTATCTTGAGTGAACCTTTCGATTCCTCCTTTGGATGCGGTATGTTCCTTATCTTGAGTGAACCTTTCGATTCCTCCTTTGGATGCGGTATGTTCCTTATCTTGAGTGAACCTTTCGATTCCTCCTTTGGATGCGGTATGTACCTTATCTTGAGTGAACCTTTCGATTCATCCTTTGGATGCGGTATGTACCTCCTTATCTTGAGTGAACCTTTCGATTCATCCTTTGGATGCGGTATGTACCTTATCTTGAGTGAACCTTTCGATTCCTCCTTTGGATGCGGTATGTACCTTATCTTGAGTGAACCTTTCGATTCCTCCTTTGGATGCGGTATGTACCTTATCTTGAGTGAACCTTTCGATTCATCCTTTGGATGCGGTATGTTCCTTATCTTGAGTGAACCTTTCGATTCATCCTTTGGATGCGGTATGTACCTTATCTTGAGTGAACCTTTCGATTCCTCCTTTGGATGCGGTATGTTCCTTATCTTGAGTGAACCTTTCGATTCCTCCTTTGGATGCGGTATGTACCTTATCTTGAGTGAACCTTTCGATTCATCCTTTCGATGCGGTATGTTCCTTATCTTGAGTGAACCTTTCGATTCATCCTTTGGATGCGGTATGTACCTTATCTTGAGTGAACCTTTCGATTCATCCTTTGGATGCGGTATGTTCCTTATCTTGAGTGAACCTTTCGATTCATCCTTTGGATGCGGTATGTTCCTTATCTTGAGTGAACCTTTCGATTCATCCTTTGGATGCGGTATGTACCTCCTTATCTTGAGTGAACCTTTCGATTCCTCCTTTGGATGCGGTATGTACCTCCTTATCTTGAGTGAACCTTTCGATTCATCCTTTGGATGCGGTATGTACCTTATCTTGAGTGAACCTTTCGATTCATCCTTTGGATGCGGTATGTACCTTATCTTGAGTGAACCTTTCGATTCATCCTTTGGATGCGGTATGTACCTTATCTTGAGTGAACCTTTCGATTCATCCTTTGGATGCGGTATGTACCTTATCTTGAGTGAACCTTTCGATTCATCCTTTGGATGCGGTATGTACCTTATCTTGAGTGAACCTTTCGATTCCTCCTTTGGATGCGGTATGTACCTCCTTATCTTGAGTGAACCTTTCGATTCATCCTTTGGATGCGGTATGTACCTTATCTTGAGTGAACCTTTCGATTCATCCTTTGGATGCGGTATGTTCCTTATCTTGAGTGAACCTTTCGATTCATCCTTTGGATGCGGTATGTACCTTATCTTGAGTGAACCTTTCGATTCATCCTTTGGATGCGGTATGTACCTTATCTTGAGTGAACCTTTCGATTCATCCTTTGGATGCGGTATGTTCCTTATCTTGAGTGAACCTTTCGATTCCTCCTTTGGATGCGGTATGTACCTCCTTATCTTGAGTGAACCTTTCGATTCATCCTTTGGATGCGGTATGTACCTTATCTTGAGTGAACCTTTCGATTCCTCCTTTGGATGCGGTATGTACCTTATCTTGAGTGAACCTTTCGATTCATCCTTTGGATGCGGTATGTTCCTTATCTTGAGTGAACCTTTCGATTCATCCTTTGGATGCGGTATGTACCTTATCTTGAGTGAACCTTTCGATTCATCCTTTGGATGCGGTATGTACCTCCTTATCTTGAGTGAACCTTTCGATTCATCCTTTGGATGCGGTATGTACCTTATCTTGAGTGAACCTTTCGATTCATCCTTTGGATGCGGTATGTACCTTATCTTGAGTGAACCTTTCGATTCCTCCTTTGGATGCGGTATGTACCTCCTTATGTTGAGTGAACCTTTCGATTCATCCTTTGGATGCGGTATGTACCTTATCTTGAGTGAACCTTTCGATTCCTCCTTTGGATGCGGTATGTACCTTATCTTGAGTGAACCTTTCGATTCCTCCTTTGGATGCGGTATGTTCCTTATCTTGAGTGAACCTTTCGATTCCTCCTTTGGATGCGGTATGTTCCTTATCTTGAGTGAACCTTTCGATTCCTCCTTTGGATGCGGTATGTACCTTATCTTGAGTGAACCTTTCGATTCATCCTTTAGATGCGGTATGTACCTCCTTATCTTGAGTGAACCTTTCGATTCATCCTTTGGATGCGGTATGTACCTTATCTTGAGTGAACCTTTCGATTCCTCCTTTGGATGCGGTATGTACCTTATCTTGAGTGAACCTTTCGATTCCTCCTTTGGATGCGGTATGTACCTTATCTTGAGTGAACCTTTCGATTCATCCTTTGGATGCGGTATGTACCTTATCTTGAGTGAACCTTTCGATTCCTCCTTTGGATGCGGTATGTTCCTTATCTTGAGTGAACCTTTCGATTCATCCTTTGGATGCGGTATGTACCTCCTTATCTTGAGTGAACCTTTCGATTCCTCCTTTGGATGCGGTATGTACCTTATCTTGAGTGAACCTTTCGATTCATCCTTTGGATGCGGTATGTACCTCCTTATCTTGAGTGAACCTTTCGATTCATCCTTTGGATGCGGTATGTACCTTATCTTGAGTGAACCTTTCGATTCCTCCTTTGGATGCGGTATGTACCTTATCTTGAGTGAACCTTTCGATTCCTCCTTTGGATGCGGTATGTACCTTATCTTGAGTGAACCTTTCGATTCATCCTTTGGATGCGGTATGTTCCTTATCTTGAGTGAACCTTTCGATTCATCCTTTGGATGCGGTATGTACCTTATCTTGAGTGAACCTTTCGATTCCTCCTTTGGATGCGGTATGTTCCTTATCTTGAGTGAACCTTTCGATTCCTCCTTTGGATGCGGTATGTACCTTATCTTGAGTGAACCTTTCGATTCATCCTTTGGATGCGGTATGTTCCTTATCTTGAGTGAACCTTTCGATTCATCCTTTGGATGCGGTATGTACCTTATCTTGAGTGAACCTTTCGATTCATCCTTTGGATGCGGTATGTTCCTTATCTTGAGTGAACCTTTCGATTCATCCTTTGGATGCGGTATGTTCCTTATCTTGAGTGAACCTTTCGATTCATCCTTTGGATGCGGTATGTACCTCCTTATCTTGAGTGAACCTTTCGATTCCTCCTTTGGATGCGGTATGTACCTCCTTATCTTGAGTGAACCTTTCGATTCATCCTTTGGATGCGGTATGTACCTTATCTTCAGTGAACCTTTCGATTCATCCTTTGGATGCGGTATGTACCTTATCTTGAGTGAACCTTTCGATTCATCCTTTGGATGCGGTATGTTCCTTATCTTGAGTGAACCTTTCGATTCATCCTTTGGATGCGGTATGTACCTTATCTTGAGTGAACCTTTCGATTCATCCTTTGGATGCGGTATGTACCTTATCTTGAGTGAACCTTTCGATTCCTCCTTTGGATGCGGTATGTACCTCCTTATCTTGAGTGAACCTTTCGATTCATCCTTTGGATGCGGTATGTACCTTATCTTGAGTGAACCTTTCGATTCATCCTTTGGATGCGGTATGTTCCTTATCTTGAGTGAACCTTTCGATTCATCCTTTGGATGCGGTATGTACCTTATCTTGAGTGAACCTTTCGATTCATCCTTTGGATGCGGTATGTACCTTATCTTGAGTGAACCTTTCGATTCATCCTTTGGATGCGGTATGTTCCTTATCTTGAGTGAACCTTTCGATTCCTCCTTTGGATGCGGTATGTACCTCCTTATCTTGAGTGAACCTTTCGATTCATCCTTTGGATGCGGTATGTACCTTATCTTGAGTGAACCTTTCGATTCCTCCTTTGGATGCGGTATGTACCTTATCTTGAGTGAACCTTTCGATTCATCCTTTGGATGCGGTATGTTCCTTATCTTGAGTGAACCTTTCGATTCATCCTTTGGATGCGGTATGTACCTTATCTTGAGTGAACCTTTCGAATCATCCTTTGGATGCGGTATGTACCTCCTTATCTTGAGTGAACCTTTCGATTCATCCTTTGGATGCGGTATGTACCTTATCTTGAGTGAACCTTTCGATTCATCCTTTGGATGCGGTATGTACCTTATCTTGAGTGAACCTTTCGATTCCTCCTTTGGATGCGGTATGTACCTCCTTATCTTGAGTGAACCTTTCGATTCATCCTTTGGATGCGGTATGTACCTTATCTTGAGTGAACCTTTCGATTCCTCCTTTGGATGCGGTATGTACCTTATCTTGAGTGAACCTTTCGATTCCTCCTTTGGATGCGGTATGTTCCTTATCTTGAGTGAACCTTTCGATTCCTCCTTTGGATGCGGTATGTTCCTTATCTTGAGTGAACCTTTCGATTCCTCCTTTGGATGCGGTATGTACCTTATCTTGAGTGAACCTTTCGATTCATCCTTTGGATGCGGTATGTACCTCCTTATCTTGAGTGAACCTTTCGATTCATCCTTTGGATGCGGTATGTACCTTATCTTGAGTGAACCTTTCGATTCCTCCTTTGGATGCGGTATGTACCTTATCTTGAGTGAACCTTTCGGTTCCTCCTTTGGATGCGGTATGTACCTTATCTTGAGTGAACCTTTCGATTCATCCTTTGGATGCGGTATGTACCTTATCTTGAGTGAACCTTTCGATTCCTCCTTTGGATGCGGTATGTTCCTTATCTTGAGTGAACCTTTCGATTCATCCTTTGGATGCGGTATGTACCTCCTTATCTTGAGTGAACCTTTCGATTCCTCCTTTGGATGCGGTATGTACCTTATCTTGAGTGAACCTTTCGATTCCTCCTTTGGATGCGGTATGTACCTCCTTATCTTGAGTGAACCTTTCGATTCATCCTTTGGATGCGGTATGTACCTTATCTTGAGTGAACCTTTCGATTCCTCTTTTGGAAGCGGTATGTACCTTATCTTGAGTGAAATTTCGATTCCTCCTTTGGATGCGGTATGTTCCTTATCTTGAGTGAACCTTTCGATTCATCCTTTGGATGCGGTATGTACCTCCTTATCTTGAGTGAACCTTTCGATTCATCCTTTGGATGCGGTATGTACCTTATCTTGAGTGAACCTTTCGATTCCTCCTTTGGATGCGGTATGTTCCTTATCTTGAGTGAACCTTTCGATTCCTCCTTTGGATGCGGTATGTACCTCCTTATCTTGAGTGAACCTTTCGATTCCTCCTTTGGATGCGGTATGTTCCTTATCTTGAGTGAACCTTTCGATTCATCCTTTGGATGCGGTATGTACCTCCTTATCTTGAGTGAACCTTTCGATTCATCCTTTGGATGCGGTATGTACCTTATCTTGAGTGAACCTTTCGATTCCTCCTTTGGATGCGGTATGTACCTTATCTTGAGTGAACCTTTCGATTCCTCC
Source organism: Lepisma saccharinum (assembly GCF_977018435.1). Classification (NCBI taxonomy): domain Eukaryota; kingdom Metazoa; phylum Arthropoda; class Insecta; order Zygentoma; family Lepismatidae; genus Lepisma; species Lepisma saccharinum. The sequence continues at coordinate 68,071,756 of NC_139238.1, read as the reverse complement.
TTTGGATGCGGTATGTACCTTATCTTGAGTGAACCTTTCGATTCATCCTTTGGATGCGGTATGTACCTTATCTTGAGTGAACCTTTCGATTCCTCCTTTGGATGCGGTATGTTCCTTATCTTGAGTGAACCTTTCGATTCATCCTTTGGATGCGGTATGTACCTCCTTATCTTGAGTGAACCTTTCGATTCATCCTTTGGATGCGGTATGTACCTCCTTATCTTGAGAGAACCTTTCGATTCATCCTTTGGAAGCGGTATGTACCTTATCTTGAGTGAACCTTTCGATTCATCCTTTGGATGCGGTATGTTCCTTATCTTGAGTGAACCTTTCGATTCATCCTTTGGATGCGGTATGTTCCTTATCTTGAGTGAACCTTTCGATTCATCCTTTGGATGCGGTATGTACCTCCTTATCGTGAGTGAACCTTTCGATTCCTCCTTTGGATGCGGTATGTACCTCCTTATCTTGAGTGAACCTTTCGATTCATCCTTTGGATGCGGTATGTACCTTATCTTGAGTGAACCTTTCGATTCATCCTTTGGATGCGGTATGTACCTTATCTTGAGTGAACCTTTCGATTCATCCTTTGGATGCGGTATGTTCCTTATCTTGAGTGAACCTTTCGATTCATCCTTTGGATGCGGTATGTACCTTATCTTGAGTGAACCTTTCGATTCATCCTTTGGATGCGGTATGTACCTTATCTTGAGTGAACCTTTCGATTCATCCTTTGGATGCGGTATGTTCCTTATCTTGAGTGAATCTTTCGATTCATCCTTTGGATGCGGTATGTTCCTTATCTTGAGAGAACCTTTCGATTCATCCTTTGGATGCGGTATGTACCTCCTTATCTTGAGTGAACCTTTCGATTCATCCTTTGGATGCGGTATGTTCCTTATCTTGAGAGAACCTTTCGATTCATCCTTTGGATGCGGTATGTTCCTTATCTTGAGAGAACCTTTCGATTCATCCTTTGGATGCGGTATGTTCCTTATCTTGAGTGAATCTTTCGATTCATCCTTTGGATGCGGTATGTACCTTATCTTGAGTGAACCTTTCGATTCATCCTTTGGATGCGGTATGTACCTTATCTTGAGAGAACCTTTCGATTCATCCTTTGGATGCGGTATGTTCCTTATCTTGAGTGAATCTTTCGATTCATCCTTTGGATGCGGTATGTTCCTTATCTTGAGTGAACCTTTCGATTCATCCTTTGGATGCGGTATGTACCTCCTTATCTTGAGTGAACCTTTCGATTCATCCTTTGGATGCGGTATGTACCTTATCTTGAGTGAACCTTTCGATACATCCTTTGGATGCGGTATGTTCCTTATCTTGAGTGAACCTTTCGATTCCTCCTTTGGATGCGGTATGTACCTCCTTATCTTGAGTGAACCTTTCGATTCATCCTTTGGATGCGGTATGTACCTTATCTTGAGTGAACCTTTCTATTCCTCCTTTGGATGCGGTATGTACCTTATCTTGAGTGAACCTTTCGATTCATCCTTTGGATGCGGTATGTACCTCCTTATCTTGAGTGAACCTTTCGATTCATCCTTTGGATGCGGTATGTACCTTATCTTGAGTGAACCTTTCGATTCATCCTTTGGATGCTGTATGTTCCTTATCTTGAGTGAACCTTTCGATTCATCCTTTGGATGCGGTATGTTCCTTATCTTGAGTGAACCTTTCGATTCATCCTTTGGATGCGGTATGTACCTTATCTTGAGTGAACCTTTCGATTCCTCCTTTGGATGCGGTATGTACCTTATCTTGAGTGAACCTTTCGATTCATCCTTTGGATGCGGTATGTTCCTTATCTTGAGTGAACCTTTCGATTCATCCTTTGGATGCGGTATGTACCTCCTTATCTTGAGTGAACCTTTCGATTCATCCTTTGGATGCGGTATGTACCTTATCTTGAGTGAACCTTTCGATTCCTCCTTTGGATGCGGTATGTACCTTATCTTGAGTGAACCTTTCGATTCATCCTTTGGATGCGGTATGTTCCTTATCTTGAGTGAACCTTTCGATTCATCCTTTGGATGCGGTATGTACCTTATCTTGAGTGAACCTTTCGATTCCTCCTTTGGATGCGGTATGTACCTCCTTATCTTGAGTGAACCTTTCGATTCATCCTTTGGATGCGGTATGTACCTTATCTTGAGTGAACCTTTCGATTCATCCTTTGGATGCGGTATGTTCCTTATCTTGAGTGAACCTTTCGATTCATCCTTTGGATGCGGTATGTACCTTATCTTGAGTGAACCTTTCGATTCCTCCTTTGGATGCGGTATGTACCTCCTTATCTTGAGTGAACCTTTCGATTCATCCTTTGGATGCGGTATGTACCTTATCTTGAGTGAACATTTCGATTCCTCCTTTGGATGCGGTATGTACCTTATCTTGAGTGAACCTTTCGATTCATCCTTTGGATGCGGTATGTTCCTTATCTTGAGTGAACCTTTCGGTTCATCCTTTGGATGCGGTATGTACCTTATCTTGAGTGAACCTTTCGATTCATCCTTTGGATGCGGTATGTACCTCCTTATCTTGAGTGAACCTTTCGATTCATCCTTTGGATGCGGTATGTACCTTATCTTGAGTGAACCTTTCGATTCATCCTTTGGATGCGGTATGTACCTTATCTTGAGTGAACCTTTCGATTCCTCCTTTGGATGCGGTATGTACCTCCTTATCTTGAGTGAACCTTTCGATTCATCCTTTGGATGCGGTATGTACCTTATCTTGAGTGAACCTTTCGATTCCTCCTTTGGATGCGGTATGTACCTTATCTTGAGTGAACCTTTCGATTCCTCCTTTGGATGCGGTATGTACCTCCTTATCTTGAGTGAACCTTTCGATTCATCCTTTGGATGCGGTATGTTCCTTATCTTGAGTGAACCTTTCGATTCCTTTTTTGGATGCGGTATGTTCCTTATCTTGAGTGAACCTTTCGATTCCTCCTTTGGATGCGGTATGTACCTTATCTTGAGTGAACCTTTCGATTCATCCTTTGGATGCGGTATGTACCTCCTTATCTTGAGTGAACCTTTCGATTCATCCTTTGGATGCGGTATGTACGTTATCTTGAGTGAACCTTTCGATTCCTCCTTTGGATGCGGTATGTACCTTATCTTGAGTGAACCTTTCGATTCATCCTTTGGATGCGGTATGTACCTTATCTTGAGTGAACCTTTCGATTCATCCTTTGGATGCGGTATGTTCCTTATCTTGAGTGAACCTTTCGATTCATCCTTTGGATGCGGTATGTACCTCCTTATCTTGGGTGAACCTTTCGATTCATCCTTTGGATGCGGTATGTACCTTATCTTGAGTGAACCTTTCGATTCCTCCTTTGGATGCGGTATGTTCCTTATCTTGAGTGAACCTTTCGATTCCTCCTTTGGATGCGGTATGTACCTTATCTTGAGTGAACCTTTCGATTCCTCCTTTGGATGCGGTATGTACCTTATCTTGAGTGAACCTTTCGATTCCTCCTTTGGATGCGGTATGTACCTCCTTATCTTGAGTGAACCTTTCGATTCATCCTTTGGATGCGGTATGTACCTTATCTTGAGTGAACCTTTCGATTCATCCTTTGGATGCGGTATGTACCTTATCTTGAGTGATCCTTTCGATTCCTCCTTTGGATGCGGTATGTTCCTTATCTTGAGTGAACCTTTCGATTCATCCTTTGGATGCGGTATGTACCTCCTTATCTTGAGTGAACCTTTCGATTCATCCTTTGGATGCGGTATGTACCTTATCTTGAGTGAACCTTTCGATTCCTCCTTTGGATGCGGTATGTTCCTTATCTTGAGTGAACCTTTCGATTCCTCCTTTGGATGCGGTATGTACCTCCTTATCTTGAGTGAACCTTTCGATTCCTCCTTTGGATGCGGTATGTTCCTTATCTTGAGTGAACCTTTCGATTCATCCCTTGGATGCGGTATGTACCTCCTTATCTTGAGTGAACCTTTCGATTCATTCTTTGGATGCGGTATGTACCTTATCTTGAGTGAACCTTTCGATTCCTCCTTTGGATGCGGTATGTACCTTATCTTGAGTGAACCTTTCGATTCCTCCTTTGGATGCGGTATGTACCTTATCTTGAGTGAACCTTTCGATTCATCCTTTGGATGCGGTATGTACCTTATCTTGAGTGAACCTTTCGATTCCTCCTTTGGATGCGGTATGTTCCTTATCTTGAGTGAACCTTTCGATTCATCCTTTGGATGCGGTATGTACCTCCTTATCTTGAGTGAACCTTTCGATTCCTCCTTTGGATGCGGTATGTACCTTATCTTGAGTGAACCTTTCGATTCATCCTTTGGATGCGGTATGTACCTTATCTTGAGTGAACCTTTCGATTCATCCTTTGGATGCGGTATGTTCCTTATCTTGAGTGAACCTTTCGATTCATCCTTTGGATGCGGTATGTTCCTTATCTTGAGTGAACCTTTCGATTCATCCTTTGGATGCGGTATGTACCTCCTTATCTTGAGTGAACCTTTCGATTCATCCTTTGGATGCGGTATGTACCTTATCTTGAGTGAACCTTTCGATTCCTCCTTTGGATGCGGTATGTACCTTATCTTGAGTGAACCTTTCGATTCATCCTTTGGATGCGGTATGTTCCTTATCTTGAGTGAACCTTTCGATTCATCCTTTGGATGCGGTATGTACCTTATCTTGAGTGAACCTTTCGATTCATCCTTTGGATGCGGTATGTACCTCCTTATCTTGAGTGAACCTTTCGATTCATCCTTTGGATGCGGTATGTACCTTATCTTGAGTGAACCTTTCGATTCATCCTTTGGATGCGGTATGTACCTTATCTTGAGTGAACCTTTCGATTCCTCCTTTGGATGCGGTATGTACCTCCTTATCTTGAGTGAACCTTTCGATTCATCCTTTGGATGCGGTATGTACCTTATCTTGAGTGAACCTTTCGATTCCTCCTTTGGATGCGGTATGTACCTTATCTTGAGTGAACCTTTCGATTCCTCCTTTGGATGCGGTATGTACCTCCTTATCTTGAGTGAACCTTTCGATTCATCCTTTGGATGCGGTATGTTCCTTATCTTGAGTGAACCTTTCGATTCCTCCTTTGGATGCGGTATGTTCCTTATCTTGAGTGAACCTTTCGATTCCTCCTTTGGATGCGGTATGTACCTTATCTTGAGTGAACCTTTCGATTCATCCTTTGGATGCGGTATGTACCTCCTTATCTTGAGTGAACCTTTCGATTCATCCTTTGGATGCGGTATGTACCTTATCTTGAGTGAACCTTTCGATTCCTCCTTTGGATGCGGTATGTACCTCCTTATCTTGAGTGAACCTTTCGATTCATCCTTTGGATGCGGTAAGTACCTTATCTTGAGTGAACCTTTCGATTCATCCTTTGGATGCGGTATGTTCCTTATCTTGAGTGAACCTTTCGATTCATCCTTTGGATGCGGTATGTACCTCCTTATCTTGAGTGAACCTTTCGATTCATCCTTTGGATGCGGTATGTACCTTATCTTGAGTGAACCTTTCGATTCCTCCTTTGGATGCGGTATGTTCCTTATCTTGAGTGAACCTTTCGATTCCTCCTTTGGATGCGGTATGTACCTTATCTTGAGTGAACCTTTCGATTCCTCCTTTGGATGCGGTATGTACCTCCTTATCTTGAGTGAACCTTTCGATTCATCCTTTGGATGCGGTATGTACCTCCTTATCTTGAGTGAACCTTTCGATTCATCCTTTGGATGCGGTATGTACCTTATCTTGAGTGAACCTTTCGATTCCTCCTTTGGATGCGGTATGTACCTTATCTTGAGTGAACCTTTCGATTCCTCCTTTGGATGCGGTATGTTCCTTATCTTGAGTGAACCTTTCGATTCATCCTTTGGATGCGGTATGTACCTCCTTATCTTGAGTGAACCTTTCGATTCATCCTTTGGATGCGGTATGTACCTTATCTTGAGTGAACCTTTCGATTCCTCCTTTGGATGCGGTATGTTCCTTATCTTGAGTGAACCTTTCGATTCCTCCTTTGGATGCGGTATGTACCTCCTTATCTTGAGTGAACCTTTCGATTCCTCCTTTGGATGCGGTATGTTCCTTATCTTGAGTGAACCTTTCGATTCATCCTTTGGATGCGGTATGTACCTCCTTATCTTGAGTGAACCTTTCGATTCATCCTTTGGATGCGGTATGTACCTTATCTTGAGTGAACCTTTCGATTCCTCCTTTGGATGCGGTATGTACCTTATCTTGAGTGAACCTTTCGATTCCTCCTTTGGATGCGGTATGTACCTTATCTTGAGTGAACCTTTCGATTCATCCTTTGGATGCGGTATGTACCTTATCTTGAGTGAACCTTTCGATTCCTCCTTTGGATGCGGTATGTTCCTTATCTTGAGTGAACCTTTCGATTCATCCTTTGGATGCGGTATGTACCTCCTTATCTTGAGTGAACCTTTCGATTCCTCCTTTGGATGCGGTATGTACCTTATCTTGAGTGAACCTTTCGATTCATCCTTTGGATGCGGTATGTTCCTTATCTTGAGTGAACCTTTCGATTCATCCTTTGGATGCGGTATGTACCTTATCTTGAGTGAACCTTTCGATTCCTCCTTTGGATGCGGTATGTTCCTTATCTTGAGTGAACCTTTCGATTCATCCTTTGGATGCGGTATGTACCTCCTTATCTTGAGTGAACCTTTCGATTCATCCTTTGGATGCGGTATGTACCTTATCTTGAGTGAACCTTTCGATTCCTCCTTTGGATGCGGTATGTACCTTATCTTGAGTGAACCTTTCGATTCATCCTTTGGATGCGGTATGTTCCTTATCTTGAGTAAAACTTTCGATTCATCCTTTGGATGCGGTATGTTCCTTATCTTGAGTGAACCTTTCGATTCCTCCTTTGGATGCGGTATGTACCTCCTTATCTTGAGTGAACCTTTCGATTCATCCTTTGGATGCGGTATGTACCTTATCTTGAGTGAACCTTTCGATTCCTCCTTTGGATGCGGTATGTACCTTATCTTGAGTGAACCTTTCGATTCCTCCTTTGGATGCGGTATGTACCTTATCTTGAGTGAACCTTTCGATTCATCCTTTGGATGCGGTATGTTCCTTATCTTGAGTGAACCTTTCGATTCCTCCTTTGGATGCGGTATGTACCTCCTTATCTTGAGTGAACCTTTCGATTCATCCTTTGGATGCGGTATGTACCTTATCTTGAGTGAACCTTTCGATTCCTCCTTTGGATGCGGTATGTACCTTATCTTGAGTGAACCTTTCGATTCATCCTTTGGATGCGGTATGTTCCTTATCTTGAGTGAACCTTTCGATTCCTCCTTTGGATGCGGTATGTACCTCCTTATCTTGAGTGAACCTTTCGATTCATCCTTTGGATGCGGTATGTACCTTATCTTGAGTGAACCTTTCGATTCCTCCTTTGGATGCGGTATGTACCTTATCTTGAGTGAACCTTTCGATTCCTCCTTTGGATGCGGTATGTACCTTATCTTGAGTGAACCTTTCGATTCATCCTTTGGATGCGGTATGTTCCTTATCTTGAGTGAACCTTTCGATTCATCCTTTGGATGCGGTATGTACCTTATCTTGAGTGAACCTTTCGATTCCTCCTTTGGATGCGGTATGTTCCTTATCTTGAGTGAACCTTTCGATTCATCCCTTGGATGCGGTATGTACCTCCTTATCTTGAGTGAACCTTTCGATTCATCCTTTGGATGCGGTATGTACCTTATCTTGAGTGAACCTTTCGATTCCTCCTTTGGATGCGGTATGTACCTTATCTTGAGTGAACCTTTCGATTCATCCTTTGGATGCGGTATGTACCTCCTTATCTTGAGTGAACCTTTCGATTCATCCTTTGGATGCGGTATGTTCCTTATCTTGAGTGAACCTTTCGATTCCTTATTTGGATGCGGTATGTACCTCCTTATCTTGAGTGAACCTTTCGATTCATCCTTTGGATGCGGTATGTACCTCCTTATCTTGAGTGAACCTTTCGATTCCTCCTTTGGATGCGGTATGTACCTCCTTATCTTGAGTGAACCTTTCGATTCATCCTTTGGATGCGGTATGTACCTCCTTATCTTGAGTGAACCTTTCGATTCATCCTTTGGATGCGGTATGTACCTCCTTATCTTGAGTGAACCTTTCGATTCCTCCTTTGGATGCGGTATGTTCCTTCTTATCTTGAGTGAACCTTTCGATTCATCCTTTGGATGCGGTATGTACCTCCTTATCTTGAGTGAACCTTTCGATTCATCCTTTGGATGCGGTATGTACCTCCTTATCTTGAGTGAACCTTTCGATTCCTCCTTTGGATGCGGTGTGTTCCTTCTTATCTTGAGTGAACCTTTCGATTCATCCTTTGGATGCGGTATGTACCTTATCTTGAGTGAACCTTTCGATTCATCCTTTGGATGCGGTATGTTCCTTATCTTGAGTGAATCTTTCGATTCATCCTTTGGATGCGGTATGTTCCTTATCTTGAGTGAACCTTTCGATTCATCCTTTGGATGCGGTATGTACCTCCTTATCTTGAGTGAACCTTTCGATTCCTCCTTTGGATGCGGTATGTACCTTATCTTGAGTGAACCTTTCGATTCCTCCTTTGGATGCGGTATGTACCTCCTTATCTTGAGTGAACCTTTCGATTCATCCTTTGGATGCGGTATGTACCTTATCTTGAGTGAACCTTTCGATTCCTCCTTTGGATGCGGTATGTACCTTATCTTGAGTGAACCTTTCGATTCCTTTTTTGGATGCGGTATGTTCCTTATCTTGAGTGAACCTTTCGATTCATCCTTTGGATGCGGTATGTACCTCCTTATCTTGAGTGAACCTTTCGATTCATTCTTTGGATGCGGTATGTACCTTATCTTGAGTGAACCTTTCGATTCCTCCTTTGGATGCGGTATGTTCCTTATCTTGAGTGAACCTTTCGATTCCTCCTTTGGATGCGGTATGTACCTCCTTATCTTGAGTGAACCTTTCGATTCATCCTTTGGATGCGGTATGTACCTCCTTATCTTGAGTGAACCTTTCGATTCATCCTTTGGATGCGGTATGTACCTCCTTATCTTGAGTGAACCTTTCGATTCCTCCTTTGGATGCGGTATGTTCCTTCTTATCTTGAGTGAACCTTTCGATTCATCCTTTGGATGCGGTATGTACCTCCTTATCTTGAGTGAACCTTTCGATTCATCCTTTGGATGCGGTATGTACCTCCTTATCTTGAGTGAACCTTTCGATTCCTCCTTTGGATGCGGTGTGTTCCTTCTTATCTTGAGTGAACCTTTCGATTCATCCTTTGGATGCGGTATGTACCTTATCTTGAGTGAACCTTTCGATTCATCCTTTGGATGCGGTATGTTCCTTATCTTGAGTGAATCTTTCGATTCATCCTTTGGATGCGGTATGTTCCTTATCTTGAGTGAACCTTTCGATTCATCCTTTGGATGCGGTATGTACCTCCTTATCTTGAGTGAACCTTTCGATTCCTCCTTTGGATGCGGTATGTACCTTATCTTGAGTGAACCTTTCGATTCCTCCTTTGGATGCGGTATGTACCTCCTTATCTTGAGTGAACCTTTCGATTCATCCTTTGGATGCGGTATGTACCTTATCTTGAGTGAACCTTTCGATTCCTCCTTTGGATGCGGTATGTACCTTATCTTGAGTGAACCTTTCGATTCCTTTTTTGGATGCGGTATGTTCCTTATCTTGAGTGAACCTTTCGATTCATCCTTTGGATGCGGTATGTACCTCCTTATCTTGAGTGAACCTTTCGATTCATTCTTTGGATGCGGTATGTACCTTATCTTGAGTGAACCTTTCGATTCCTCCTTTGGATGCGGTATGTTCCTTATCTTGAGTGAACCTTTCGATTCCTCCTTTGGATGCGGTATGTACCTCCTTATCTTGAGTGAACCTTTCGATTCCTCCTTTGGATGCGGTATGTTCCTTATCTTGAGTGAACCTTTCGATTCATCCTTTGGATGCGGTATGTACCTCCTTATCTTGAGTGAACCTTTCGATTCATCCTTTGGATGCGGTATGTACCTTATCTTGAGTGAACCTTTCGATTCCTCCTTTGGATGCGGTATGTACCTTATCTTGAGTGAACCTTTCGATTCCTCCTTTGGATGCGGTATGTACCTTATCTTGAGTGAACCTTTCGATTCATCCTTTGGATGCGGTATGTACCTTATCTTGAGTGAACCTTTCGATTCCTCCTTTGGATGCGGTATGTTCCTTATCTTGAGTGAACCTTTCGATTCATACTTTGGATGCGGTATGTACCTCCTTATCTTGAGTGAACCTTTCGATTCATCCTTTGGATGCGGTATGTACCTCCTTATCTTGAGTGAACCTTTCGATTCATCCTTTGGAAGCGGTATGTACCTTATCTTGAGTGAACCTTTCGATTCATCCTTTGGATGCGGTATGTTCCTTATCTTAAGTGAACCTTTCGATTCATCCTTTGGATGCGGTATGTTCCTTATCTTGAGTGAACCTTTCGATTCATCCTTTGGATGCGGTATGTACCTCCTTATCTTGAGTGAACCTTTCGATTCCTCCTTTGGATGCGGTATGTACCTCCTTATCTTGAGTGAACCTTTCGATTCATCCTTTGGATGCGGTATGTACCTTATCTTGAGTGAACCTTTCGATTCATCCTTTGGATGCGGTATGTACCTTATCTTGAGTGAACCTTTCGATTCATCCTTTGGATGCGGTATGTTCCTTATCTTGAGTGAACCTTTCGATTCATGCTTTGGATGCGGCAAGTACCTTATCTTGAGTGAACCTTTCGATTCATCCTTTGGATGCGGTATGTACCTTATCTTGAGTGAACCTTTCGATTCATCCTTTGGATGCGGTATGTTCCTTATCTTGAGTGAATCTTTCGATTCATCCTTTGGATGCGGTATGTTCCTTATCTTGAGAGAACCTTTCGATTCATCCTTTGGATGCGGTATGTACCTCCTTATCTTGAGTGAACCTTTCGATTCATCCTTTGGATGCGGTATGTTCCTTATCTTGAGAGAACCTTTCGATTCATCCTTTGGATGCGGTATGTTCCTTATCTTGAGAGAACCTTTCGATTCATCCTTTGGATGCGGTATGTTCCTTATCTTGAGTGAATCTTTCGATTCATCCTTTGGATGCGGTATGTACCTTATCTTGAGTGAACCTTTCGATTCATCCTTTGGATGCGGTATGTACCTTATCTTGAGAGAACCTTTCGATTCATCCTTTGGATGCGGTATGTTCCTTATCTTGAGTGAATCTTTCGATTCATCCTTTGGATGCGGTATGTTCCTTATCTTGAGTGAACCTTTCGATTCATCCTTTGGATGCGGTATGTACCTCCTTATCTTGAGTGAACCTTTCGATTCATCCTTTGGATGCGGTATGTACCTTATCTTGAGTGAACCTTTCGATACATCCTTTGGATGCGGTATGTTCCTTATCTTGAGTGAACCTTTCGATTCCTCCTTTGGATGCGGTATGTACCTCCTTATCTTGAGTGAACCTTTCGATTCATCCTTTGGATGCGGTATGTACCTTATCTTGAGTGAACCTTTCTATTCCTCCTTTGGATGCGGTATGTACCTTATCTTGAGTGAACCTTTCGATTCATCCTTTGGATGCGGTATGTACCTCCTTATCTTGAGTGAACCTTTCGATTCATCCTTTGGATGCGGTATGTACCTTATCTTGAGTGAACCTTTCGATTCATCCTTTGGATGCGGTATGTTCCTTATCTTGAGTGAACCTTTCGATTCATCCTTTGGATGCGGTATGTTCCTTATCTTGAGTGAACCTTTCGATTCATCCTTTGGATGCGGTATGTACCTTATCTTGAGTGAACCTTTCGATTCCTCCTTTGGATGCGGTATGTTCCTTATCTTGAGTGAACCTTTCGATTCATCCTTTGGATGCGGTATGTACCTCCTTATCTTGAGTGAACCTTTCGATTCATCCTTTGGATGCGGTATGTACCTTATCTTGAGTGAACCTTTCGATTCCTCCTTTGGATGCGGTATGTACCTTATCTTGAGTGAACCTTTCGATTCATCCTTTGGATGCGGTATGTTCCTTATCTTGAGTGAACCTTTCGATTCATCCTTTGGATGCGGTATGTACCTTATCTTGAGTGAACCTTTCGATTCCTCCTTTGGATGCGGTATGTACCTCCTTATCTTGAGTGAACCTTTCGATTCATCCTTTGGATGCGGTATGTACCTTATCTTGAGTGAACCTTTCGATTCATCCTTTGGATGCGGTATGTTCCTTATCTTGAGTGAACCTTTCGATTCATCCTTTGGATGCGGTATGTACCTTATCTTGAGTGAACCTTTCGATTCCTCCTTTGGATGCGGTATGTACCTCCTTATCTTGAGTGAACCTTTCGATTCATCCTTTGGATGCGGTATGTACCTTATCTTGAGTGAACCTTTCGATTCCTCCTTTGGATGCGGTATGTACCTTATCTTGAGTGAACCTTTCGATTCATCCTTTGGATGCGGTATGTTCCTTATCTTGAGTGAACCTTTCGATTCATCCTTTGGATGCGGTATGTACCTTATCTTGAGTGAACCTTTCGATTCATCCTTTGGATGCGGTATGTACCTCCTTATCTTGAGTGAACCTTTCGATTCATCCTTTGGATGCGGTATGTACCTTATCTTGAGTGAACCTTTCGATTCATCCTTTGGATGCGGTATGTACCTTATCTTGAGTGAACCTTTCGATTCCTCCTTTGGATGCGGTATGTACCTCCTTATCTTGAGTGAACCTTTCGATTCATCCTTTGGATGCGGTATGTACCTTATCTTGAGTGAACCTTTCGATTCCTCCTTTGGATGCGGTATGTACCTTATCTTGAGTGAACCTTTCGATTCCTCCTTTGGATGCGGTATGTACCTCCTTATCTTGAGTGAACCTTTCGATTCATCCTTTGGATGCGGTATGTTCCTTATCTTGAGTGAACCTTTCGATTCCTCCTTTGGATGCGGTATGTTCCTTATCTTGAGTGAACCTTTCGATTCCTCCTTTGGATGCGGTATGTACCTTATCTTGAGTGAACCTTTCGATTCATCCTTTGGATGCGGTATGTACCTCCTTATCTTGAGTGAACCTTTCGATTCATCCTTTGGATGCGGTATGTACCTTATCTTGAGTGAACCTTTCGATTCCTCCTTTGGATGCGGTATGTACCTTATCTTGAGTGAACCTTTCGATTCATCCTTTGGATGCGGTATGTACCTTATCTTGAGTGAACCTTTCGATTCATCCTTTGGATGCGGTATGTTCCTTATCTTGAGTGAACCTTTCGATTCATCCTTTGGATGCGGTATGTACCTCCTTATCTTGAGTGAACCTTTCGATTCATCCTTTGGATGCGGTATGTACCTTATCTTGAGTGAACCTTTCGATTCCTCCTTTGGATGCGGTATGTTCCTTATCTTGAGTGAACCTTTCGATTCCTCCTTTGGATGCGGTATGTACCTTATCTTGAGTGAACCTTTCGATTCCTCCTTTGGATGCGGTATGTACCTTATCTTGAGTGAACCTTTCGATTCCTCCTTTGGATGCGGTATGTACCTCCTTATCTTGAGTGAACCTTTCGATTCATCCTTTGGATGCGGTATGTACCTTATCTTGAGTGAACCTTTCGATTCCTCCTTTGGATGCGGTATGTACCTTATCTTGAGTGAACCTTTCGATTCCTCCTTTGGATGCGGTATGTTCCTTATCTTGAGTGAACCTTTCGATTCATCCTTTGGATGCGGTATGTACCTCCTTATCTTGAGTGAACCTTTCGATTCATCCTTTGGATGCGGTATGTACCTTATCTTGAGTGAACCTTTCGATTCCTCCTTTGGATGCGGTATGTTCCTTATCTTGAGTGAACCTTTCGATTCCTCCTTTGGATGCGGTATGTACCTCCTTATCTTGAGTGAACCTTTCGATTCCTCCTTTGGATGCGGTATGTTCCTTATCTTGAGTGAACCTTTCGATTCATCCTTTGGATGCGGTATGTACCTCCTTATCTTGAGTGAACCTTTCGATTCATCCTTTGGATGCGGTATGTACCTTATCTTGAGTGAACCTTTCGATTCCTCCTTTGGATGCGGTATGTACCTTATCTTGAGTGAACCTTTCGATTCCTCCTTTGGATGCGGTATGTACCTTATCTTGAGTGAACCTTTCGATTCATCCTTTGGATGCGGTATGTACCTTATCTTGAGTGAACCTTTCGATTCCTCCTTTGGATGCGGTATGTTCCTTATCTTGAGTGAACCTTTCGATTAATCCTTTGGATGCGGTATGTACCTCCTTATCTTGAGTGAACCTTTCGATTCCTCCTTTGGATGCGGTATGTACCTTATCTTGAGTGAACCATTCGATTCATCCTTTGGATGCGGTATGTACCTTATCTTGAGTGAACCTTTCGATTCATCCTTTGGATGCGGTATGTTCCTTATCTTGAGTGAACCTTTCGATTCATCCTTTGGATGCGGTATGTTCCTTATCTTGAGTGAACCTTTCGATTCATCCTTTGGATGCGGTATGTACCTCCTTATCTTGAGTGAACCTTTCGATTCATCCTTTGGATGCGGTATGTACCTTATCTTGAGTGAACCTTTCGATTCCTCCTTTGGATGCGGTATGTACCTTATCTTGAGTGAACCTTTCGATTCATCCTTTGGATGCGGTATGTTCCTTATCTTGAGTGAACCTTTCGATTCATCCTTTGGATGCGGTATGTACCTTATCTTGAGTGAACCTTTCGATTCATCCTTTGGATGCGGTATGTACCTCCTTATCTTGAGTGAACCTTTCGATTCATCCTTTGGATGCGGTATGTACCTTATCTTGAGTGAACCTTTCGATTCATCCTTTGGATGCGGTATGTACCTTATCTTGAGTGAACCTTTCGATTCCTCCTTTGGATGCGGTATGTACCTCCTTATCTTGAGTGAACCTTTCGATTCATCCTTTGGATGCGGTATGTACCTTATCTTGAGTGAACCTTTCGATTCCTCCTTTGGATGCGGTATGTACCTTATCTTGAGTGAACCTTTCGATTCCTCCTTTGGATGCGGTATGTACCTCCTTATCTTGAGTGAACCTTTCGATTCATCCTTTGGATGCGGTATGTTCCTTATCTTGAGTGAACCTTTCGATTCCTCCTTTGGATGCGGTATGTTCCTTATCTTGAGTGAACCTTTCGATTCCTCCTTTGGATGCGGTATGTACCTTATCTTGAGTGAACCTTTCGATTCATCCTTTGGATGCGGTATGTACCTCCTTATCTTGAGTGAACCTTTCGATTCATCCTTTGGATGCGGTATGTACCTTATCTTGAGTGAACCTTTCGATTCCTCCTTTGGATGCGGTATGTACCTTATCTTGAGTGAACCTTTCGATTCATCCTTTGGATGCGGTATGTACCTTATCTTGAGTGAACCTTTCGATTCATCCTTTGGATGCGGTATGTTCCTTATCTTGAGTGAACCTTTCGATTCATCCTTTGGATGCGGTATGTACCTCCTTATCTTGAGTGAACCTTTCGATTCATCCTTTGGATGCGGTATGTACCTTATCTTGAGTGAACCTTTCGATTCCTCCTTTGGATGCGGTATGTTCCTTATCTTGAGTGAACCTTTCGATTCCTCCTTTGGATGCGGTATGTACCTTATCTTGAGTGAACCTTTCGATTCCTCCTCTGGATGCGGTATGTACCTTATCTTGAGTGAACCTTTCGATTCCTCCTTTGGATGCGGTATGTACCTCCTTATCTTGAGTGAACCTTTCGATTCATCCTTTGGATGCGGTATGTACCTTATCTTGAGTGAACCTTTCGATTCCTCCTTTGGATGCGGTATGTACCTTATCTTGAGTGAACCTTTCGATTCCTCCTTTGGATGCGGTATGTTCCTTATCTTGAGTGAACCTTTCGATTCATCCTTTGGATGCGGTATGTACCTCCTTATCTTGAGTGAACCTTTCGATTCATCCTTTGGATGCGGTATGTACCTTATCTTGAGTGAACCTTTCGATTCCTCCTTTGGATGCGGTATGTTCCTTATCTTGAGTGAACCTTTCGATTCCTCCTTTGGATGCGGTATGTACCTCCTTATCTTGAGTGAACCTTTCGATTCCTCCTTTGGATGCGGTATGTTCCTTATCTTGAGTGAACCTTTCGATTCATCCTTTGGATGCGGTATGTACCTCCTTATCTTGAGTGAACCTTTCGATTCATCCTTTGGATGCGGTATGTACCTTATCTTGAGTGAACCTTTCGATTCCTCCTTTGGATGCGGTATGTACCTTATCTTGAGTGAACCTTTCGATTCCTCCTTTGGATGCGGTATGTACCTTATCTTGAGTGAACCTTTCGATTCATCCTTTGGATGCGGTATGTACCTTATCTTGAGTGAACCTTTCGATTCCTCCTTTGGATGCGGTATGTTCCTTATCTTGAGTGAACCTTTCGATTCATCCTTTGGATGCGGTATGTACCTCCTTATCTTGAGTGAACCTTTCGATTCCTCCTTTGGATGCGGTATGTACCTTATCTTGAGTGAACCTTTCGATTCATCCTTTGGATGCGGTATGTTCCTTATCTTGAGTGAACCTTTCGATTCATCCTTTGGATGCGGTATGTACCTTATCTTGAGTGAACCTTTCGATTCCTCCTTTGGATGCGGTATGTTCCTTATCTTGAGTGAACCTTTCGATTCATCCTTTGGATGCGGTATGTACCTCCTTATCTTGAGTGAACCTTTCGATTCATCCTTTGGATGCGGTATGTACCTTATCTTGAGTGAACCTTTCGATTCCTCCTTTGGATGCGGTATGTACCTTATCTTGAGTGAACCTTTCGATTCATCCTTTGGATGCGGTATGTTCCTTATCTTGAGTGAACCTTTCGATTCATCCTTTGGATGCGGTATGTTCCTTATCTTGAGTGAACCTTTCGATTCCTCCTTTGGATGCGGTATGTACCTCCTTATCTTGAGTGAACCTTTCGATTCATCCTTTGGATGCGGTATGTGCCTTATCTTGAGTGAACCTTTCGATTCCTCCTTTGGATGCGGTATGTACCTTATCTTGAGTGAACCTTTCGATTCCTCCTTTGGATGCGGTATGTACCTTATCTTGAGTGAACCTTTCGATTCATCCTTTGGATGCGGTATGTTCCTTATCTTGAGTGAACCTTTCGATTCCTCCTTTGGATGCGGTATGTACCTCCTTATCTTGAGTGAACCTTTCGATTCATCCTTTGGATGCGGTATGTACCTTATCTTGAGTGAACCTTTCGATTCCTCCTTTGGATGCGGTATGTACCTTATCTTGAGTGAACCTTTCGATTCATCCTTTGGATGCGGTATGTTCCTTATCTTGAGTGAACCTTTCGATTCCTCCTTTGGATGCGGTATGTACCTCCTTATCTTGAGTGAACCTTTCGATTCATCCTTTGGATGCGGTATGTACCTTATCTTGAGTGAACCTTTCGATTCCTCCTTTGGATGCGGTATGTACCTTATCTTGAGTGAACCTTTCGATTCCTCCTTTGGATGCGGTACGTACCTTATCTTGAGTGAACCTTTCGATTCATCCTTTGGATGCGGTATGTTCCTTATCTTGAGTGAACCTTTCGATTCATCCTTTGGATGCGGTATGTACCTTATCTTGAGTGAACCTTTCGATTCCTCCTTTGGATGCGGTATGTTCCTTATCTTGAGTGAACCTTTCGATTCATCCTTTGGATGCGGTATGTACCTCCTTATCTTGAGTGAACCTTTCGATTCATCCTTTGGATGCGGTATGTACCTTATCTTGAGTGAACCTTTCGATTCCTCCTTTGGATGCGGTATGTACCTTATCTTGAGTGAACCTTTCGATTCATCCTTTGGATGCGGTATGTACCTCCTTATCTTGAGTGAACCTTTCGATTCATCCTTTGGATGCGGTATGTTCCTTATCTTGAGTGAACCTTTCGATTCCTCCTTTGGATGCGGTATGTACCTCCTTATCTTGAGTGAACCTTTCGATTCATCCTTTGGATGCGGTATGTACCTCCTTATCTTGAGTGAACCTTTCGATTCATCCTTTGGATGCGGTATGTTCCTTATCTTGAGTGAACCTTTCGATTCCTCCTTTGGATGCGGTATGTACCTCCTTATCTTGAGTGAACCTTTCGATTCATCCTTTGGATGCGGTATGTACCTCCTTATCTTGAGTGAACCTTTCGATTCATCCTTTGGATGCGGTATGTACCTCCTTATCTTGAGTGAACCTTTCGATTCCTCCTTTGGATGCGGTATGTTCCTTCTTATCTTGAGTGAACCTTTCGATTCATCCTTTGGATGCGGTATGTACCTCCTTATCTTGAGTGAACCTTTCGATTCATCCTTTGGATGCGGTATGTACCTCCTTATCTTGAGTGAACCTTTCGATTCCTCCTTTGGATGCGGTGTGTTCCTTCTTATCTTGAGTGAACCTTTCGATTCATCCTTTGGATGCGGTATGTACCTTATCTTGAGTGAACCTTTCGATTCATCCTTTGGATGCGGTATGTTCCTTATCTTGAGTGAATCTTTCGATTCATCCTTTGGATGCGGTATGTACCTTATCTTGAGTGAACCTTTCGATTCCTCCTTTGGATGCGGTATGTACCTCCTTATCTTGAGTGAACCTTTCGATTCATCCTTTGGATGCGGTATGTACCTTATCTTGAGTGAACCTTTCGATTCCTCCTTTGGATGCGGTATGTACCTTATCTTGAGTGAACCTTTCGATTCATCCTTTGGATGCGGTATGTTCCTTATCTTGAGTGAACCTTTCGATTCATCCTTTGGATGCGGTATGTACCTTATCTTGAGTGAACCTTTCGATTCATCCTTTGGATGCGGTATGTACCTCCTTATCTTGAGTGAACCTTTCGATTCATCCTTTGGATGCGGTATGTACCTTATCTTGAGTGAACCTTTCGATTCATCCTTTGGATGCGGTATGTACCTTATCTTGAGTGAACCTTTCGATTCCTCCTTTGGATGCGGTATGTACCTCCTTATCTGAGTGAACCTTTCGATTCATCCTTTGGATGCGGTATGTACCTTATCTTGAGTGAACCTTTCGATTCCTCCTTTGGATGCGGTATGTACCTTATCTTGAGTGAACCTTTCGATTCCTCCTTTGGATGCGGTATGTACCTCCTTATCTTGAGTGAACCTTTCGATTCATCCTTTGGATGCGGTATGTTCCTTATCTTGAGTGAACCTTTCGATTCCTCCTTTGGATGCGGTATGTTCCTTATCTTGAGTGAACCTTTCGATTCCTCCTTTGGATGCGGTATGTACCTTATCTTGAGTGAACCTTTCGATTCATCCTTTGGATGCGGTATGTACCTCCTTATCTTGAGTGAACCTTTCGATTCATCCTTTGGATGCGGTATGTACCTCCTTATCTTGAGTGAACCTTTCGATTCCTCCTTTGGATGCGGTATGTACCTTATCTTGAGTGAACCTTTCGATTCATCCTTTGGATGCGGTATGTACCTTATCTTGAGTGAACCTTTCGATTCATCCTTTGGATGCGGTATGTTCCTTATCTTGAGTGAACCTTTCGATTCATCCTTTGGATGCGGTATGTACCTCCTTATCTTGAGTGAACCTTTCGATTCATCCTTTGGATGCGGTATGTACCTTATCTTGAGTGAACCTTTCGATTCCTCCTTTGGATGCGGTATGTTCCTTATCTTGAGTGAACCTTTCGATTCCTCCTTTGGATGCGGTATGTACCTTATCTTGAGTGAACCTTTCGATTCCTCCTTTGGATGCGGTATGTACCTTATCTTGAGTGAACCTTTCGATTCCTCCTTTGGATGCGGTATGTACCTCCTTATCTTGAGTGAACCTTTCGATTCATCCTTTGGATGCGGTATGTACCTTATCTTGAGTGAACCTTTCGATTCCTCCTTTGGATGCGGTATGTACCTTATCTTGAGTGAACCTTTCGATTCCTCCTTTGGATGCGGTATGTTCCTTATCTTGAGTGAACCTTTCGATTCATCCTTTGGATGCGGTATGTACCTCCTTATCTTGAGTGAACCTTTCGATTCATCCTTTGGATGCGGTATGTACCTTATCTTGAGTGAACCTTTCGATTCCTCCTTTGGATGCGGTATGTTCCTTATCTTGAGTGAACCTTTCGATTCCTCCTTTGGATGCGGTATGTACCTCCTTATCTTGAGTGAACCTTTCGATTCCTCCTTTGGATGCGGTATGTTCCTTATCTTGAGTGAACCTTTCGATTCATCCTTTGGATGCGGTATGTACCTCCTTATCTTGAGTGAACCTTTCGATTCATCCTTTGGATGCGGTATGTACCTTATCTTGAGTGAACCTTTCGATTCCTCCTTTGGATGCGGTATGTACCTTATCTTGAGTGAACCTTTCGATTCCTCCTTTGGATGCGGTATGTACCTTATCTTGAGTGAACCTTTCGATTCATCCTTTGGATGCGGTATGTACCTTATCTTGAGTGAACCTTTCGATTCCTCCTTTGGATGCGGTATGTTCCTTATCTTGAGTGAACCTTTCGATTCATCCTTTGGATGCGGTATGTACCTCCTTATCTTGAGTGAACCTTTCGATTCCTCCTTTGGATGCGGTATGTACCTTATCTTGAGTGAACCATTCGATTCATCCTTTGGATGCGGTATGTACCTTATCTTGAGTGAACCTTTCGATTCATCCTTTGGATGCGGTATGTTCCTTATCTTGAGTGAACCTTTCGATTCATCCTTTGGATGCGGTATGTTCCTTATCTTGAGTGAACCTTTCGATTCATCCTTTGGATGCGGTATGTACCTCCTTATCTTGAGTGAACCTTTCGATTCCTCCTTTGGATGCGGTATGTACCTTATCTTGAGTGAACCTTTCGATTCATCCTTTGGATGCGGTATGTTCCTTATCTTGAGTGAACCTTTCGATTCATCCTTTCGATGCGGTATGTACCTTATCTTGAGTGAACCTTTCGATTCATCCTTTGGATGCGGTATGTACCTCCTTATCTTGAGTGAACCTTTCGATTCATCCTTTGGATGCGGTATGTACCTTATCTTGAGTGAACCTTTCGATTCATCCTTTGGATGCGGTATGTACCTTATCTTGAGTGAACCTTTCGATTCCTCCTTTGGATGCGGTATGTACCTCCTTATCTTGAGTGAACCTTTCGATTCATCCTTTGGATGCGGTATGTACCTTATCTTGAGTGAACCTTTCGATTCCTCCTTTGGATGCGGTATGTACCTTATCTTGAGTGAACCTTTCGATTCCTCCTTTGGATGCGGTATGTACCTCCTTATCTTGAGTGAACCTTTCGATTCATCCTTTGGATGCGGTATGTTCCTTATCTTGAGTGAACCTTTCGATTCCTCCTTTGGATGCGGTATGTTCCTTATCTTGAGTGAACCTTTCGATTCCTCCTTTGGATGCGGTATGTACCTTATCTTGAGTGAACCTTTCGATTCATCCTTTGGATGCGGTATGTACCTCCTTATCTTGAGTGAACCTTTCGATTCATCCTTTGGATGCGGTATGTACCTTATCTTGAGTGAACCTTTCGATTCCTCCTTTGGATGCGGTATGTACCTTATCTTGAGTGAACCTTTCGATTCATCCTTTGGATGCGGTATGTACCTTATCTTGAGTGAACCTTTCGATTCATCCTTTGGATGCGGTATGTTCCTTATCTTGAGTGAACCTTTCGATTCATCCTTTGGATGCGGTATGTACCTCCTTATCTTGAGTGAACCTTTCGATTCATCCTTTGGATGCGGTATGTACCTTATCTTGAGTGAACCTTTCGATTCCTCCTTTGGATGCGGTATGTTCCTTATCTTGAGTGAACCTTTCGATTCCTCCTTTGGATGCGGTATGTACCTTATCTTGAGTGAACCTTTCGATTCCTCCTTTGGATGCGGTATGTACCTTATCTTGAGTGAACCTTTCGATTCCTCCTTTGGATGCGGTATGTACCTCCTTATCTTGAGTGAACCTTTCGATTCATCCTTTGGATGCGGTATGTACCTTATCTTGAGTGAACCTTTCGATTCCTCCTTTGGATGCGGTATGTACCTTATCTTGAGTGAACCTTTCGATTCCTCCTTTGGATGCGGTATGTTCCTTATCTTGAGTGAACCTTTCGATTCATCCTTTGGATGCGGTATGTACCTCCTTATCTTGAGTGAACCTTTCGATTCATCCTTTGGATGCGGTATGTACCTTATCTTGAGTGAACCTTTCGATTCCTCCTTTGGATGCGGTATGTTCCTTATCTTGAGTGAACCTTTCGATTCCTCCTTTGGATGCGGTATGTACCTCCTTATCTTGAGTGAACCTTTCGATTCCTCCTTTGGATGCGGTATGTTCCTTATCTTGAGTGAACCTTTCGATTCATCCTTTGGATGCGGTATGTACCTCCTTATCTTGAGTGAACCTTTCGATTCATCCTTTGGATGCGGTATGTACCTTATCTTGAGTGAACCTTTCGATTCCTCCTTTGGATGCGGTATGTACCTTATCTTGAGTGAACCTTTCGATTCCTCCTTTGGATGCGGTATGTACCTTATCTTGAGTGAACCTTTCGATTCATCCTTTGGATGCGGTATGTACCTTATCTTGAGTGAACCTTTCGATTCCTCCTTTGGATGCGGTATGTTCCTTATCTTGAGTGAACCTTTCGATTCATCCTTTGGATGCGGTATGTACCTCCTTATCTTGAGTGAACCTTTCGATTCCTCCTTTGGATGCGGTATGTACCTTATCTTGAGTGAACCTTTCGATTCATCCTTTGGATGCGGTATGTTCCTTATCTTGAGTGAACCTTTCGATTCATCCTTTGGATGCGGTATGTACCTTATCTTGAGTGAACCTTTCGATTCCTCCTTTGGATGCGGTATGTTCCTTATCTTGAGTGAACCTTTCGATTCATCCTTTGGATGCGGTATGTACCTCCTTATCTTGAGTGAACCTTTCGATTCATCCTTTGGATGCGGTATGTACCTTATCTTGAGTGAACCTTTCGATTCCTCCTTTGGATGCGGTATGTACCTTATCTTGAGTGAACCTTTCGATTCATCCTTTGGATGCGGTATGTTCCTTATCTTGAGTGAACCTTTCGATTCATCCTTTGGATGCGGTATGTTCCTTATCTTGAGTGAACCTTTCGATTCCTCCTTTGGATGCGGTATGTACCTCCTTATCTTGAGTGAACCTTTCGATTCATCCTTTGGATGCGGTATGTGCCTTATCTTGAGTGAACCTTTCGATTCCTCCTTTGGATGCGGTATGTACCTTATCTTGAGTGAACCTTTCGATTCCTCCTTTGGATGCGGTATGTACCTTATCTTGAGTGAACCTTTCGATTCATCCTTTGGATGCGGTATGTTCCTTATCTTGAGTGAACCTTTCGATTCCTCCTTTGGATGCGGTATGTACCTCCTTATCTTGAGTGAACCTTTCGATTCATCCTTTGGATGCGGTATGTACCTTATCTTGAGTGAACCTTTCGATTCCTCCTTTGGATGCGGTATGTACCTTATCTTGAGTGAACCTTTCGATTCATCCTTTGGATGCGGTATGTTCCTTATCTTGAGTGAACCTTTCGATTCCTCCTTTGGATGCGGTATGTACCTCCTTATCTTGAGTGAACCTTTCGATTCATCCTTTGGATGCGGTATGTACCTTATCTTGAGTGAACCTTTCGATTCCTCCTTTGGATGCGGTATGTACCTTATCTTGAGTGAACCTTTCGATTCCTCCTTTGGATGCGGTACGTACCTTATCTTGAGTGAACCTTTCGATTCATCCTTTGGATGCGGTATGTTCCTTATCTTGAGTGAACCTTTCGATTCATCCTTTGGATGCGGTATGTACCTTATCTTGAGTGAACCTTTCGATTCCTCCTTTGGATGCGGTATGTTCCTTATCTTGAGTGAACCTTTCGATTCATCTTTTGGATGCGGTATGTACCTCCTTATCTTGAGTGAACCTTTCGATTCATCCTTTGGATGCGGTATGTACCTTATCTTGAGTGAACCTTTCGATTCCTCCTTTGGATGCGGTATGTACCTTATCTTGAGTGAACCTTTCGATTCATCCTTTGGATGCGGTATGTACCTCCTTATCTTGAGTGAACCTTTCGATTCATCCTTTGGATGCGGTATGTTCCTTATCTTGAGTGAACCTTTCGATTCCTCCTTTGGATGCGGTATGTACCTCCTTATCTTGAGTGAACCTTTCGATTCATCCTTTGGATGCGGTATGCACCTCCTTATCTTGAGTGAACCTTTCGATTCATCCTTTGGATGCGGTATGTTCCTTATCTTGAGTGAACCTTTCGATTCCTCCTTTGGATGCGGTATGTACCTCCTTATCTTGAGTGAACCTTTCGATTCATCCTTTGGATGCGGTATGTACCTCCTTATCTTGAGTGAACCTTTCGATTCATCCTTTGGATGCGGTATGTACCTCCTTATCTTGAGTGAACCTTTCGATTCCTCCTTTGGATGCGGTATGTTCCTTCTTATCTTGAGTGAACCTTTCGATTCATCCTTTGGATGCGGTATGTACCTCCTTATCTTGAGTGAACCTTTCGATTCATCCTTTGGATGCGGTATGTACCTCCTTATCTTGAGTGAACCTTTCGATTCCTCCTTTGGATGCGGTGTGTTCCTTCTTATCTTGAGTGAACCTTTCGATTCATCCTTTGGATGCGGTATGTACCTTATCTTGAGTGAACCTTTCGATTCATCCTTTGGATGCGGTATGTTCCTTATCTTGAGTGAATCTTTCGATTCATCCTTTGGATGCGGTATGTTCCTTATCTTGAGTGAACCTTTCGATTCATCCTTTGGATGCGGTATGTACCTCCTTATCTTGAGTGAACCTTTCGATTCATCCTTTGGATGCGGTATGTACCTCCTTATCTTGAGTGAACCTTTCGATTCCTCCTTTGGATGCGGTATGTACCTCCTTATCTTGAGTGAACCTTTCGATTCATCCTTTGGATGCGGTGTGTTCCTTCTTATCTTGAGTGAACCTTTCGATTCATCCTTTGGATGCGGTATGTACCTTATCTTGAGTGAACCTTTCGATTCATCCTTTGGATGCGGTATGTTCCTTATCTTGAGTGAATCTTTCGATTCATCCTTTGGATGCGGTATGTTCCTTATCTTGAGTGAACCTTTCGATTCATCCTTTGGATGCGGTATGTACCTCCTTATCTTGAGTGAACCTTTCGATTCATCCTTTGGATGCGGTATGTACCTTATCTTGAGTGAACCTTTCGATTCCTCCTTTGGATGCGGTATGTACCTCCTTATCTTGAGTGAACCTTTCGATTCATCCTTTGGATGCGGTATGTACCTTATCTTGAGTGAACCTTTCGATTCATCCTTTGGATGCGGTATGTACCTCCTTATCTTGAGTGAACCTTTCGATTCATCCTTTGGATGCGGTATGTACCTTATCTTGAGTGAACCTTTCGATTCCTCCTTTGGATGCGGTATGCACCTCCTTATCTTGAGTGAACCTTTCGATTCATCCTTTGGATGCGGTATGTACCTTATCTTGAGTGAACCTTTCGATTCATCCTTTGGATGCGGTATGTACCTTATCTTGAGTGAACCTTTCGATTCCTCCTTTGGATGCGGTATGTTCCTTATCTTGAGTGAACCTTTCGATTCATCCTTTGGTTGCGGTATGTACCTTATCTTGAGAGAACCTTTCGATTCATCCTTTGGATGCGGTTTGTACCTTATCTTGAGTGAACCTTTCGATTCATCCTTTGGATGCGGTATGTACCTTATCTTGAGTGAACCTTTCGATTCATCCTTTGGATGCGGTATGTTCCTTATCTTGAGTGAATCTTTCGATTCATCCTTTGGATGCGGTATGTACCTTATCTTGAGAGAACCTTTCGATTCATCCTTTGGATGCGGTATGTTCCTTGTCTTGAGTGAACCTTTCGATTCATCCTTTGGATGCGGTATGTTCCTTATCTTGAGAGAACCTTTCGATTCATCCTTTGGATGCGGTATGTTCCTTATCTTGAGAGAACCTTTCGATTCATCCTTTGGATGCGGTATGTTCCTTATCTTGAGTGAATCTTTCGATTCATCCTTTGGATGCGGTATGTACCTTATCTTGAGTGAACCTTTCGATTCATCCTTTGGATGCGGTATGTACCTTATCTTGAGAGAACCTTTCGATTCATCCTTTGGATGCGGTATGTTCCTTATCTTGAGTGAATCTTTCGATTCATCCTTTGGATGCGGTATGTTCCTTATCTTGAGTGAACCTTTCGATTCATCCTTTGGATGCGGTATGTACCTCCTTATCTTGAGTGAACCTTTCGATTCATCCTTTGGATGCGGTATGTACCTTATCTTGAGTGAACCTTTCGATTCATCCTTTGGATGCGGTATGTTCCTTATCTTGAGTGAACCTTTCGATTCCTCCTTTGGATGCGGTATGTACCTCCTTATCTTGAGTGAACCTTTCGATTCATCCTTTGGATGCGGTATGTACCTTATCTTGAGTGAACCTTTCGATTCCTCCTTTGGATGCGGTATGTACCTTATCTTGAGTGAACCTTTCGATTCATCCTTTGGATGCGGTATGTACCTTATCTTGAGTGAACCTTTCGATTCCTCCTTTGGATGCGGTATGTACCTTATCTTGAGTGAACTTTTCGATTCATCCTTTGGATGCGGTATGTACCTCCTTATCTTGAGTGAACCTTTCGATTCATCCTTTGGATGCGGTATGTTCCTTATCTTGAGTGAACTTTTCGGTTCCTCCTTTGGATGCGGTATGTACCTCCTTATCTTGAGTGAACCTTTCGATTCATCCTTTGGATGCGGTATGTACCTCCTTATCTTGAGTGAACCTTTCGATTCATCCTTTGGATGCGGTATGTTCCTTATCTTGAGTGAACCTTTCGATTCCTCCTTTGGATGCGGTATGTACCTCCTTATCTTGAGTGAACCTTTCGATTCATCCTTTGGATGCGGTATGTACCTCCTTATCTTGAGTGAACCTTTCGATTCATCCTTTGGATGCGGTATGTACCTCCTTATCTTGAGTGAACCTTTCGATTCCTCCTTTGGATGCGGTATGTTCCTTCTTATCTTGAGTGAACCTTTCAATTCATCCTTTGGATGCGGTATGTACCTCCTTATCTTGAGTGAACCTTTCGATTCATCCTTTGGATGCGGTATGTACCTCCTTATCTTGAGTGAACCTTTCGATTCCTCCTTTGGATGCGGTGTGTTCCTTCTTATCTCGAGTGAACCTTTCGATTCATCCTTTGGATGCGGTATGTACCTTATCTTGAGTGAACCTTTCGATTCATCCTTTGGATGCGGTATGTTCCTTATCTTGAGTGAATCTTTCGATTCATCCTTTGGATGCGGTATGTTCCTTATCTTGAGTGAACCTTTCGATTCATCCTTTGGATGCGGTATGTACCTCCTTATCTTGAGTGAACCTTTCGATTCATCCTTTGGATGCGGTATGTACCTCCTTATCTTGAGTGAACCTTTCGATTCCTCCTTTGGATGCGGTATGTACCTCCTTATCTTGAGTGAACCTTTCGATTCATCCTTTGGATGCGGTGTGTTCCTTCTTATCTTGAGTGAACCTTTCGATTCATCCTTTGGATGCGGTATGTACCTTATCTTGAGTGAACCTTTCGATTCATCCTTTGGATGCGGTATGTTCCTTATCTTGAGTGAATCTTTCGATTCATCCTTTGGATGCGGTATGTTCCTTATCTTGAGTGAACCTTTCGATTCATCCTTTGGATGCGGTATGTACCTCCTTATCTTGAGTGAACCTTTCGATTCATCCTTTGGATGCGGTATGTACCTTATCTTGAGTGAACCTTTCGATTCCTCCTTTGGATTCGGTATGTACCTCCTTATCTTGAGTGAACCTTTCGATTCATCCTTTGGATGCGGTATGTACCTTATCTTGAGTGAACCTTTCGATTCATCCTTTGGATGCGGTATGTACCTCCTTATCTTGAGTGAACCTTTCGATTCATCCTTTGGATGCGGTATGTACCTTATCTTGAGTGAACCTCTCGATTCCTCCTTTGGATGCGGTATGCACCTCCTTATCTTGAGTGAACCTTTCGATTCATCCTTTGGATGCGGTATGTACCATATCTTGAGTGAACCTTTCGATTCATCCTTTGGATGCGGTATGTACCTTATCTTGAGTGAACCTTTCGATTCCTCCTTTGGATGCGGTATGTTCCTTATCTTGAGTGAACCTTTCGATTCATCCTTTGGATGCGGTATGTACCTTATCTTGAGTGAACCTTTCGATTCATCCTTCGGATGCGGTATGTTCCTTATCTTGAGTGAACCTTTCGATTCCTCCTTTGGATGTGGTATGTTCCTTATCTTGAGTGAACCTTTCGATTCATCCTTTGGATGCGGTATGTACCTTATCTTGAGTGAACCTTTCGATTCCTCCTTTGGATGCGGTATGTTCCTTATCTTGAGTGAACCTTTCGATTCCTCCTTTGGATGCGGTATGTTCCTTATCTTGAGTGAACCTTTCGATTCATCCTTTGGATGTGGTATGTTCCTTATCTTGAGTGAACCTTTCGATTCATCCTTTGGATGCGGTATGTTCCTTATCTTGAGTGAACCTTTCGATTCCTCCTTTGGATGCGGTATGTACCTCCTTATCTTGAGTGAACCTTTCGATTCATCCTTTGGATGCGGTATGTACCTTATCTTGAGTGAACCTTTCGATTCATCCTTTGGATGCGGTATGTTCCTTATCTTCAGTGAACCTTTCGATTCCTCCTTTGGATGCGGTATGTTCCTTATCTTGAGTGAACCTTTCGATTCATCCTTTGGATGTGGTATGTTCCTTATCTTGAGTGAAACTTTCGATTCATCCTTTGGATGCGGTATGTTCCTTATCTTGAGTGAACATTTCGATTCCTCCTTTGGATGCGGTATGTACCTCCTTATCTTGAGTGAACCTTTCGATTCATCCTTTGGATGCGGTATGTACCTTATCTTGAGTGAACCTTTCGATTCCTCCTTTGGATGCGGTATGTACCTTATCTTGAGTGAACCTTTCGATTCATCCTTTGGATGCGGTATGTTCCTTATCTTGAGTGAACCGTTCGATTCATCCTTTGGATGCGGTATGTACCTTATCTTGAGTGAACCTTTCGATTCCTCCTTTGGATGCGGTATGTACCTTATCTTGAGTGAATCTTTCGATTCATCCTTTGGATGCGGTATGTTCCTCCTTATCTTGAGTGAACCTTTCGATTCCTCCTTTGGATGCGGTATGTACCTCCTTATCTTGAGTGAACCTTTCGATTCATCCTTTGGATGCGGTATGTACCTTATCTTGAGTGAACCTTTCGATTCATCCTTTGGATGCGGTATGTTCCTTATCTTGAGTGAACCTTTCAATTCTTCCATTGGATGCGGTGTGTTCCTTCTTATCTTGAGTGAACCTTTCGATTCATCCTTTGGATGCGATATGTTCCGCCTTACCTTGAGTGAACCTTTCGATTCCTCCTTTGGATGCGGTATGTACCTTATCTTGAGTGAATCTTTCGATTCATCCTTTGGATGCGGTATGTTCCTCCTTATCTTGAGTGAACCTTTCGATTCCTCCTTTGGATGCGGTATGTTCCTTCTTATCTTGAGTGAACCTTTCGATTCATCCTTTGGATGCGGTATGTTCCTTCTTATCTTGAGAGAACCTTTCGATTCATCCTTTGGATGCGGTATGTTCCTTCTTATCTTGAGTGAACCTTTCGATTCCTCCTTTGGATGCGGTGTGTTCCTTCTTATCTTGAGAGAACCTTTCGATTCATCCTTTGGATGCGGTATGTTCCTCCTTATCTTGAGTGAACCTTTCGATTCATCCTTTGGATGCGGTGTGTTCCTTCTTATCTTGAGAGAACCTTTCGATTCATCCTTTGGATGCGGTATGTTCCTCCTTATCTTGAGTGACCTTTCGATTCATCCTTTGGATGCGGTGTGTTCCTTCTTATCTTGAGAGAACTTTTCGATTCATCCTTTGGATGCGGTATGTTCCTCCTTATCTTGAGAGAACCTTTCGATTCATCCTTTGGATGCGGTATGTTCCTTATCTTGAGTGAACCTTTCAATTCTTCCATTGGATGCGGTGTGTTCCTTCTTATCTTGAGTGAACCTTTCGATTCATCCTTTGGATGCGATATGTTCCGCCTTATCTTGAGTGAACCTTTCGATTCATCCTTTGGATGCGGTGTGTTCCTTCTTATCTTGAGAGAACCTTTCGATTCATCCTTTGGATGCGGTATGTTCCTGCTTATCTTGAGAGAACCTTTCGATTCATCCTTTGGATGCGGTATGTTCCTTCTTATCTTGAGTGAACCTTTCGATTCATCCTTTGGATGCGGTATGTTCCTCCTTATCTTGAGAGAACCTTTCGATTCATCCTTTGGATGCAGTATGTTCCTTCTTATCTTGAGAGAACCTTTCGATTCGTCCTTTGGATGCGGTATGTTCCTCCTTATCTTGAGAGAACCTTTCGATTCATCCTTTGGATGCGGTATGTTCCTTATCTTGAGTGAACCTTTCAATTCTTCCATTGGATGCGGTGTGTTCCTTCTTATCTTGAGTGAACCTTTCGATTCATCCTTTGGATGCGATATGTTCCGCCTTATCTTGAGTGAACCTTTCGATTCATCCTTTGGATGCGGTGTGTTCCTTCTTATCTTGAGTGAACCTTTCGATTCATCCTTTGGATGCGGTATGTACCTTATCTTGAGTGAACCTTTCGATTCATCCTTTGGATGCGATATGTTCCTTATCTTGAGTGAACCTTTCAATTCATCCTTTGGATGCGGTATGTTCCTTATCTTGAGTGAACCTTTCAATTCTTCCATTGGATGCGGTGTGTTCCTTCTTATCTTGAGTGAACCTTTCGATTCATCCTTTGGATGCGATATGTTCCGCCTTATCTTGAGTGAACCTTTCGATTCATCCTTTGGATGCGGTGTGTTCCTTCTTATCTTGAGAGAACCTTTCGATTCATCCTTTGGATGCGGTATGTTCCTCCTTATCTTGAGAGAACCTTTCGATTCATCCTTTGGATGCGGTGTGTTCCTTCTTATCTTGAGAGAACCTTTCGATTCATCCTTTGGATGCGGTATGTTCCTCCTTATCTTGAGAGAACCTTTCGATTCATCCTTTGGATGCGGTATGTTCCTTCTTATCTTGAGAGAACCTTTCGATTCATCCTTTGGATGCGGTATGTTCCTCCTTATCTTGAGAGAACCTTTCGATTCATCCTTTGGATGCGGTATGTTCCTTATCTTGAGTGAACCTTTCAATTCTTCCATTGGATGCGGTGAGTTCCTTCTTATCTTGAGTGAACCTTTCGATTCATCCTTTGGATGCGATATGTTCCGCCTTACCTTGAGTGAACCTTTCGATTCATCCTTTGGATGCGGTGTGTTCCTTCTTATCTTGAGAGAACCTTTCGATTCATCCTTTGGATGCGGTATGTTCCTCCTTATCTTGAGAGAACCTTTCGATTCATCCTTTGGATGCGGTATGTTCCTTATCTTGAGTGAACCTTTCAATTCTTCCATTGGATGCGGTGTGTTCCTTCTTATCTTGAGTGAACCTTTCGATTCATCCTTTGGATGCGATATGTTCCGCCTTATCTTGAGTGAACCTTACGATTCATCCTTTGGATGCGGTGTGTTCCTTCTTATCTTGAGAGAACCTTTCGATTCATCCTTTGGATGCGGTATGTTCCTCCTTATCTTGAGAGAACCTTTCGATTCATCCTTTGGATGCGGTATGTTCCTTATCTTGAGTGAACCTTTCGATTCATCCTTTGGATGCGGTATGTTCCTTATCTTGAGTGAACCTTTCGATTCATCCTTTGGATGCGGTATGTACCTTATCTTGAGTGAATCTTTCGATTCATCCTTTGGATGCGGTATGTTCCTCCTTATCTTGAGTGAACCTTTCGATTCCTCCTTTGGATGCGGTATGTTCCTTCTTATCTTGAGAGAACCTTTCGATTCATCCTTTGGATGCGGTATGTTCCTTCTTATCTTGAGTGAACCTTTCGATTCATCCTTTGGATGCGGTGTGTTCCTTCTTATCTTGAGAGAACCTTTCGATTCATCCTTTGGATGCGGTATGTTCCTCCTTATCTTGAGTGAACCTTTCGATTCATCCTTTGGATGCGGTGTGTTCCTTCTTATCTTGAGAGAACCTTTCGATTCATCCTTTGGATGCGGTATGTTCCTCCTTATCTTGAGAGAACCTTTCGATTCATCCCTTGGATGCGGTATGTTCCTTATCTTGAGTGAACCTTTCAATTCTTCCATTGGATGCGGTGTGTTCCTTCTTATCTTGAGTGAACCTTTCGATTCATCCTTTGGATGCGATATGTTCCGCCTTATCTTGAGTGAACCTTTCGATTCATCCTTTGGATGCGGTGTGTTCCTTCTTATCTTGAGAGAACCTTTCGATTCATCCTTTGGATGCGGTATGTTCCTCCTTATCTTGAGAGAACCTTTCGATTCATCCTTTGAATGCGGTATGTTCCTTATCTTGAGTGAACCTTTCAATTCTTCCATTGGATGCGGTGTGTTCCTTCTTATCTTGAGTGAACCTTTCGATTCATCCTTTGGATGCGATATGTTCCGCCTTATCTTGAGTGAACCTTTCGATTCATCCTTTGGATGCGGTGTGTTCCTTCTTATCTTGAGTGAACCTTTCGATTCATCCTTTGGATGCGGTATGTACCTTATCTTGAGTGAACCTTTCGATTCATCCTTTGGATGCGATATGTTCCTTATCTTGAGTGAACCTTTCAATTCATCCTTTGGATGCGGTATGTTCCTTATCTTG
The DNA here is from genome assembly GCF_977018435.1 of Lepisma saccharinum. Taxonomy (NCBI): domain Eukaryota; kingdom Metazoa; phylum Arthropoda; class Insecta; order Zygentoma; family Lepismatidae; genus Lepisma; species Lepisma saccharinum. Next base: position 68,038,725 of record NC_139238.1, on the reverse strand, counting down.
AGTGAACCTTTCAATTCTTCCATTGGATGCGGTGTGTTCCTTCTTATATTGAGTGAACCTTTCGATTCATCCTTTGGATGCGATATGTTCCGCCTTATCTTGAGTGAACCTTTCGATTCATCCTTTGGATGCGGTGTGTTCCTTCTTATCTTGAGCGAACCTTTCGATTCATCCTTTGGATGCGGTATGTACCTTATCTTGAGTGAACCTTTCGATTCATCCTTTGGATGCGGTATGTACCTTATCTTGAGTGAACCTTTCGATTCATCCTTTGGATGCGGTATGTTCCTTATCTTGAGTGAACCTTTCAATTCTTCCATTGGATGCGGTGTGTTCCTTCTTATCTTGAGTGAACCTTTCGATTCATCCTTTGGATGCGATATGTTCCGCCTTATCTTGAGTGAACCTTTCGATTCCTCCTTTGGATGCGGTATGTTCCTCCTTATCTTGAGTGAACCTTTCGATTCATCCTTTGGATGCGGTATGTACCTTATCTTGAGTGAACCTTTCGATTCATCCTTTGGATGCGGTATGTTCCTTATCTTGAGTGAACCTTTCGATTCATCCTTTGGATGCGGTATGTACCTTATCTTGAGTGAACCTTTCGATTCCTCCTTTGGATGCGGTATGTACCTCCTTATCTTGAGTGAACCTTTCGATTCATCCTTTGGATGCGGTATGTACCTTATCTTGAGTGAACCTTTCGATTCCTCCTTTGGATGCGGTATGTACCTTATCTTGAGTGAACCTTTCGATTCATCCTTTGGTTGCGGTATGTTCCTTATCTTGAGTGAACCTTTCGATTCATCCTTTGGATGCGGTATGTACCTTATCTTGAGTGAACCTTTCGATTCCTCCTTTGGATGCGGTATGTAACTCCTTATCTTGAGTGAACCTTTCGATTCATCCTTTGGATGCGATATGTTCCGCCTTATCTTGAGTGAACCTTTCGATTCATCCTTTGGATGCGGTGTGTTCCTTCTTATCTTGAGCGAACCTTTCGATTCATCCTTTGGATGCGGTATGTACCTTATCTTGAGTGAACCTTTCGATTCATCCTTTGGATGCGGTATGTACCTTATCTTGAGTGAACCTTTCGATTCATCCTTTGGATGCGGTATGTTCCTTATCTTGAGTGAATCTTTCGATTCATCCTTTGGATGCGGTATGTTCCTTATCTTGAGTGAACCTTTCGATTCATCCTTTGGATGCGGTATGTACCTCCTTATCTTGAGTGAACCTTTCGATTCATCCTTTGGATGCGGTATGTACCTTATCTTGAGTGAACCTTTCGATTCCTCCTTTGGATGCGGTATGTACCTCCTTATCTTGAGTGAACCTTTCGATTCATCCTTTGGATGCGGTATGTACCTTATCTTGAGTGAACCTTTCGATTCATCCTTTGGATGCGGTATGTACCTCCTTATCTTGAGTAAACCTTTCGATTCATCCTTTGGATGCGGTATGTACCTTATCTTGAGTGAACCTTTCGATTCCTCCTTTGGATGCGGTATGCACCTCCTTATCTTGAGTGAACCTTTCGATTCATCCTTTGGATGCGGTATGTACCTTATCTTGAGTGAACCTTTCGATTCATCCTTTGGATGCGGTATGTACCTTATCTTGAGTGAACCTTTCGATTCCTCCTTTGGATGCGGTATGTTCCTTATCTTGAGTGAACCTTTCGATTCATCCTTTGGTTGCGGTATGTACCTTATCTTGAGAGAACCTTTCGATTCATCCTTTGGATGCGGTTTGTACCTTATCTTGAGTGAACCTTTCGATTCATCCTTTGGATGCGGTATGTACCTTATCTTGAGTGAACCTTTCGATTCATCCTTTGGATGCGGTATGTTCCTTATCTTGAGTGAATCTTTCGATTCATCCTTTGGATGCGGTATGTACCTTATCTTGAGAGAACCTTTCGATTCATCCTTTGGATGCGGTATGTTCCTTGTCTTGAGTGAACCTTTCGATTCATCCTTTGGATGCGGTATGTTCCTTATCTTGAGAGAACCTTTCGATTCATCCTTTGGATGCGGTATGTTCCTTATCTTGAGAGAACCTTTCGATTCATCCTTTGGATGCGGTATGTTCCTTATCTTGAGTGAATCTTTCGATTCATCCTTTGGATGCGGTATGTACCTTATCTTGAGTGAACCTTTCGATTCATCCTTTGGATGCGGTATGTACCTTATCTTGAGAGAACCTTTCGATTCATCCTTTGGATGCGGTATGTTCCTTATCTTGAGTGAATCTTTCGATTCATCCTTTGGATGCGGTATGTTCCTTATCTTGAGTGAACCTTTCGATTCATCCTTTGGATGCGGTATGTACCTCCTTATCTTGAGTGAACCTTTCGATTCATCCTTTGGATGCGGTATGTACCTTATCTTGAGTGAACCTTTCGATTCATCCTTTGGATGCGGTATGTTCCTTATCTTGAGTGAACCTTTCGATTCCTCCTTTGGATGCGGTATGTACCTCCTTATCTTGAGTGAACCTTTCGATTCATCCTTTGGATGCGGTATGTACCTTATCTTGAGTGAACCTTTCGATTCCTCCTTTGGATGCGGTATGTACCTTATCTTGAGTGAACCTTTCGATTCATCCTTTGGATGCGGTATGTACCTTATCTTGAGTGAACCTTTCGATTCCTCCTTTGGATGCGGTATGTACCTTATCTTGAGTGAACTTTTCGATTCATCCTTTGGATGCGGTATGTACCTCCTTATCTTGAGTGAACCTTTCGATTCATCCTTTGGATGCGGTATGTTCCTTATCTTGAGTGAACTTTTCGGTTCCTCCTTTGGATGCGGTATGTACCTCCTTATCTTGAGTGAACCTTTCGATTCATCCTTTGGATGCGGTATGTACCTCCTTATCTTGAGTGAACCTTTCGATTCATCCTTTGGATGCGGTATGTTCCTTATCTTGAGTGAACCTTTCGATTCCTCCTTTGGATGCGGTATGTACCTCCTTATCTTGAGTGAACCTTTCGATTCATCCTTTGGATGCGGTATGTACCTCCTTATCTTGAGTGAACCTTTCGATTCATCCTTTGGATGCGGTATGTACCTCCTTATCTTGAGTGAACCTTTCGATTCCTCCTTTGGATGCGGTATGTTCCTTCTTATCTTGAGTGAACCTTTCAATTCATCCTTTGGATGCGGTATGTACCTCCTTATCTTGAGTGAACCTTTCGATTCATCCTTTGGATGCGGTATGTACCTCCTTATCTTGAGTGAACCTTTCGATTCCTCCTTTGGATGCGGTGTGTTCCTTCTTATCTCGAGTGAACCTTTCGATTCATCCTTTGGATGCGGTATGTACCTTATCTTGAGTGAACCTTTCGATTCATCCTTTGGATGCGGTATGTTCCTTATCTTGAGTGAATCTTTCGATTCATCCTTTGGATGCGGTATGTTCCTTATCTTGAGTGAACCTTTCGATTCATCCTTTGGATGCGGTATGTACCTCCTTATCTTGAGTGAACCTTTCGATTCATCCTTTGGATGCGGTATGTACCTCCTTATCTTGAGTGAACCTTTCGATTCCTCCTTTGGATGCGGTATGTACCTCCTTATCTTGAGTGAACCTTTCGATTCATCCTTTGGATGCGGTGTGTTCCTTCTTATCTTGAGTGAACCTTTCGATTCATCCTTTGGATGCGGTATGTACCTTATCTTGAGTGAACCTTTCGATTCATCCTTTGGATGCGGTATGTTCCTTATCTTGAGTGAATCTTTCGATTCATCCTTTGGATGCGGTATGTTCCTTATCTTGAGTGAACCTTTCGATTCATCCTTTGGATGCGGTATGTACCTCCTTATCTTGAGTGAACCTTTCGATTCATCCTTTGGATGCGGTATGTACCTTATCTTGAGTGAACCTTTCGATTCCTCCTTTGGATTCGGTATGTACCTCCTTATCTTGAGTGAACCTTTCGATTCATCCTTTGGATGCGGTATGTACCTTATCTTGAGTGAACCTTTCGATTCATCCTTTGGATGCGGTATGTACCTCCTTATCTTGAGTGAACCTTTCGATTCATCCTTTGGATGCGGTATGTACCTTATCTTGAGTGAACCTCTCGATTCCTCCTTTGGATGCGGTATGCACCTCCTTATCTTGAGTGAACCTTTCGATTCATCCTTTGGATGCGGTATGTACCATATCTTGAGTGAACCTTTCGATTCATCCTTTGGATGCGGTATGTACCTTATCTTGAGTGAACCTTTCGATTCCTCCTTTGGATGCGGTATGTTCCTTATCTTGAGTGAACCTTTCGATTCATCCTTTGGATGCGGTATGTACCTTATCTTGAGTGAACCTTTCGATTCATCCTTCGGATGCGGTATGTTCCTTATCTTGAGTGAACCTTTCGATTCCTCCTTTGGATGTGGTATGTTCCTTATCTTGAGTGAACCTTTCGATTCATCCTTTGGATGCGGTATGTACCTTATCTTGAGTGAACCTTTCGATTCCTCCTTTGGATGCGGTATGTTCCTTATCTTGAGTGAACCTTTCGATTCCTCCTTTGGATGCGGTATGTTCCTTATCTTGAGTGAACCTTTCGATTCATCCTTTGGATGTGGTATGTTCCTTATCTTGAGTGAACCTTTCGATTCATCCTTTGGATGCGGTATGTTCCTTATCTTGAGTGAACCTTTCGATTCCTCCTTTGGATGCGGTATGTACCTCCTTATCTTGAGTGAACCTTTCGATTCATCCTTTGGATGCGGTATGTACCTTATCTTGAGTGAACCTTTCGATTCATCCTTTGGATGCGGTATGTTCCTTATCTTCAGTGAACCTTTCGATTCCTCCTTTGGATGCGGTATGTTCCTTATCTTGAGTGAACCTTTCGATTCATCCTTTGGATGTGGTATGTTCCTTATCTTGAGTGAAACTTTCGATTCATCCTTTGGATGCGGTATGTTCCTTATCTTGAGTGAACATTTCGATTCCTCCTTTGGATGCGGTATGTACCTCCTTATCTTGAGTGAACCTTTCGATTCATCCTTTGGATGCGGTATGTACCTTATCTTGAGTGAACCTTTCGATTCCTCCTTTGGATGCGGTATGTACCTTATCTTGAGTGAACCTTTCGATTCATCCTTTGGATGCGGTATGTTCCTTATCTTGAGTGAACCGTTCGATTCATCCTTTGGATGCGGTATGTACCTTATCTTGAGTGAACCTTTCGATTCCTCCTTTGGATGCGGTATGTACCTTATCTTGAGTGAATCTTTCGATTCATCCTTTGGATGCGGTATGTTCCTCCTTATCTTGAGTGAACCTTTCGATTCCTCCTTTGGATGCGGTATGTACCTCCTTATCTTGAGTGAACCTTTCGATTCATCCTTTGGATGCGGTATGTACCTTATCTTGAGTGAACCTTTCGATTCATCCTTTGGATGCGGTATGTTCCTTATCTTGAGTGAACCTTTCAATTCTTCCATTGGATGCGGTGTGTTCCTTCTTATCTTGAGTGAACCTTTCGATTCATCCTTTGGATGCGATATGTTCCGCCTTACCTTGAGTGAACCTTTCGATTCCTCCTTTGGATGCGGTATGTACCTTATCTTGAGTGAATCTTTCGATTCATCCTTTGGATGCGGTATGTTCCTCCTTATCTTGAGTGAACCTTTCGATTCCTCCTTTGGATGCGGTATGTTCCTTCTTATCTTGAGTGAACCTTTCGATTCATCCTTTGGATGCGGTATGTTCCTTCTTATCTTGAGAGAACCTTTCGATTCATCCTTTGGATGCGGTATGTTCCTTCTTATCTTGAGTGAACCTTTCGATTCCTCCTTTGGATGCGGTGTGTTCCTTCTTATCTTGAGAGAACCTTTCGATTCATCCTTTGGATGCGGTATGTTCCTCCTTATCTTGAGTGAACCTTTCGATTCATCCTTTGGATGCGGTGTGTTCCTTCTTATCTTGAGAGAACCTTTCGATTCATCCTTTGGATGCGGTATGTTCCTCCTTATCTTGAGTGACCTTTCGATTCATCCTTTGGATGCGGTGTGTTCCTTCTTATCTTGAGAGAACTTTTCGATTCATCCTTTGGATGCGGTATGTTCCTCCTTATCTTGAGAGAACCTTTCGATTCATCCTTTGGATGCGGTATGTTCCTTATCTTGAGTGAACCTTTCAATTCTTCCATTGGATGCGGTGTGTTCCTTCTTATCTTGAGTGAACCTTTCGATTCATCCTTTGGATGCGATATGTTCCGCCTTATCTTGAGTGAACCTTTCGATTCATCCTTTGGATGCGGTGTGTTCCTTCTTATCTTGAGAGAACCTTTCGATTCATCCTTTGGATGCGGTATGTTCCTGCTTATCTTGAGAGAACCTTTCGATTCATCCTTTGGATGCGGTATGTTCCTTCTTATCTTGAGTGAACCTTTCGATTCATCCTTTGGATGCGGTATGTTCCTCCTTATCTTGAGAGAACCTTTCGATTCATCCTTTGGATGCAGTATGTTCCTTCTTATCTTGAGAGAACCTTTCGATTCGTCCTTTGGATGCGGTATGTTCCTCCTTATCTTGAGAGAACCTTTCGATTCATCCTTTGGATGCGGTATGTTCCTTATCTTGAGTGAACCTTTCAATTCTTCCATTGGATGCGGTGTGTTCCTTCTTATCTTGAGTGAACCTTTCGATTCATCCTTTGGATGCGATATGTTCCGCCTTATCTTGAGTGAACCTTTCGATTCATCCTTTGGATGCGGTGTGTTCCTTCTTATCTTGAGTGAACCTTTCGATTCATCCTTTGGATGCGGTATGTACCTTATCTTGAGTGAACCTTTCGATTCATCCTTTGGATGCGATATGTTCCTTATCTTGAGTGAACCTTTCAATTCATCCTTTGGATGCGGTATGTTCCTTATCTTGAGTGAACCTTTCAATTCTTCCATTGGATGCGGTGTGTTCCTTCTTATCTTGAGTGAACCTTTCGATTCATCCTTTGGATGCGATATGTTCCGCCTTATCTTGAGTGAACCTTTCGATTCATCCTTTGGATGCGGTGTGTTCCTTCTTATCTTGAGAGAACCTTTCGATTCATCCTTTGGATGCGGTATGTTCCTCCTTATCTTGAGAGAACCTTTCGATTCATCCTTTGGATGCGGTGTGTTCCTTCTTATCTTGAGAGAACCTTTCGATTCATCCTTTGGATGCGGTATGTTCCTCCTTATCTTGAGAGAACCTTTCGATTCATCCTTTGGATGCGGTATGTTCCTTCTTATCTTGAGAGAACCTTTCGATTCATCCTTTGGATGCGGTATGTTCCTCCTTATCTTGAGAGAACCTTTCGATTCATCCTTTGGATGCGGTATGTTCCTTATCTTGAGTGAACCTTTCAATTCTTCCATTGGATGCGGTGTGTTCCTTCTTATCTTGAGTGAACCTTTCGATTCATCCTTTGGATGCGATATGTTCCGCCTTACCTTGAGTGAACCTTTCGATTCATCCTTTGGATGCGGTGTGTTCCTTCTTATCTTGAGAGAACCTTTCGATTCATCCTTTGGATGCGGTATGTTCCTCCTTATCTTGAGAGAACCTTTCGATTCATCCTTTGGATGCGGTATGTTCCTTATCTTGAGTGAACCTTTCAATTCTTCCATTGGATGCGGTGTGTTCCTTCTTATCTTGAGTGAACCTTTCGATTCATCCTTTGGATGCGATATGTTCCGCCTTATCTTGAGTGAACCTTACGATTCATCCTTTGGATGCGGTGTGTTCCTTCTTATCTTGAGAGAACCTTTCGATTCATCCTTTGGATGCGGTATGTTCCTCCTTATCTTGAGAGAACCTTTCGATTCATCCTTTGGATGCGGTATGTTCCTTATCTTGAGTGAACCTTTCGATTCATCCTTTGGATGCGGTATGTTCCTTATCTTGAGTGAACCTTTCGATTCATCCTTTGGATGCGGTATGTACCTTATCTTGAGTGAATCTTTCGATTCATCCTTTGGATGCGGTATGTTCCTCCTTATCTTGAGTGAACCTTTCGATTCCTCCTTTGGATGCGGTATGTTCCTTCTTATCTTGAGAGAACCTTTCGATTCATCCTTTGGATGCGGTATGTTCCTTCTTATCTTGAGTGAACCTTTCGATTCATCCTTTGGATGCGGTGTGTTCCTTCTTATCTTGAGAGAACCTTTCGATTCATCCTTTGGATGCGGTATGTTCCTCCTTATCTTGAGTGAACCTTTCGATTCATCCTTTGGATGCGGTGTGTTCCTTCTTATCTTGAGAGAACCTTTCGATTCATCCTTTGGATGCGGTATGTTCCTCCTTATCTTGAGAGAACCTTTCGATTCATCCCTTGGATGCGGTATGTTCCTTATCTTGAGTGAACCTTTCAATTCTTCCATTGGATGCGGTGTGTTCCTTCTTATCTTGAGTGAACCTTTCGATTCATCCTTTGGATGCGATATGTTCCGCCTTATCTTGAGTGAACCTTTCGATTCATCCTTTGGATGCGGTGTGTTCCTTCTTATCTTGAGAGAACCTTTCGATTCATCCTTTGGATGCGGTATGTTCCTCCTTATCTTGAGAGAACCTTTCGATTCATCCTTTGAATGCGGTATGTTCCTTATCTTGAGTGAACCTTTCAATTCTTCCATTGGATGCGGTGTGTTCCTTCTTATCTTGAGTGAACCTTTCGATTCATCCTTTGGATGCGATATGTTCCGCCTTATCTTGAGTGAACCTTTCGATTCATCCTTTGGATGCGGTGTGTTCCTTCTTATCTTGAGTGAACCTTTCGATTCATCCTTTGGATGCGGTATGTACCTTATCTTGAGTGAACCTTTCGATTCATCCTTTGGATGCGATATGTTCCTTATCTTGAGTGAACCTTTCAATTCATCCTTTGGATGCGGTATGTTCCTTATCTTGAGTGAACCTTTCAATTCTTCCATTGGATGCGGTGTGTTCCTTCTTATCTTGAGTGAACCTTTCGATTCATCCTTTGGATGCGATATGTTCCGCCTTATCTTGAGTGAACCTTTCGATTCATCCTTTGGATGCGGTGTGTTCCTTCTTATCTTGAGCGAACCTTTCGATTCATCCTTTGGATGCGGTATGTACCTTATCTTGAGTGAACCTTTCGATTCATCCTTTGGATGCGGTATGTACCTTATCTTGAGTGAACCTTTCGATTCATCCTTTGGATGCGGTATGTTCCTTATCTTGAGTGAACCTTTCAATTCTTCCATTGGATGCGGTGTGTTCCTTCTTATCTTGAGTGAACCTTTCGATTCATCCTTTGGATGCGATATGTTCCGCCTTATCTTGAGTGAACCTTTCGATTCCTCCTTTGGATGCGGTATGTTCCTCCTTATCTTGAGTGAACCTTTCGATTCATCCTTTGGATGCGGTATGTACCTTATCTTGAGTGAACCTTTCGATTCATCCTTTGGATGCGGTATGTTCCTTATCTTGAGTGAACCTTTCGATTCATCCTTTGGATGCGGTATGTACCTTATCTTGAGTGAACCTTTCGATTCCTCCTTTGGATGCGGTATGTACCTCCTTATCTTGAGTGAACATTTCGATTCATCCTTTGGATGCGGTATGTACCTTATCTTGAGTGAACCTTTCGATTCCTCCTTTGGATGCGGTATGTACCTTATCTTGAGTGAACCTTTCGATTCATCCTTTGGTTGCGGTATGTTCCTTATCTTGAGTGAACCTTTCGATTCATCCTTTGGATGCGGTATGTACCTTATCTTGAGTGAACCTTTCGATTCCTCCTTTGGATGCGGTATGTAACTCCTTATCTTGAGTGAACCTTTCGATTCATCCTTTGGATGCGGTATGTACCTTATCTTGAGTGAACCTTTCGATTCATCCTTTGGATGCGGTATGTTCCTTATCTTGAGTGAACCTTTCGATTCATCCTTTGGATGCGGTATGTACCTTATCTTGAGTGAACCTTTCGATTCCTCCTTTGGATGCGGTATGTACCTCCTTATCTTGAGTGAACCTTTCGATTCATCCTTTGGATGCGGTATGTACCTTATCTTGAGTGAACCTTTCGATTCCTCCTTTGGATGCGGTATGTACCTTATCTTGAGTGAACCTTTCGATTCATCCTTTGGATGCGGTATGTTCCTTATCTTGAGTGAACCTTTCGATTCATCCTTTGGATGCGGTATGTACCTTATCTTGAGTGAACCTTTCGATTCCTCCTTTGGATGCGGTATGTTCCTTATCTTGAGTGAACCTTTCGATTCATCCTTTGGATGCGGTATGTACCTCCTTATCTTGAGTGAACCTTTCGATTCATCCTTTGGATGCGGTATGTACCTCCTTATCTTGAGTGAACCTTTCGATTCCTCCTTTGGATGCTGTATGTACCTCCTTATCTTGAGTGAACCTTTCGATTCATCCTTTGGATGCGGTATGTACCTCCTTATCTTGAGTGAACCTTTCGATTCATCCTTTGGATGCGGTATGTACCTCCTTATCTTGAGTGAACCTTTCGATTCCTCCTTTGGATGCGGTATGTACCTCCTTATCTTGAGTGAACCTTTCGATTCCTCCTTTGGATGCGGCATGTACCTTATCTTGAGTGAACCTTTCGATTCATCCTTTGGATGCGGTATGTTCCTTATCTTGAGTGAACCTTTCGATTCATCCTTTGGATGCGGTATGTACCTTATCTTGAGTGAACCTTTCGATTCCTCCTTTGGATGCGGTATGTACCTCCTTATCTTGAGTGAACCTTTCGATTCATCCTTTGGATGCGGTATGTACCTTATCTTGAGTGAACCTTTCGATTCCTCCTTTGGATGCGGTATGTACCTTATCTTGAGTGAACCTTTCGATTCCTCCTTTGGATGCGGTATGTACATTATCTTGAGTGAACCTTTCGATTCCTCCTTTGGATGCGGTATGTACCTTATCTTGAGTGAACCTTTCGATTCATCCTTTGGATGCGGTATGTTCCTTATCTTGAGTGAACCTTTCGATTCATCCTTTGGATGCGGTATGTACCTTATCTTGAGTGAACCTTTCGATTCCTCCTTTGGATGCGGTATGTACCTCCTTATCTTGAGTGAACCTTTCGATTCATCCTTTGGATGCGGTATGTACCTCCTTATCTTGAGTGAACCTTTCGATTCATCCTTTGGATGCGGTATGTACCTTATCTTGAGTGAACCTTTCGATTCCTCCTTTGGATGCGGTATGTACCTCCTTATCTTGAGTGAACCTTTCGATTCATCCTTTGGATGCGGTATGTACCTTATCTTGAGTGAACCTTTCGATTCATCCTTTGGATGCGGTATGTTCCTTATCTTGAGTGAACCTTTCGATTCATCCTTTGGATGCGGTATGTACCTTATCTTGAGTGAACCTTTCGATTCCTCCTTTGGATGCGGTATGTACCTTATCTTGAGTGAACCTTTCGATTCATCCTTTGGATGCGGTATGTACCTTATCTTGAGTGAACCTTTCGATTCATCCTTTGGATGCGGTATGTTCCTTATCTTGAGTGAACCTTTCGATTCATCCTTTGGATGCGGTATGTTCCTTATCTTGAGTGAACCTTTCGATTCATCCTTTGGATGCGGTATGTACCTTATCTTGAGTGAACCTTTCGATTCCTCCTTTGGATGCGGTATGTACCTTATCTTGAGTGAACCTTTCGATTCATCCTTTGGATGCGGTATGTTCCTTATCTTGAGTGAACCTTTCGATTCATCCTTTGGATGCGGTATGTACCTTATCTTGAGTGAACCTTTCGATTCATCCTTTGGATGCGATATGTTCCTTATCTTGAGTGAACCTTTCAATTCATCCTTTGGATGCGGTATGTTCCTTATCTTGAGTGAACCTTTCAATTCTTCCATTGGATGCGGTGTGTTCCTTCTTATCTTGAGTGAACCTTTCGATTCATCCTTTGGATGCGATATGTTCCGCCTTATCTTGAGTGAACCTTTCGATTCATCCTTTGGATGCGGTGTGTTCCTTCTTATCTTGAGAGAACCTTTCGATTCATCCTTTGGATGCGGTATGTTCCTCCTTATCTTGAGAGAACCTTTCGATTCATCCTTTGGATGCGGTGTGTTCCTTCTTATCTTGAGAGAACCTTTCGATTCATCCTTTGGATGCGGTATGTTCCTCCTTATCTTGAGAGAACCTTTCGATTCATCCTTTGGATGCGGTATGTTCCTTCTTATCTTGAGAGAACCTTTCGATTCATCCTTTGGATGCGGTATGTTCCTCCTTATCTTGAGAGAACCTTTCGATTCATCCTTTGGATGCGGTATGTTCCTTATCTTGAGTGAACCTTTCAATTCTTCCATTGGATGCGGTGTGTTCCTTCTTATCTTGAGTGAACCTTTCGATTCATCCTTTGGATGCGATATGTTCCGCCTTACCTTGAGTGAACCTTTCGATTCATCCTTTGGATGCGGTGTGTTCCTTCTTATCTTGAGAGAACCTTTCGATTCATCCTTTGGATGCGGTATGTTCCTCCTTATCTTGAGAGAACCTTTCGATTCATCCTTTGGATGCGGTATGTTCCTTATCTTGAGTGAACCTTTCAATTCTTCCATTGGATGCGGTGTGTTCCTTCTTATCTTGAGTGAACCTTTCGATTCATCCTTTGGATGCGATATGTTCCGCCTTATCTTGAGTGAACCTTACGATTCATCCTTTGGATGCGGTGTGTTCCTTCTTATCTTGAGAGAACCTTTCGATTCATCCTTTGGATGCGGTATGTTCCTCCTTATCTTGAGAGAACCTTTCGATTCATCCTTTGGATGCGGTATGTTCCTTATCTTGAGTGAACCTTTCGATTCATCCTTTGGATGCGGTATGTTCCTTATCTTGAGTGAACCTTTCGATTCATCCTTTGGATGCGGTATGTACCTTATCTTGAGTGAATCTTTCGATTCATCCTTTGGATGCGGTATGTTCCTCCTTATCTTGAGTGAACCTTTCGATTCCTCCTTTGGATGCGGTATGTTCCTTCTTATCTTGAGAGAACCTTTCGATTCATCCTTTGGATGCGGTATGTTCCTTCTTATCTTGAGTGAACCTTTCGATTCATCCTTTGGATGCGGTGTGTTCCTTCTTATCTTGAGAGAACCTTTCGATTCATCCTTTGGATGCGGTATGTTCCTCCTTATCTTGAGTGAACCTTTCGATTCATCCTTTGGATGCGGTGTGTTCCTTCTTATCTTGAGAGAACCTTTCGATTCATCCTTTGGATGCGGTATGTTCCTCCTTATCTTGAGAGAACCTTTCGATTCATCCCTTGGATGCGGTATGTTCCTTATCTTGAGTGAACCTTTCAATTCTTCCATTGGATGCGGTGTGTTCCTTCTTATCTTGAGTGAACCTTTCGATTCATCCTTTGGATGCGATATGTTCCGCCTTATCTTGAGTGAACCTTTCGATTCATCCTTTGGATGCGGTGTGTTCCTTCTTATCTTGAGAGAACCTTTCGATTCATCCTTTGGATGCGGTATGTTCCTCCTTATCTTGAGAGAACCTTTCGATTCATCCTTTGAATGCGGTATGTTCCTTATCTTGAGTGAACCTTTCAATTCTTCCATTGGATGCGGTGTGTTCCTTCTTATCTTGAGTGAACCTTTCGATTCATCCTTTGGATGCGATATGTTCCGCCTTATCTTGAGTGAACCTTTCGATTCATCCTTTGGATGCGGTGTGTTCCTTCTTATCTTGAGTGAACCTTTCGATTCATCCTTTGGATGCGGTATGTACCTTATCTTGAGTGAACCTTTCGATTCATCCTTTGGATGCGATATGTTCCTTATCTTGAGTGAACCTTTCAATTCATCCTTTGGATGCGGTATGTTCCTTATCTTGAGTGAACCTTTCAATTCTTCCATTGGATGCGGTGTGTTCCTTCTTATCTTGAGTGAACCTTTCGATTCATCCTTTGGATGCGATATGTTCCGCCTTATCTTGAGTGAACCTTTCGATTCATCCTTTGGATGCGGTGTGTTCCTTCTTATCTTGAGCGAACCTTTCGATTCATCCTTTGGATGCGGTATGTACCTTATCTTGAGTGAACCTTTCGATTCATCCTTTGGATGCGGTATGTACCTTATCTTGAGTGAACCTTTCGATTCATCCTTTGGATGCGGTATGTTCCTTATCTTGAGTGAACCTTTCAATTCTTCCATTGGATGCGGTGTGTTCCTTCTTATCTTGAGTGAACCTTTCGATTCATCCTTTGGATGCGATATGTTCCGCCTTATCTTGAGTGAACCTTTCGATTCCTCCTTTGGATGCGGTATGTTCCTCCTTATCTTGAGTGAACCTTTCGATTCATCCTTTGGATGCGGTATGTACCTTATCTTGAGTGAACCTTTCGATTCATCCTTTGGATGCGGTATGTTCCTTATCTTGAGTGAACCTTTCGATTCATCCTTTGGATGCGGTATGTACCTTATCTTGAGTGAACCTTTCGATTCCTCCTTTGGATGCGGTATGTACCTCCTTATCTTGAGTGAACCTTTCGATTCATCCTTTGGATGCGGTATGTACCTTATCTTGAGTGAACCTTTCGATTCCTCCTTTGGATGCGGTATGTACCTTATCTTGAGTGAACCTTTCGATTCATCCTTTGGTTGCGGTATGTTCCTTATCTTGAGTGAACCTTTCGATTCATCCTTTGGATGCGGTATGTACCTTATCTTGAGTGAACCTTTCGATTCCTCCTTTGGATGCGGTATGTAACTCCTTATCTTGAGTGAACCTTTCGATTCATCCTTTGGATGCGGTATGTACCTTATCTTGAGTGAACCTTTCGATTCATCCTTTGGATGCGGTATGTTCCTTATCTTGAGTGAACCTTTCGATTCATCCTTTGGATGCGGTATGTACCTTATCTTGAGTGAACCTTTCGATTCCTCCTTTGGATGCGGTATGTACCTCCTTATCTTGAGTGAACCTTTCGATTCATCCTTTGGATGCGGTATGTACCTTATCTTGAGTGAACCTTTCGATTCATCCTTTGGATGCGGTATGTACCTTATCTTGAGTGAACCTTTCGATTCATCCTTTGGATGCGGTATGTTCCTTATCTTGAGTGAACCTTTCGATTCATCCTTTGGATGCGGTATGTACCTTATCTTGAGTGAACCTTTCGATTCCTCCTTTGGATGCGGTATGTTCCTTATCTTGAGTGAACCTTTCGATTCATCCTTTGGATGCGGTATGTACCTCCTTATCTTGAGTGAACCTTTCGATTCATCCTTTGGATGCGGTATGTACCTCCTTATCTTGAGTGAACCTTTCGATTCCTCCTTTGGATGCTGTATGTACCTCCTTATCTTGAGTGAACCTTTCGATTCATCCTTTGGATGCGGTATGTACCTCCTTATCTTGAGTGAACCTTTCGATTCATCCTTTGGATGCGGTATGTACCTCCTTATCTTGAGTGAACCTTTCGATTCCTCCTTTGGATGCGGTATGTACCTCCTTATCTTGAGTGAACCTTTCGATTCCTCCTTTGGATGCGGCATGTACCTTATCTTGAGTGAACCTTTCGATTCATCCTTTGGATGCGGTATGTTCCTTATCTTGAGTGAACCTTTCGATTCATCCTTTGGATGCGGTATGTACCTTATCTTGAGTGAACCTTTCGATTCCTCCTTTGGATGCGGTATGTACCTCCTTATCTTGAGTGAACCTTTCGATTCATCCTTTGGATGCGGTATGTACCTTATCTTGAGTGAACCTTTCGATTCCTCCTTTGGATGCGGTATGTACCTTATCTTGAGTGAACCTTTCGATTCCTCCTTTGGATG
This sequence comes from Lepisma saccharinum, assembly GCF_977018435.1. Taxonomy (NCBI): domain Eukaryota; kingdom Metazoa; phylum Arthropoda; class Insecta; order Zygentoma; family Lepismatidae; genus Lepisma; species Lepisma saccharinum. The sequence continues at coordinate 68,022,917 of NC_139238.1, read as the reverse complement.
CGGTATGTACATTATCTTGAGTGAACCTTTCGATTCCTCCTTTGGATGCGGTATGTACCTTATCTTGAGTGAACCTTTCGATTCATCCTTTGGATGCGGTATGTTCCTTATCTTGAGTGAACCTTTCGATTCATCCTTTGGATGCGGTATGTACCTTATCTTGAGTGAACCTTTCGATTCCTCCTTTGGATGCGGTATGTACCTCCTTATCTTGAGTGAACCTTTCGATTCATCCTTTGGATGCGGTATGTACCTCCTTATCTTGAGTGAACCTTTCGATTCATCCTTTGGATGCGGTATGTACCTTATCTTGAGTGAACCTTTCGATTCCTCCTTTGGATGCGGTATGTACCTCCTTATCTTGAGTGAACCTTTCGATTCATCCTTTGGATGCGGTATGTACCTTATCTTGAGTGAACCTTTCGATTCATCCTTTGGATGCGGTATGTTCCTTATCTTGAGTGAACCTTTCGATTCATCCTTTGGATGCGGTATGTACCTTATCTTGAGTGAACCTTTCGATTCCTCCTTTGGATGCGGTATGTACCTTATCTTGAGTGAACCTTTCGATTCATCCTTTGGATGCGGTATGTACCTTATCTTGAGTGAACCTTTCGATTCATCCTTTGGATGCGGTATGTTCCTTATCTTGAGTGAACCTTTCGATTCATCCTTTGGATGCGGTATGTTCCTTATCTTGAGTGAACCTTTCGATTCATCCTTTGGATGCGGTATGTACCTTATCTTGAGTGAACCTTTCGATTCCTCCTTTGGATGCGGTATGTACCTTATCTTGAGTGAACCTTTCGATTCATCCTTTGGATGCGGTATGTTCCTTATCTTGAGTGAACCTTTCGATTCATCCTTTGGATGCGGTATGTACCTTATCTTGAGTGAACCTTTCGATTCATCCTTTGGATGCGGTATGTACCTTATCTTGAGTGAACCTTTCGATTCCTCCTTTGGATGCGGTATGTTCCTTATCTTGAGTGAACCTTTTGATTCATCCTTTGGATGCGGTATGTTCCTTATCTTGAGTGAACCTTTCGATTCATCCTTTGGATGCGGTATGTACCTTATCTTGAGTGAACCTTTCGATTCCTCCTTTGGATGCGGTATGTACCTCCTTATCTTGAGTGAACCTTTCGATTCATCCTTTGGATGCGGTATGTACCTTATCTTGAGTGAACCTTTCGATTCATCCTTTGGATGCGGTATGTTCCTTATCTTGAGTGAACCTTTCGATTCATCCTTTCGATGCGGTATGTACCTTATCTTGAGTGAACCTTTCGATTCCTCCTTTGGATGCGGTATGTACCTCCTTATCTTGAGTGAACCTTTCGATTCATCCTTTGGATGCGGTATGTACCTTATCTTGAGTGAACCTTTCGATTCCTCCCTTGGATGCGGTATGTACCTTATCTTGAGTGAACCTTTCGATTCATCCTTTGGATGCGGTATGTTCCTTATCTTGAGTGAACCTTTCGATTCATCCTTTGGATGCGGTATGTACCTTATCTTGAGTGAACCTTTCGATTCCTCCTTTGGATGCGGTATGTTCCTTATCTTGAGTGAACCTTTCGATTCATCCTTTGGATGCGGTATGTACCTCCTTATCTTGAGTGAACCTTTCGATTCATCCTTTGGATGCGGTATGTACCTTATCTTGAGTGAACCTTTCGATTCCTCCTTTGGATGCGGTATGTACCTCCTTATCTTGAGTGAACCTTTCGATTCATCCTTTGGATGCGGTATGTACCTTATCTTGAGTGAACCTTTCGATTCATCCTTTGGATGCGGTATGTTCCTTATCTTGAGTGAACCTTTCGATTCATCCTTTGGATGCGGTATGTACCTTATCTTGAGTGAACCTTTCGATTCCTCCTTTGGATGCGGTATGTACCTCCTTATCTTGAGTGAACCTTTCGATTCATCCTTTGGATGCGGTATGTACCTTATCTTGAGTGAACCTTTCGATTCCTCCTTTGGATGCGGTATGTACCTTATCTTGAGTGAACCTTTCGATTCATCCTTTGGATGCGGTATGTTCCTTATCTTGAGTGAACCTTTCGATTCATCCTTTGGATGCGGTATGTACCTTATCTTGAGTGAACCTTTCGATTCCTCCTTTGGATGCGGTATGTTCCTTATCTTGAGTGAACCTTTCGATTCATCCTTTGGATGCGGTATGTACCTCCTTATCTTGAGTGAACCTTTCGATTCATCCTTTGGATGCGGTATGTACCTTATCTTGAGTGAACCTTTCGATTCCTCCTTTGGATGCGGTATGTACCTTATCTTGAGAGAACCTTTCGATTCATCCTTTGGATGCGGTATTTTCCTTATCTTGAGTGAACCTTTCGATTCATCCTTTGGATGCGGTATGTACCTTATCTTGAGTGAACCTTTCGATTCATCCTTTGGATGCGGTATGTTCCTTATCTTGAGTGAACCTTTCGATTCATCCTTTGGATGCGGTATGTACCTTATCTTGAGTGAACCTTTCGATTCCTCCTTTGGATGCGGTATGTACCTTATCTTGAGTGAACCTTTCGATTCATCCTTTGGATGCGGTATGTTCCTTATCTTGAGTGAACCTTTCGATTCATCCTTTGGATGCGGTGTGTACCTTATCTTGAGTGAACCTTTCGATTCCTCCTTTGGATGCGGTATGTACCTCCTTATCTTGAGTGAACCTTTCGATTCATCCTTTGGATGCGGTATGTTCCTTATCTTGAGTGAACCTTTCGATTCATCCTTTGGATGCGGTATGTTCCTTATCTTGAGTGAACCTTTCGATTCATCCTTTGGATGCGGTATGTACCTTATCTTGAGTGAACCTTTCGATTCCTCCTTTGGATGCGGTATGTACCTTATCTTGAGTGAACCTTTCGATTCATCCTTTGGATGCGGTATGTACCTTATCTTGAGTGAACCTTTCGATTCATCCTTTGGATGCGGTATGTTCCTTATCTTGAGTGAACCTTTCGATTCATCCTTTGGATGCGGTATGTACCTCCTTATCTTGAGTGAACCTTTCGATTCATCCTTTGGATGCGGTATGTACCTTATCTTGAGTGAACCTTTCGATTCCTCCTTTGGATGCGGTATGTACCTTATCTTGAGTGAACCTTTCGATTCATCCTTTGGATGCGGTATGTACCTTATCTTGAGTGAACCTTTCGATTCATCCTTTGGATGCGGTATGTTCCTTATCTTGAGTGAACCTTTCGATTCATCCTTTGGATGCGGTATGTACCTCCTTATCTTGAGTGAACCTTTCGATTCATCCTTTGGATGCGGTATGTACCTCCTTATCTTGAGTGAACCTTTCGATTCCTCCTTTGGATGCGGTATGTACCTTATCTTGAGTGAACCTTTCGATTCCTCCTTTGGATGCGGTATGTACCTTATCTTGAGTGAACCTTTCGATTCATCCTTTGGATGCGGTATGTACCTTATCTTGAGTGAACCTTTCGATTCCTCCTTTGGATGCGGTATGTACCTTATCTTGAGTGAACCTTTCGATTCATCCTTTGGATGCGGTATGTACCTTATCTTGAGTGAACCTTTCGATTCATCCTTTGGATGCGGTATGTTCCTTATCTTGAGCGAACCTTTCGATTCATCCTTTGGATGCGGTATGTACCTCCTTATCTTGAGTGAACCTTTCGATTCATCCTTTGGATGCGGTATGTACCTTATCTTGAGTGAACCTTTCGATTCCTCCTTTGGATGCGGTATGTACCTTATCTTGAGTGAACCTTTCGATTCATCCTTTGGATGCGGTATGTTCCTTATCTTGAGTGAACCTTTCGATTCATCCTTTGGATGCGGTATGTACCTCCTTATCTTGAGTGAACCTTTCGATTCCTCCTTTGGATGCGGTATGTACCTTATCTTGAGTGAACCTTTCGATTCATCCTTTGGATGCGGTATGTTCCTTATCTTGAGTGAACCTTTCGATTCATCCTTTGGATGCGGTATGTACCTCCTTATCTTGAGTGAACCTTTCGATTCCTCCTTTGGATGCGGTATGTACCTTATCTTGAGTGAACCTTTCGATTCATCCTTTGGATGCGGTATGTTCCTTATCTTGAGTGAACCTTTCGATTCATCCTTTGGATGCGGTATGTACCTCCTTATCTTGAGTGAACCTTTCGATTCATCCTTTGGATGCGGTATGTACCTTATCTTGAGTGAACCTTTCGATTCCTCCTTTGCATGCGGTATGTACCTTATCTTGAGTGAACCTTTCGATTCATCCTTTGGATGCGGTATGTTCCTTATCTTGAGTGAACCTTTCGATTCATCCTTTGGATGCGGTATGTACCTTATCTTGAGTGAACCTTTCGATTCCTCCTTTGGATGCGGTATGTACCTCCTTATCTTGAGTGAACCTTTCGATTCATCCTTTGGATGCGGTATGTACCTTATCTTGAGTGAACCTTTCGATTCATCCTTTGGATGCGGTATGTTCCTTATCTTGAGTGAACCTTTCGATTCATCCTTTGGATGCGGTATGTACCTTATCTTGAGTGAACCTTTCGATTCCTCCTTTGGATGCGGTATGTACCTCCTTATCTTGAGTGAACCTTTCGATTCATCCTTTGGATGCGGTATGTACCTTATCTTGAGTGAACCTTTCGATTCCTCCTTTGGATGCGGTATGTACCTTATCTTGAGTGAACCTTTCGATTCATCCTTTGGATGCGGTATGTTCCTTATCTTGAGTGAACCTTTCGATTCATCCTTTGGATGCGGTATGTACCTTATCTTGAGTGAACCTTTCGATTCATCCTTTGGATGCGGTATGTACCTCCTTATCTTGAGTGAACCTTTCGATTCATCCTTTGGATGCGGTATGTACCTTATCTTGAGTGAACCTTTCGATTCATCCTTTGGATGCGGTATGTACCTTATCTTGAGTGAACCTTTCGATTCCTCCTTTGGATGCGGTATGTACCTCCTTATCTTGAGTGAACCTTTCGATTCATCCTTTGGATGCGGTATGTACCTTATCTTGAGTGAACCTTTCGATTCCTCCTTTGGATGCGGTATGTACCTTATCTTGAGTGAACCTTTCGATTCCTCCTTTGGATGCGGTATGTTCCTTATCTTGAGTGAACCTTTCGATTCCCCCTTTGGATGCGGTATGTACCTTATCTTGAGTGAACCTTTCGATTCCTCCTTTGGATGCGGTATGTACCTCCTTATCTTGAGTGAACCTTTCGATTCCTCCTTTGGATGCGGTATGTACCTTATCTTGAGTGAACCTTTCGATTCCTCCTTTGGATGCGGTATGTACCTTATCTTGAGTGAACCTTTCGATTCATCCTTTGGATGCGGTATGTACCTCCTTATCTTGAGTGAACCTTTCGATTCATCCTTTGGATGCGGTATGTTCCTTATCTTGAGTGAACCTTTCGATTCCTCCTTTGGATGCGGTATGTACCTTATCTTGAGTGAACCTTTCGATTCCTCCTTTGGATGCGGTATGTTCCTTATCTTGTGTGAATCTTTCGATTCCTCCTTTGGATGCGGTATGTACCTTATCTTGAGTGAACCTTTCGATTCATCCTTTGGATGCGGTATGTACCTCCTTATCTTGAGTGAACCTTTCGATTCATCCTTTGGATGCGGTATGTACCTTATCTTGAGTGAACCTTTCGATTCCTCCTTTGGATGCGGTATGTACCTTATCTTGAGTGAACCTTTCGATTCCTCCTTTGGATGCGGTATGTACCTTATCTTGAGTGAACCTTTCGATTCATCCTTTGGATGCGGTATGTACCTCCTTATCTTGAGTGAACCTTTCGATTCATCCTTTGGATGCGGTATGTACCTTATCTTGAGTGAACCTTTCGATTCCTCCTTTGGATGCGGTATGTACCTTATCTTGAGTGAACCTTTCGATTCATCCTTTGGATGCGGTATGTACCTTATCTTGAGTGAACCTTTCGATTCCTCCTTTGGATGCGGTATGTTCCTTATCTTGAGTGAACCTTTCGATTCATCCTTTGGATGCGGTATGTACCTCCTTATCTTGAGTGAACCTTTCGATTCATCCTTTGGATGCGGTATGTACCTTATCTTGAGTGAACCTTTCGATTCCTCCTTTGGATGCGGTATGTTCCTTATCTTGAGTGAACCTTTCGATTCCTCCTTTGGATGCGGTATGTACCTTATCTTGAGTGAACCTTTCGATTCCTCCTTTGGATGCGGTATGTACCTCCTTATCTTGAGTGAACCTTTCGATTCATCCTTTGGATGCGGTATGTACCTTATCTTGAGTGAACCTTTCGATTCCTCCTTTGGATGCGGTATGTACCTTATCTTGAGTGAACCTTTCGATTCATCCTTTGGATGCGGTATGTTCCTTATCTTGAGTGAACCTTTCGATTCATCCTTTGGATGCGGTATGTACCTCCTTATCTTGAGTGAACCTTTCGATTCATCCTTTGGATGCGGTATGTACATTATCTTGAGTGAACCTTTCGATTCCTCCTTTGGATGCGGTATGTTCCTTATCTTGAGTGAACCTTTCGATTCCTCCTTTGGATGCGGTATGTACCTCCTTATCTTGAGTGAACCTTTCGATTCCTCCTTTGGATGCGGTATGTTCCTTATCTTGAGTGAACCTTTCGATTCATCCTTTGATGCGGTATGTACCTCCTTATCTTGAGTGAACCTTTCGATTCATCCTTTGGATGCGGTATGTACCTTATCTTGAGTGAACCTTTCGATTCCTCCTTTGGATGCGGTATGTACCTTATCTTGAGTGAACCTTTCGATTCCTCCTTTGGATGCGGTATGTACCTTATCTTGAGTGAACCTTTCGATTCATCCTTTGGATGCGGTATGTACCTTATCTTGAGTGAACCTTTCGATTCCTCCTTTGGATGCGGTATGTTCCTTATCTTGAGTGAACCTTTCGATTCATCCTTTGGATGCGGTATGTACCTCCTTATCTTGAGTGAACCTTTCGATTCCTCCTTTGGATGCGGTATGTACCTTATCTTGAGTGAACCTTTCGATTCATCCTTTGGATGCGGTATGTTCCTTATCTTGAGTGAACCTTTCGATTCATCCTTTGGATGCGGTATGTACCTTATCTTGAGTGAACCTTTCGATTCCTCCTTTGGATGCGGTATGTTCCTTATCTTGAGTGAACCTTTCGATTCATCCTTTGGATGCGGTATGTACCTCCTTATCTTGAGTGAACCTTTCGATTCATCCTTTGGATGCGGTATGTACCTTATCTTGAGTGAACCTTTCGATTCCTCCTTTGGATGCGGTATGTACCTTATCTTGAGTGAACCTTTCGATTCATCCTTTGGATGCGGTATGTTCCTTATCTTGAGTGAACCTTTCGATTCATCCTTTGGATGCGGTATGTTCCTTATCTTGAGTGAACCTTTCGATTCCTCCTTTGGATGCGGTATGTACCTCCTTATCTTGAGTGAACCTTTCGATTCATCCTTTGGATGCGGTATGTACCTTATCTTGACTGAACCTTTCGATTCCTCCTTTGGATGCGGTATGTACCTTATCTTGAGTGAACCTTTCGATTCCTCCTTTGGATGCGGTATGTACCTTATCTTGAGTGAACCTTTCGATTCATCCTTTGGATGCGGTATGTTCCTTATCTTGAGTGAACCTTTCGATTCCTCCTTTGGATGCGGTATGTACCTCCTTATCTTGAGTGAACCTTTCGATTCATCCTTTGGATGCGGTATGTACCTTATCTTGAGTGAACCTTTCGATTCCTCCTTTGGATGCGGTATGTACCTTATCTTGAGTGAAACTTTCGATTCATCCTTTGGATGCGGTATGTTCCTTATCTTGAGTGAACCTTTCGATTCATCCTTTGGATGCGGTATGTACCTTATCTTGAGTGAACCTTTCGATTCCTCCTTTGGATGCGGTATGTACCTTATCTTGAGTGAACCTTTCGATTCATCCTTTGGATGCGGTATGTTCCTTATCTTGAGTGAACCTTTCGATTCATTTTTTGGATGCGGTATGTACCTTATCTTGAGTGAACCTTTCGATTCCTCCTTTGGATGCGGTATGTACCTCCTTATCTTGAGTGAACCTTTCGATTCATCCTTTGGATGCGGTATGTACCTTATCTTGAGTGAACCTTTCGATTCCTCCTTTGGATGCGGTATGTACCTTATCTTGAGTGAACCTTTCGATTCATCCTTTGGATGCGGTATGTTCCTTATCTTGAGTGAACCTTTCGATTCATCCTTTGGATGCGGTATGTACCTTATCTTGAGTGAACCTTTCGATTGATCCTTTGGATGCGGTATGTACCTCCTTATCTTGAGTGAACCTTTCGATTCATCCTTTGGATGCGGTATGTACCTTATCTTGAGTGAACCTTTCGATTCATCCTTTGGATGCGGTATGTACCTTATCTTGAGTGAACCTTTCGATTCCTCCTTTGGATGCGGTATGTACCTCCTTATCTTGAGTGAACCTTTCGATTCATCCTTTGGATGCGGTATGTACCTTATCTTGAGTGAACCTTTCGATTCCTCCTTTGGATGCGGTATGTACCTTATCTTGAGTGAACCTTTCGATTCCTCCTTTGGATGCGGTATGTTCCTTATCTTGAGTGAACCTTTCGATTCCTCCTTTGGATGCGGTATGTACCTTATCTTGAGTGAACCTTTCGATTCCTCCTTTGGATGCGGTATGTACCTCCTTATCTTGAGTGAACCTTTCGATTCCTCCTTTGGATGCGGTATGTACCTTATCTTGAGTGAACCTTTCGATTCCTCCTTTGGATGCGGTATGTACCTTATCTTGAGTGAACCTTTCGATTCCTCCTTTGGATGCGGTATGTACCTCCTTATCTTGAGTGAACCTTTCGATTCATCCTTTGGATGCGGTATGTTCCTTATCTTGAGTGAACCTTTCGATTCCTCCTTTGGATGCGGTATGTACCTTATCTTGAGTGAACCTTTCGATTCCTCCTTTGGATGCGGTATGTTCCTTATCTTGTGTGAATCTTTCGATTCCTCCTTTGGATGCGGTATGTACCTTATCTTGAGTGAACCTTTCGATTCATCCTTTGGATGCGGTATGTACCTCCTTATCTTGAGTGAACCTTTCGATTCATCCTTTGGATGCGGTATGTACCTTATCTTGAGTGAACCTTTCGATTCCTCCTTTGGATGCGGTATGTACCTTATCTTGAGTGAACCTTTCGATTCCTCCTTTGGATGCGGTATGTACCTTATCTTGAGTGAACCTTTCGATTCATCCTTTGGATGCGGTATGTACCTCCTTATCTTGAGTGAACCTTTCGATTCATCCTTTGGATGCGGTATGTACCTTATCTTGAGTGAACCTTTCGATTCCTCCTTTGGATGCGGTATGTACCTTATCTTGAATGAACCTTTCGATTCATCCTTTGGATGCGGTATGTACCTTATCTTGAGTGAACCTTTCGATTCCTCCTTTGGATGCGGTATGTTCCTTATCTTGAGTGAACCTTTCGATTCATCCTTTGGATGCGGTATGTACCTCCTTATCTTGAGTGAACCTTTCGATTCATCCTTTGGATGCGGTATGTACCTTATCTTGAGTGAACCTTTTGATTCCTCCTTTGGATGCGGTATGTTCCTTATCTTGAGTGAACCTTTCGATTCCTCCTTTGGATGCGGTATGTACCTTATCTTGAGTGAACCTTTCGATTCCTCCTTTGGATGCGGTATGTACCTCCTTATCTTGAGTGAACCTTTCGATTCATCCTTTGGATGCGGTATGTACCTTATCTTGAGTGAACCTTTCGATTCCTCCTTTGGATGCGGTATGTACCTTATCTTGAGTGAACCTTTCGATTCATCCTTTGGATGCGGTATGTTCCTTATCTTGAGTGAACCTTTCGATTCATCCTTTGGATGCGGTATGTACCTCCTTATCTTGAGTGAACCTTTCGATTCATCCTTTGGATGCGGTATGTACCTTATCTTGAGTGAACCTTTCGATTCCTCCTTTGGATGCGGTATGTTCCTTATCTTGAGTGAACCTTTCGATTCCTCCTTTGGATGCGGTATGTACCTCCTTATCTTGAGTGAACCTTTCGATTCCTCCTTTGGATGCGGTATGTTCCTTATCTTGAGTGAACCTTTCGATTCATCCTTTGATGCGGTATGTACCTCCTTATCTTGAGTGAACCTTTCGATTCATCCTTTGGATGCGGTATGTACCTTATCTTGAGTGAACCTTTCGATTCCTCCTTTGGATGCGGTATGTACCTTATCTTGAGTGAACCTTTCGATTCCTCCTTTGGATGCGGTATGTACCTTATCTTGAGTGAACCTTTCGATTCATCCTTTGGATGCGGTATGTACCTTATCTTGAGTGAACCTTTCGATTCCTCCTTTGGATGCGGTATGTTCCTTATCTTGAGTGAACCTTTCGATTCATCCTTTGGATGCGGTATGTACCTCCTTATCTTGAGTGAACCTTTCGATTCCTCCTTTGGATGCGGTATGTACCTTATCTTGAGTGAACCTTTCGATTCATCCTTTGGATGCGGTATGTTCCTTATCTTGAGTGAACCTTTCGATTCATCCTTTGGATGCGGTATGTACCTTATCTTGAGTGAACCTTTCGATTCCTCCTTTGGATGCGGTATGTTCCTTATCTTGAGTGAACCTTTCGATTCATCCTTTGGATGCGGTATGTACCTCCTTATCTTGAGTGAACCTTTCGATTCATCCTTTGGATGCGGTATGTACCTTATCTTGAGTGAACCTTTCGATTCCTCCTTTGGATGCGGTATGTACCTTATCTTGAGTGAACCTTTCGATTCATCCTTTGGATGCGGTATGTTCCTTATCTTGAGTGAACCTTTCGATTCATCCTTTGGATGCGGTATGTTCCTTATCTTGAGTGAACCTTTCGATTCCTCCTTTGGATGCGGTATGTACCTCCTTATCTTGAGTGAACCTTTCGATTCATCCTTTGGATGCGGTATGTACCTTATCTTGACTGAACCTTTCGATTCCTCCTTTGGATGCGGTATGTACCTTATCTTGAGTGAACCTTTCGATTCCTCCTTTGGATGCGGTATGTACCTTATCTTGAGTGAACCTTTCGATTCATCCTTTGGATGCGGTATGTTCCTTATCTTGAGTGAACCTTTCGATTCCTCCTTTGGATGCGGTATGTACCTCCTTATCTTGAGTGAACCTTTCGATTCATCCTTTGGATGCGGTATGTACCTTATCTTGAGTGAACCTTTCGATTCCTCCTTTGGATGCGGGTACCTTATCTTGAGTGAACCTTTCGATTCATCCTTTGGATGCGGTATGTTCCTTATCTTGAGTGAACCTTTCGATTCCTCCTTTGGATGCGGTATGTACCTCCTTATCTTGAGTGAACCTTTCGATTCATCCTTTGGATGCGGTATGTACCTTATCTTGAGTGAACCTTTCGATTCCTCCTTTGGATGCGGTATGTACCTTATCTGGAGTGAAACTTTCGATTCATCCTTTGGATGCGGTATGTTCCTTATCTTGAGTGAACCTTTCGATTCCTCCTTTGGATGCGGTATGTACCTCCTTATCTTGAGTGAACCTTTCGATTCATCCTTTGGATGCGGTATGTACCTTATCTTGAGTGAACCTTTCGATTCCTCCTTTGGATGCGGTATGTACCTTATCTTGAGTGAACCTTTCGATTCCTCCTTTGGATGCGGTATGTACCTTATCTTGAGTGAACCTTTCGCTTATCTTGAGTGAACCTTTCGATTCATCCTTTGGATGCGGTATGTTCCTTATCTTGAGTGAACCTTTCGATTCATCCTTTGGATGCGGTATGTACCTTATCTTGAGTGAACCTTTCGATTCCTCCTTTGGATGCGTTATGTTCCTTATCTTGAGTGAACCTTTCGATTCATCCTTTGGATGCGGTATGTACCTCCTTATCTTGAGTGAACCTTTCGATTCATCCTTTGGATGCGGTATGTACCTTATCTTGAGTGAACCTTTCGATTCCTCCTTTGGATGCGGTATGTACCTTATCTTGAGTGAACCTTTCGATTCATCCTTTGGATGCGGTATGTTCCTTATCTTGAGTGAACCTTTCGATTCATCCTTTGAATGCGGTATGTACCTCCTTATCTTGAGTGAACCTTTCGATTCATCCTTTGGATGCGGTATGTTCCTTATCTTGAGTGAACCTTTCGATTCATCCTTTGGATGCGGTATGTACCTTATCTTGAGTGAACCTTTCGATTCATCCTTTGGATGCGGTATGTACCTCCTTATCTTGAGTGAACCTTTCGATTCATCCTTTGGATGCGGTATGTTCCTTATCTTGAGTGAACCTTTCGATTCATCCTTTGGATGCGGTATGTTCCTTATCTTGAGTGAACCTTTCGATTCATCCTTTGGATGCGGTATGTTCCTTATCTTGAGTGAACCTTTCGATTCATCCTTTGGATGCGGTATGTACCTCCTTATCTTGAGTGAACCTTTCGATTCATCCTTTGGATGCGGTATGTTCCTTATCTTGAGTGAACCTTTCGATTCATCCTTTGGATGCGGTATGTACCTTATCTTGAGTGAACCTTTCGATTCCTCCTTTGGATGCGGTATGTTCCTTATCTTGAGTGAACCTTTCGATTCATCCTTTGGATGCGGTATGTACCTCCATATCTTGAGTGAACCTTTCGATTCATCCTTTGGATGCGGTATGTACCTTATCTTGAGTGAACCTTTCGATTCCTCCTTTGGATGCGGTATGTACCTTATCTTGAGTGAACCTTTCGATTCATCCTTTGGATGCGGTATGTTCCTTATCTTGAGTGAACCTTTCGATTCATCCTTTGGATGCGGTATGTACCTCCTTATCTTGAGTGAACCTTTCGATTCATCCTTTGGATGCGGTATGTTCCTTATCTTGAGTGAACCTTTCGATTCATCCTTTGGATGCGGTATGTACCTTATCTTGAGTGAACCTTTCGATTCATCCTTTGGATGCGGTATGTACCTCCTTATCTTGAGTGAACCTTTCGATTCATCCTTTGGATGCGGTATGTTCCTTATCTTGAGTGAACCTTTCGATTCATCCTTTGGATGCGGTATGTTCCTTATCTTGAGTGAACCTTTCGATTCATCCTTTGGATGCGGTATGTTCCTTATCTTGTGTGAACCTTTCGATTCATCCTTTGGATGCGGTATGTACCTCCTTATCTTGAGTGAACCTTTCGATTCATCCTTTGGATGCGGTATGTTCCTTATCTTGAGTGAACCTTTCGATTCATCCTTTGGATGCGGTATGTACCTTATCTTGAGTGAACCTTTCGATTCATCCTTTGGATGCGGTATGTACCTCCTTATCTTGAGTGAACCTTTCGATTCATCCTTTGGATGCGGTATGTACCTTATCTTGAGTGAACCTTTCGATTCATCCTTTGGATGCGGTATGTTCCTTATCTTGAGTGAACCTTTCGATTCATCCTTTGGATGCGGTATGTTCCTTATCTTGAGTGAACCTTTCGATTCCTCCTTTGGATGCGGTATGTACCTCCTTATCTTGAGTGAACCTTTCGATTCATCCTTTGGATGCGGTATGTACCTTATCTTGAGTGAACCTTTCGATTCCTCCTTCGGATGCGGTATGTTCCTTATCTTGAGTGAACCTTTCGATTCCTCCTTTGGATGCGGTATGTTCCTTATCTTGAGTGAACCTTTCGATTCCTCCTTTGGATGCGGTATGTACCTTATCTTGAGTGAACCTTTCGATTCTCCTTTGGATGCGGTATGTACCTTATCTTGAGTGAACCTTTCGATTCCTCCTTTGGATGCGGTATGTACCTCCTTATCTTGAGTGAACCTTTTGATTCATCCTTTGGATGCGGTATGTTCCTTATCTTGAGTGAACCTTTCGATTCCTCCTTTGGATGTGGTATGTTCCTTATCTTGAGTGAACCTTTCGATTCCTCCTTTGGATGCGGTATGTACCTTATCTTGAGTGAATCTTTCGATTCATCCTTTGGATGCGGTATGTACCTCCTTATCTTGAGTGAACCTTTCGATTCATCCTTTGGATGCGGTATGTACCTTATCTTGAGTGGACCTTTCGATTCCTCCTTCGGATGCGGTATGTTCCTTATCTTGAGTGAACCTTTCGATTCCTCCTTTGGATGCGGTATGTTCCTTATCTTGAGTGAACCTTTCGATTCCTCCTTTGGATGCGGTATGTACCTTATCTTGAGCGAACCTTTCGATTCTCCTTTGGATGCGGTATGTACCTCCTTATCTTGAGTGAACCTTTCGATTCATCCTTTGGATGCGGTATGTACCTTATCTTGAGTGAACCTTTCGATTCCTCCTTTGGATGCGGTATGTACCTTATCTTGAGTGAACCTTTCCATTCCTCCTTTGGATGCGGTATGTACCTTATCTTGAGTGAACCTTTCGATTCATCCTTTGGATGCGGTATGTACCTTATCTTGAGTGAACCTTTCGATTCCTCCTTTGGATGCGGTATGTACCTTATCTTGAGTGAACCTTTCGATTCCTCCTTTGGATGCGGTATGTACCTCCTTATCTTGAGTGAACCTTTCGATTCATCCTTTGGATGCGGTATGTTCCTTATCTTGAGTGAACCTTTCGATTCCTCCTTTGGATGTGGTATGTTCCTTATCTTGAGTGAACCTTTCGATTCCTCCTTTGGATGCGGTATGTACCTTATCTTGAGTGAACCTTTCGATTCATCTTTTGGATGCGGTATGTACCTCTTTATCTTGAGTGAACCTTTCGATTCATCCTTTGGATGCGGTATGTACCTTATCTTGAGTGAACCTTTCGATTCATCCTTTGGATGCGGTATGTTCCTTATCTTGAGTGAACCTCTCGATTCCTCCTTTGGATGCGGTATGTACCTTATCTTGAGTGAACCTTTCGATTCATCCTTTGGATGCGGTATGTTCCTTATCTTGAGTGAACCTTTCGATTCATCCTTTGGATGCGGTATGTACCTCCTTATCTTGAGTGAACCTTTCGATTCATCCTTTGGATGCGGTATGTACCTTATCTTGAGTGAACCTTTCGATTCATCCTTTGGATGCGGTATGTACCTTATCTTGAGTGAACCTTTCGATTCCTCCTTTGGATGCGGTATGTACCTTATCTTGAATGAACCTTTCGATTCATCCTTTGGATGCGGTATGTACCTTATCTTGAGTGAACCTTTCGATTCCTCCTTTGGATGCGGTATGTTCCTTATCTTGAGTGAACCTTTCGATTCATCCTTTGGATGCGGTATGTACCTCCTTATCTTGAGTGAACCTTTCGATTCATCCTTTGGATGCGGTATGTACCTTATCTTGAGTGAACCTTTCGATTCCTCCTTTGGATGCGGTATGTACCTTATCTTGAGTGAACCTTTCGATTCATCCTTTGGATGCGGTATGTTCCTTATCTTGAGTGAACCTTTCGATTCATCCTTTGGATGCGGTATGTACCTTATCTTGAGAGAACCTTTCGATTCCTCCTTTGGATGCGGTATGTTCCTTATCTTGAGTGAACCTTTCGATTCATCCTTTGGATGCGGTATGTACCTCCTTATCTTGAGTGAACCTTTCGATTCATCCTTTGGATGCGGTATGTACCTTATCTTGAGTGAACCTTTCGATTCCTCCTTTGGATGCGGTATGTACCTTATCTTGAGTGAACCTTTCGATTCATCCTTTGCATGCGGTATGTTCCTTATCTTGAGTGAACCTTTCGATTCATCCTTTGGATGCGGTATGTTCCTTATCTTGAGTGAACCTTTCGATTCCTCCTTTGGATGCGGTATGTACCTTATCTTGAGTGAACCTTTCGATTCCTCCTTTGGATGCGGTATGTACCTTATCTTGAGTGAACCTTTCGATTCATCCTTTGGATGCGGTATGTTCCTTATCTTGAGTGAACCTTTCGATTCCTCCTTTGGATGCGGTATGTACCTCCTTATCTTGAGTGAACCTTTCGATTCCTCCTTTGGATGCGGTATGTACCTTATCTTGAGTGAACCTTTCGATTCCTCCTTTGGATGCGGTATGTACCTTATCTTGAGTGAACCTTTCGATTCCTCCTTTGGATGCGGTATGTACCTTATCTTGAGTGAACCTTTCGATTCATCCTTTGGATGCGGTATGTTCCTTATCTTGAGTGAACCTTTCGATTCCTCCTTTGGATGCGGTATGTACCTCCTTATCTTGAGTGAACCTTTCGATTCATCCTTTGGATGCGGTATGTACCTTATCTTGAGTGAACCTTTCGATTCCTCCTTTGGATGCGGTATGTACCTTATCTTGAGTGAACCTTTCGATTCATCCTTTGGATGCGGTATGTTCCTTATCTTGAGTGAACCTTTCGATTCCTCCTTTGGATGCGGTATGTACCTCCTTATCTTGAGTGAACCTTTCGATTCATCCTTTGGATGCGGTATGTACCTTATCTTGAGTGAACCTTTCGATTCATCCTTTGGATGCGGTATGTACCTTATCTTGAGTGAACCTTTCGATTCCTCCTTTGGATGCGGTATGTACCTTATCTTGAGTGAACCTTTCGATTCATCCTTTGGATGCGGTATGTTCCTTATCTTGAGTGAACCTTTCGATTCATCCTTTGGATGCGGTATGTACCTTATCTTGAGTGAACCTTTCGATTCCTCCTTTGGATGCGGTATGTTCCTTATCTTGAGTGAACCTTTCGATTCATCCTTTGGATGCGGTATGTACCTCCTTATCTTGAGTGAACCTTTCGATTCATCCTTTGGATGCGGTATGTACCTTATCTTGAGTGAACCTTTCGATTCCTCCTTTGGATGCGGTATGTACCTTATCTTGAGTGAACCTTTCGATTCATCCTTTGGATGCGGTATGTTCCTTATCTTGAGTGAACCTTTCGATTCATCCTTTGGATGCGGTATGTTCCTTATCTTGAGTGAACCTTTCGATTCCTCCTTTGGATGCGGTATGTACCTTATCTTGAGTGAACCTTTCGATTCCTCCTTTGGATGCGGTATGTACCTTATCTTGAGTGAACCTTTCGATTCATCCTTTGGATGCGGTATGTTCCTTATCTTGAGTGAACCTTTCGATTCCTCCTTTGGATGCGGTATGTACCTCCTTATCTTGAGTGAACCTTTCGATTCCTCCTTTGGATGCGGTATGTACCTTATCTTGAGTGAACCTTTCGATTCCTCCTTTGGATGCGGTATGTACCTTATCTTGAGTGAACCTTTCGATTCCTCCTTTGGATGCGGTATGTACCTTATCTTGAGTGAACCTTTCGATTCATCCTTTGGATGCGGTATGTTCCTTATCTTGAGTGAACCTTTCGATTCCTCCTTTGGATGCGGTATGTACCTCCTTATCTTGAGTGAACCTTTCGATTCATCCTTTGGATGCGGTATGTACCTTATCTTGAGTGAACCTTTCGATTCCTCCTTTGGATGCGGTATGTACCTTATCTTGAGTGAACCTTTCGATTCATCCTTTGGATGCGGTATGTTCCTTATCTTGAGTGAACCTTTCGATTCCTCCTTTGGATGCGGTATGTACCTCCTTATCTTGAGTGAACCTTTCGATTCATCCTTTGGATGCGGTATGTACCTTATCTTGAGTGAACCTTTCGATTCATCCTTTGGATGCGGTATGTTCCTTATCTTGAGTGAACCTTTCGATTCATCCTTTGGATGCGGTATGTACCTTATCTTGAGTGAACCTTTCGATTCCTCCTTTGGATGCGGTATGTTCCTTATCTTGAGTGAACCTTTCGATTCATCCTTTGGATGCGGTATGTTCCTTATCTTGAGTGAACCTTTCGATTCATCCTTTGGATGCGGTATGTACCTTATCTTGAGTGAACCTTTCGATTCCTCCTTTGGATGCGGTATGTTCCTTATCTTGAGTGAACCTTTCGATTCATCCTTTGGATGCGGTATGTACCTCCTTATCTTGAGTGAACCTTTCGATTCATCCTTTGGATGCGGTATGTACCTTATCTTGAGTGAACCTTTCGATTCCTCCTTTGGATGCGGTATGTACCTTATCTTGAGTGAACCTTTCGATTCATCCTTTGGATGCGGTATGTTCCTTATCTTGAGTGAACCTTTCGATTCATCCTTTGGATGCGGTATGTACCTCCTTATCTTGAGTGAACCTTTCGATTCATCCTTTGGATGCGGTATGTTCCTTATCTTGAGTGAACCTTTCGATTCATCCTTTGGATGCGGTATGTACCTTATCTTGAGTGAACCTTTCGATTCATCCTTTGGATGCGGTATGTACCTCCTTATCTTGAGTGAACCTTTCGATTCCTCCTTTGGATGCGGTATGTTCCTTATCTTGAGTGAACCTTTCGATTCATCCTTTGGATGCGGTATGTACCTTATCTTGAGTGAACCTTTCGATTCCTCCTTTGGATGCGGTATGTACCTCCTTATCTTGAGTGAACCTTTCGATTCCTCCTTTGGATGCGGTATGTACCTTATCTTGAGTGAACCTTTCGATTCATCCTTTGGATGCGGTATGTTCCTTATCTTCAGTGAACCTTTCGATTCCTCCTTTGGATGCGGTATGTACCTCCTTATCTTGAGTGAACCTTTCGATTCCTCCTTTGGATGCGGTATGTACCTTATCTTGAGTGAACCTTTCGATTCATTTTTTGGATGCGGTATGTACCTTATCTTGAGTGAACCTTTCGATTCCTCCTTTGGATGCCGTATGTTCCTTATCTTGAGTGAACCTTTCGATTCATCCTTTGGATGCGGTATGTACCTCCTTATCTTGAGTGAACCTTTCGATTCATCCTTTGGATGCGGTATGTACCTTATCTTGAGTGAACCTTTCGATTCCTCCTTTGGATGCGGTATGTACCTTATCTTGAGTGAACCTTTCGATTCATCCTTTGGATGCGGTATGTTCCTTATCTTGAGTGAACCTTTCGATTCATCCTTTGGATGCGGTATGTACCTCCTTATCTTGAGTGAACCTTTCGATTCATCCTTTGGATGCGGTATGTTCCTTATCTTGAGTGAACCTTTCGATTCATCCTTTGGATGCGGTATGTACCTTATCTTGAGTGAACCTTTCGATTCATCCTTTGGATGCGGTATGTACCTCCTTATCTTGAGTGAACCTTTCGATTCCTCCTTTGGATGCGGTATGTTCCTTATCTTGAGTGAACCTTTCGATTCATCCTTTGGATGCGGTATGTACCTCCTTATCTCGAGTGAACCTTTCGATTCATCCTTTGGATGCGGTATGTACCTTATCTTGAGTGAACCTTTCGATTCCTCCTTTGGATGCGGTATGTACCTTATCTTGAGTGAACCTTTCGATTCATCCTTTGGATGCGGTATGTTCCTTATCTTGAGTGAACCTTTCGATTCATCCTTTGGATGCGGTATGTACCTCCTTATCTTGAGTGAACCTTTCGATTCATCCTTTGGATGCGGTATGTTCCTTATCTTGAGTGAACCTTTCGATTCATCCTTTGGATGCGGTATGTACCTTATCTTGAGTGAACCTTTCGATTCATCCTTTGGATGCGGTATGTACCTTATCTTGAGCGAACCTTTCGATTCATCCTTTGGATGCGGTATGTTCCTTATCTTGAGTGAACCTTTCGATTCCTCCTTTGGATGCGGTATGTACCTCCTTATCTTGAGTGAACCTTTCGATTCCTCCTTTGGATGCGGTATGTACCTTATCTTGAGTGAACCTTTCGATTCATCCTTTGGATGCGGTATGTACCTTATCTTGAGTGAACCTTTCGATTCATCCTTTGGATGCGGTATGTTCCTTATCTTGAGTGAACCTTTCGATTCATCCTTTGGATGCGGTATGTACCTTATCTTGAGTGAACTTTTCGATTCCTCCTTTGGATGCCGTATGTTCCTTATCTTGAGTGAACCTTTCGATTCATCCTTTGGATGCGGTATGTACCTTATCTTGAGTGAACCTTTCGATTCCTCCTTTGGATGCGGTATGTACCTTATCTTGAGTGAACCTTTCGATTCCTCCTTTGGATGCGGTATGTACCTTATCTTGAGTGAACCTTTCGATTCATCCTTTGGATGCGGTATGTACCTTATCTTGAGTGAACCTTTCGATTCATCCTTTGGATGCGGTATGTTCCTTATCTTGAGTGAACCTTTCGATTCATCCTTTGGATGCGGTATGTACCTTATCTTGAGTGAACCTTTCGATTCATCCTTTGGATGCGGTATGTACCTTATCTTGAGTGAACCTTTCGATTCATCCTTTGGATGCGGTATGTACCTTATCTTGAGTGAACCTTTCGATTCATCCTTTGGATGCGGTATGTTCCTTATCTTGAGTGAACCTTTCGATTCCTCCTTTGGATGCGGTATGTACCTCCTTATCTTGAGTGAACCTTTCGATTCCTCCTTTGGATGCGGTATGTACCTTATCTTGAGTGAACTTTTCGATTCATCCTTTGGATGCGGTATGTACCTTATCTTGAGTGAACCTTTCGATTCATCCTTTGGATGCGGTATGTTCCTTATCTTGAGTGAACCTTTCGATTCATCCTTTGGATGCGGTATGTACCTTATCTTGAGTGAACCTTTCGATTCCTCCTTTGGATGCCGTATGTTCCTTATCTTGAGTGAACCTTTCGATTCATCCTTTGGATGCGGTATGTACCTTATCTTGAGTGAACCTTTCGATTCCTCCTTTGGATGCGGTATGTACCTTATCTTGAGTGAACCTTTCGATTCCTCCTTTGGATGCGGTATGTACCTTATCTTGAGTGAACCTTTCGATTCATCCTTTGGATGCGGTATGTACCTTATCTTGAGTGAACCTTTCGATTCATCCTTTGGATGCGGTATGTTCCTTATCTTGAGTGAACCTTTCGATTCATCCTTTGGATGCGGTATGTACCTTATCTTGAGTGAACCTTTCGATTCCTCCTTTGGATGCGGTATGTACCTTATCTTGAGTGAACCTTTCGATTCATCCTTTGGATGCGGTATGTTCCTTATCTTGAGTGAACCTTTCGATTCCTCCTTTGGATGCGGTATGTACCTCCTTATCTTGAGTGAACCTTTCGATTCCTCCTTTGGATGCGGTATGTACCTTATCTTGAGTGAACCTTTCGATTCATCCTTTGGATGCGGTATGTACCTTATCTTGAGTGAACCTTTCGATTCCTCCTTTGGATGCCGTATGTTCCTTATCTTGAGTGAACCTTTCGATTCATCCTTTGGATGCGGTATGTACCTCCTTATCTTGAGTGAACCTTTCGATTCATCCTTTGGATGCGGTATGTACCTTATCTTGAGTGAACCTTTCGATTCCTCCTTTGGATGCGGTATGTACCTTATCTTGAGTGAACCTTTCGATTCATCCTTTGGATGCGGTATGTTCCTTATCTTGAGTGAACCTTTCGATTCATCCTTTGGATGCGGTATGTACCTCCTTATCTTGAGTGAACCTTTCGATTCATCCTTTGGATGCGGTATGTTCCTTATCTTGAGTGAACCTTTCGATTCATCCTTTGGATGCGGTATGTACCTTATCTTGAGTGAACCTTTCGATTCATCCTTTGGATGCGGTATGTACCTCCTTATCTTGAGTGAACCTTTCGATTCCTCCTTTGGATGCGGTATGTTCCTTATCTTGAGTGAACCTTTCGATTCATCCTTTGGATGCGGTATGTACCTTATCTTGAGTGAACCTTTCGATTCCTCCTTTGGATGCGGTATGTTCCTTATCTTGAGTGAACCTTTCGATTCATCCTTTGGATGCGGTATGTACCTCCTTATCTTGAGTGAACCTTTCGATTCATCCTTTGGATGCGGTATGTACCTTATCTTGAGTGAACCTTTCGATTCCTCCTTTGGATGCGGTATGTACCTTATCTTGAGTGAACCTTTCGATTCATCCTTTGGATGCGGTATGTTCCTTATCTTGAGTGAACCTTTCGATTCATCCTTTGGATGCGGTATGTACCTCCTTATCTTGAGTGAACCTTTCGATTCATCCTTTGGATGCGGTATGTTCCTTATCTTGAGTGAACCTTTCGATTCATCCTTTGGATGCGGTATGTACCTTATCTTGAGTGAACCTTTCGATTCATCCTTTGGATGCGGTATGTACCTCCTTATCTTGAGTGAACCTTTCGATTCATCCTTTGGATGCGGTATGTACCTCCTTATCTTGAGTGAACCTTTCGATTCATCCTTTGGATGCGGTATGTTCCTTATCTTGAGTGAACCTTTCGATTCATCCTTTGGATGCGGTATGTACCTCCTTATCTTGAGTGAACCTTTCGATTTATCCTTTGGATGCGGTATGTACCTTATCTTGAGCGAGTGTCAAGCATTTTACATTATTTGTATATAATGGTACGAATTCGAGTACCGTTATAGTACAAAGTATTAGTAATATTAATAATAATAATAAAGAGAAAAGAAATAAAGAAAAAATATTCACCTGAATATTCGTTTGCGTTTTCTTCGCCATTGCAGAATGTCTAAGTATTTAATAGGCTTAGGTAGGCATACTACGTGCATTGTCATTTATTGATGTGAATTACCCTACAGTGGGCGATTTTTCCATGACAAAATTTCCTGAAATATGACTTAGGAAGGACACCGTGCTGCAATGGATCCTGCAAGCCTGCAGATCTGCCATCACGACCACCAGAAAGAAGCTGTTCATTTAACATCCATCTCATGCTTTATTAATAGCAGTATAACTAATGTCGTCTGTGCTACAAGTGCACGTCTGCATGTACAGGAAATGATGAAACTGAACATGTTATCACCAGATATTTTCCAAAAATTCTGGAATGGACTATATAATGCAAATTGACAGTTTTTTGCGATGGTCTGTCAACTGATCTTGTTATACAGAACCAAATTTTACCGTATCATATTAGTTAAATATATTGACAGTGGTGGCGATTAGGAGGCATGGGGGAGCAGATGCCCACTTCCACTCCTCCCCATTATGGCTTCTTAATGCTAAGCCTTATCTACTATGATAAATTAACAGTCCTCCCCCTAGTTTTGACACTCTATCTCCGCAACTATGTGCATATATTTTTCAACAACAAAAACTACATGTAACAAACGAAAGTGAACGAAACACTGCAGAAAAAAATTATAATATTCTCACCAATATCGCAAGAAATGGAATATATCAAATACAGGGATACACATGCCTCTGTTTTAAACTACAGTACATATCTCCTCAATCGCTGGTTCCTACAGGCACGAAACAAAAGCAATTCTGTAGAGGAAATCATGAACTAATAATTTGGGCCAGTGACACAATTTAGAATGTAATTTACATAGTTTGTTACTTATTTTCTGTAATTTTTGTTGGAAACCAACTTTTAGGCTAATTCTAAAAATTAAAGAAAGTAATTGAAGCTTTCTATTTCAATTAAGATTTATGGTATCTCTATCAAACGAAAACCTTCATTTATCAAATTTAATTACGAATGTCTTCACTTTTGTGTACAATGCACTGTTTTCGACATATTTCTTTTAATTTTCAAGGTGAATTTTTGGCGCCATTTTTTCAAGATGGCGGCGAACCTACAGGTCAGAGAGTAGTAGACTCGGATTCATCGCACTACTATAGGGGCAGTTGGTTTCATTTCTGTTGCAATTAGCCAGAAAATTAGCTGGCTCAGTTAGGGTGGTCAGGTTGCTTGCATTAACTTAAAAAACAATTTAAATTTCAATTCATATTTCAAATTCAGAAAAAAATAAAATTAAAAAAATGCCAAATAAGCACATATTTAGAATAAGTGTAATTTCAGTGAATATATTGGAACATTTTGCGGCCCCTGCACAAACTTTGGGAACCACTGGCCTATGAGAACAGTAACAATCGTGCTGGTACAGATACACACGTTTTGATTTTTTTCCCATTGGAACACCGCTAATGACATAAACACAACTTGGATGCCTTTTCTTTCTCGTATAATCTCTCCGAGTTTTACAATTATGGCTATATTACAGCTAACATGAATGAACCAACCTTTCTTTTCATTTCGTTCCATTTGCTTCTCCTTTATGGCATCACTTATAACATATGCTTACCTATTTGGCTAATAAACATTTCAACATTTCCCTTGCTCAACATGGAAACAAAGGATAGAGGCAACAATGCCTAGAGCACTGTTGCGACGAAGGAAATTTTCTTACATAAATTTTGTATTGTTGCAGGCCTTTACCCAAGCATGGGGCAATGGGGGCCATGCCATTATGAGATCACAGACGTTACTACAAATTATAACCTTTACGAAGGGGATCTCGGGCTTACCCAGCAGCCCGTAATTAATGTTTACTGAGGGAAACCTTGGGAGGTGAATCTTTCCGGGACATGGTGCTGATCACATCACCTCAACTATGGTTCAGATCGAGAATGTGCGGTATCCTACTTGCACACTCTCTATGTACCTTAATAGTGCAATGAACCGCTCTACCATTATAGAGAGACAAAGTTCGATGACATTTTTACTTGAATTTTGCCATTATTGCACATTACTGAATTCCACGCCTCGTAGCGTGCCGTAATCTACGCTCGCTTCTGGACAGTCAAGTGCTTGGTCATCTTACGGAAAATATAACAAATCATCATCGTATTGTGAAATTCGTTTGCACGTGACACCCTATTCCATAATGTATATGTACAGAAAGCTTCATTCACATTGCTTAAATATTACAAAAAACTACAGCAAACTTTCAATGCCTAGTTGCCTCTCCCACCCTGTGTAATAATAATCATAAGGTAATAATAATTATTTATTGCTTTAATTTCTACTCTTCAAGTTTTATTAATTGCCTGACACCCCCAAAAGAACTTCTGGTCCACGCTTGTACTGTATTTTTTTTCGGCCAAACTGTCCGCCTATTCGGAAGAGAAAACAGCTTGTTCTTTCGCTGTTCATGTCTTCGGACGATGTGTAAAGTTAAACGGAAACAAGTTTTCCTGCGAGGCGATCAGCCATGCGTGAGGCTAAAAGATGTGAACAACCGAACTCTTTTCCTTCGTAACAATTTGTCTAAGCAAAACTCTCCCGTCACGGACCAATGAGCGCGGTGCAGCTCCACGCAAGATTTTTTTTTCTTTTATGGAAGAGATACGTCTGGTCTGAAACGGATATGAGTAATGCTAGAACAATTACATCGTTATTTTTTACCTACTCCAAATTTTGACTCGAAAACTTCCAGGTACATTATAGTGTAGTCTCGTACCGTACAGTCACCCGCAATAAAATTGCACAGCTACATCCTGAAATACTAGTTTTGCTGAATGGCGTTATGTGTGTTGCATAACTCTACGACGAGAAACGAAGTTCCCATTGAAGACCTGCTGCTGAAGTTCGCTCATAGCCGTACAGTTAGGCAACACACATGACGCCCTTCAGGATCTAGATGCACCCATTTTTATTGCATGTGACTGTACAGTCACGGACACTGCCGGCTTGTAACGATTCCATTGAAAGTCAATGTATTCATTACAAGCCAGCAGTGTCCGTGACTGTACATTACACTTTGCATGTATGTAATTCATATAATCTAACTCGTGGTATCGTGGCGCACGGGGGGAAGGGCAAGGGCGGGCAGTTGCTCCCCCCCTAATCATGGACGTCCGCAGATTTTTTCCACAGAGTGACAAGCAAGGTATTTTTCCATGGTGCATATTACCCCGATAATAATGTTGCCCCCTCAAAATACACCACTTGAATTTGAAATTATCGCATTACTGTAAATTACTATGACTGGAATCAAATAATACATGTGAAATATATAGTTTTAGGTTGACATTTGATTTCTAAGGGGTAGACATGGCCATCCTTGCCCCCCACCCCTTCCAGACGTCTATGTCCCTACATTATTATACTTTCACCTAGAAATTTAGTGTAGAGGCATCTTATCGCCGTTATTAAACGATATTATACTCTTATTGCCCCTCTCCAACCTTGGACGGAAATCTCTTGAAATCTCTAGGGGGGCAAACATTGAGATAAAAGAAAGCAAGACTAGTAGAATCTAAAGTAGCAGGACAAAAATATACCCAAGATGGGATTTGTTTTCACGTCTTTCTTGCATTATTTCTTCCAGGCGGCCAAGAGTACCTGCAGGAAGCACATAGGGGCAATTGCCCCCTTCGATATCAAATTTTGTACTAATAAAAATACATTTCGTAAAATTCTCGTGCTTGGTTCGCTCGCAATATCTGGTTTTGTTACAGTCTTGTTGGCCCTGGGCGCCGAAATGAAAAAAATTGTAAAAGAATGCCATGGCAGCCCATGATTTGTTTTTGTGCCATATTAAATCAATATTGTTTTCAGTTTGCAAAATTTGGATCTAAAAATGTTCTTGCTCACTTCGCTCGCAATTTTATTGTTTTCTGTAATGCATTGTAAATTAAAAATTATAACTACTAAGTACTTCAGACTCTTGATGCTAAACAGTTTTGTCTTAAATGCATGAACACAATTGTTTGGAGGAAAAGGAGCGCAACACATTTCAGAGACAATTTATTTATTCGTTATGGTGCCTCTATATTCCTGCATTACATCATATATAGGTATACACATACACCCATCAATGCAATGAAACTAAAGCAGTGAGAAAAAATGAGGTTTTTCTTTCCCGAATGAATTTTCATCAAGGGTTTTGCCCCCCCCCCCCCTAATCAGAGGGAAATCATCAAGGGCATTCTCCTCGGGAAATAGGTGATCGCACCTCATCACATCGAAAAGAAATGGAATTGTGTTGATGTCGATTTGATTTGATTTATGTTTTGTTATTCGTTTTCTGCCGCTTTTACCTAATCGTGACGATGAGAATGAGTGACGATACGATGAAATTGATTCACAAAGAACACCCATGCCCACGCCCGGGACCACTGGATCGTAGCGCATGTTGATTTTCGAATGTCACTTTCATGAAAGGAATAAAGACACCATTATATAGATGGGAGCAAATTTATACTAAAAGAAACGCATTCTTTAGAAAAAGAAGGTATAATTTGAATATGTTATAATATTAATTGCATTTATATTAATGGGTAATCCTGTGTTTATGATAATGAACAAATTATAATGCTGCAAGACATTTAAAAGCACTATCTACATAGGTAATGTAGACAGTACAAATTTTAATTTCTTTGATTTCTCTACAACGAAACTTTTTACATTTTCCTAATTTTACTACAACTGAGAACCACACTTGCAATTAGATCCGTGACTAAACTTTAAGATATTACACCAATTGAATCGGCAGGTTTAAGAAGGGAATAAGTCCAAAAAAATAAATTTGTGGGAAATCAAAAAGAAGTGTATAAGTGTTAGGGATTCATTTCCTTCTTACAACTTACGTTGATTTCAGGGTTCTTTAGCTTCCTCTAGGGACTGCTTTTTATATCGTTCTTCACACTAACGTGTAGAGCGACTCTTTCCGATGATGTCGAGTACAAAAGGTCATCTTGCCATTTTTTGGTCTTCATTCCCTTCTTAAACCTGCCGATTCAATTACGTAATTGTCTTATCCAAAACTTCAATAGGAGTGCTCTTTTTTGCTCTGCTGTATATACATTCTTGAACTTTGTCGCTCCACTACCGTTTCCTTTTATATGTTCAACAGTGCCAAGGTAAAAAATCTGCCTTGCCCCATGGTTGACCTTAGACATGTTTCGATACGTCTCATTGCAGACACCGTACAATGTTCAGCATTTTGTTAGGGAATATTCTCTTGTGTAGGTCTCTCGGCCAACTGAAAATGAGCACCACCCCAGGGTCTGATTTGTGATTTTATCATAGGGGGTTTACTATCTCATTTTACTCAACAACTTTTACATAACCCTAGTGAGATTGCCTGAAAAGGTCACCAAATATGACATTGAAAGAGGTTTTCTGTGATCATTTTGCCTATGCTTTCTATTTCATTCTCAAATTTAATAGTCTCGGTATGTTTGCCCGACACCTGACTTTGAAACCTCGTGCAGAACGTATGGTCTTAATCAAATGCACACGCACTTTAACTTTACAGAGAACTAAAGAAAATATCATAAATGGAATGCCCAATAGTTCATCCGCAAAATAAATGATGTTAACTAATCACAAAACATATTGTGATATCAAAAACATGCAGTGTTGATGATATTAAATAATATCCCATACAGCGCAACAAATGTCCAAAAGACATCCATTGGATATCTTTTGGTAGACATGTTTTCGACATCATGTTGGGCGTTTTCTGGATATTATATGCTTTGATTTAGACATTTTTTGTACGTACTTTGGATATCGTATGGATACGAAAAGTACAATATTTAGACTAAATTTGAATATTATCTGGACATTATATTGCATTATATGGATATAACAGGGAAGTTTATTATTATTATTATTATTATTATTATTATTATTATTTTTTAACTTTATTAGGGCATGTCTATACAACTCCACTAGCATGGTTGGAAAGAAAGCATCGGCGTCCGGAAGGGGAGGGGGGCAAGGGGGCCCCCTGGAAAATGAAAGTCAAACAAAAATTATGTATTTCACACATATAATTTCATTTTAGCCACAATAATGTGTGTTAATTATTGCATGAACATCATAAATTCAAATTTAAGCCGTTGTTTTTATGGAACAACACTATTTTTGGGGAAAAGAAATACCTTCCTTGCCCTCCCTGAAAAAAAATTCTGCGGACGTTCATGAAAGAAAGGAAATGTAATAGAATATTTCACTTCTGGCGGAAAACATGCCCTTTGGGGTTTTTGAGCTCTCGTTCGTCTGTAATGACGTCATCAAAATGGCGGGCGTGGTGAAAATTTCTGTTTTTGAACACTTTTTACTTCGTTACAGTTATTTATCTATCATAGAATCTTATTTTTATGCAAGTTGCAGTTTAAAACTCTATTGTGAAAATATGAAATTAAAGAGATCCACTTTATCACATAACATCAGGGTGCGAAATCACTGCAGACTGGTGGGGGAAGGAAGCAGCAGACAGACAGACACACACTCACTCTCTCTCTCTCTCACACACACAAAGTAGTGTGTGTGTGTGCGTGTATATATAATACATATATAATGTATTTAAATAAATAGCCATGTGTCAGTTATTAAATAATCAAATTATACATATTATAAAATATACAATATATTATATCGACTGTCCTTCATTCAAAATTCGATTGCAAATTGGAGATTTTTATATGATTTAAGAAGGAAGAGCAAAAAATTTAGACATTAAAAAATAATAGTTCCCTATATAAAAGTCACATATAAATGCTATTGTGTGTTTTGTTAATATATTTATATACTTTGCGATAGCTGACGAAAGGCGGTGAGAAATGGAGAAGAAATAACAAGTCGGACGAATTTCTGTGTTCTGGGGATTGCTGGGTTCAGTGGCCTTAGAGATGAGACTGACTCTTTGTTGCACATTCTTTGTATATGTTTTGGATCTTATTCCAGTAAAGTATATTTGACTCCCAAACTAATTGGTTGTGTTTGTTGTGAGAACAAAAACTCTCTTTCTCCCGGAAACGTTTGGTGGGGGGGGGGGGTTTCAGGACAAAATCGTTGGTGGGGGAATTCCCCCTATCCTCCCGGGATTTCTCACCTAAATATGGTGGTCAATGTGATGGTCGATAGTGTTGCCCACGAGACGAGACTTTGGCCTGTCTCGTCTCGTGGAAATGCTGTGAAATGCTGTCTCGTCTCGAAAATATTCGTTTGTCAAAGGGACACATGATCAATCTCGTCTCGTCTCGAATTTTTAAAAGCCTGTCCTGTCTCGTCCCGTGGGCAACACTAATGGTCGACAGTCTAAAAAAAAAATCATTTCGCCTATATGATCAGGTTGGAATCACTCCCTGTATTGTGGAGGTTGAATAATTCAACAGTGGTACGAGAATTAGTGCCAAAAGAAGTTCATGAAATAATAATATTTATTATACAGGGTGATTCAAAAGTCCTACATCACAGAACAACTACGTTATTAGAACAGATAGCGAAAAATGGAAAGACATGAAAGTCATTTGGAAAATGCGGTTATCAATCAAATCGGCTTGAAGTGGTACCACTTCGCAAAACAACAGACATTTCCATCCCGTGCATAGGCAACAACAGTGAAATACTCAAGACATATTTATTATTTCATACAAAATAAGTTTAATAATTATCTATGTAAGTCCAGAAATGTGTGATGATTACGCAACTTTGCCACCCAAGGAACAGACGAATCGTGTCCCGACACAACGTACCAGCGACAAAACGTACCGCTTGGGTTTTTGCGACGAAAGTACCACTCAGATAAACAGCTACCTGTGAAGGATAAACTTTTATATTTACTCCGCGACAAAACGTACCACTTCAAGGAAATAGAGCTAAGTGTTGCTAATGTAGCTTTCATTCATATTTCCTGGTTGGTTGTTTTCATATTAGTTTAGGTTAGGTTAGGTTAGGTTAGTTACAGTTTGAAACGCTTTACTATTATTTTTTTTCATGGATGGTACTTTTTAAGTGCTGTAGTAAACAATTTTCTCAGATTTACAGCATCCATGCAGATTTTGGAAGCACGGCTGAATAAACAAATATCAACCCCGTAGTTTTTGCTCTATTGCCCAATAAGGATAGAGAGACCTTTATTCGCTTGTTTCGACTCATCGTTCAGGCTGTTCCGGAGTGGAAACCAGAAAGAGTGAACGTGGATTTTGAATTGGTAGCCATATATGCGATTCGCCAAGTGTTTCCTTCGACAGAAATCAGTGGGTGCTTCTTCCATTTTAAGAAATACCTTTGGCGTCAAGTTCAAGATATAGGACTTTCAAGTGGTACGTTTTGTCGCATCGGAAATATTTTAAGACTCATTAGCCTTCGCAGGTAGCCGCCCAGGTGGTAGGTACGTTTTGTCGATGTTTGTCGCGTATTCGCCGTCGCTACAGTCTGTTGTTTTTCTTTATCGATGACCACCAAAATTTCATTGTCAATAACTTTTTAATGGGCCTCGTATATTTAAATATGAAAATACAGAGGTAAGAAATTTCAATGTTATCCAAAATTTCCATCCATACAAAACAAAGCATAATTGAACAATTCTTACGTTACTTGGCAAAAGAAACAACGTTCCTCCAAAACAGCTTATTCCAAAAACTGCTTTTGTGTTTCTTTCCGCGGTTAAGCTAATTTTTGGCAGACAATACACACAGGAAAATGCAACGTGTCTTCCAATTTATGCATTTGCTCATGCAAATTGGCTTCCTCCCCCCTTCCTGTTTTTTGAACCCACTCATACCCACGGTACAACATCCTTGGGACTGACTTGAGAGTTGTGCTCACATCATTTCCCCACCCACCCTTTCCTCCTCTTTTTCTTTTTCTTTTCCACAGTTCGTCACGATAGCAATCTTCAGGACTGCGTGAAGAAGCCGGATGTGCGCATGCGCCGACCCCTCCCTCGGATAACAACACGGTGGAACATTATAATAAGCCCCTTTGCATGCGAGAAAGGACCATTGCTCGGAGCAATACCCTCACGTTGCGTGATTGCGAAATAGCGAAGCTCGAAAATCGGAGACGATTCAAAAATCTCATTTGGCAACTATCTGCCATGTTTTTGCACAACACAGAAGTAGACGGTTTATGGCTGGAAACAGGATTTTTAATGTACCCACGTGTTTTTTTATTCCTGGGTATTTGGTAGCATCAAAACAGAAACTGGTGGCG
The DNA here is from genome assembly GCF_977018435.1 of Lepisma saccharinum. NCBI lineage: Eukaryota > Metazoa > Arthropoda > Insecta > Zygentoma > Lepismatidae > Lepisma > Lepisma saccharinum. The sequence goes on along the minus strand of NC_139238.1, from coordinate 67,991,160 downwards.
AATTTTCCTGAAGTAAAGATACGAGAGAGAAGAACATGACACCCGAGGGAACGATAGAAAAACCTTCGAGAGGGCAACGGGGATGGAACGAGAGAAAAATATACGAGTGGGAGGAAGAGAAAGAAGGAAAGAAAATATACGAGAGGGAAGAAGAAAAGAATGATGGAAAATCTTCGCGTGGAAGACAGAGAGCGAAAAGGAAATAGGAGGGAGAGAGAAAATGCACAGAGAAAGAAGACATTACAGAGAAGAGAGAGAGAGAGAGAGAGAGAGAGAGTGTACACAAATGAGATAGAGAAAGAGGGGGGGGGTGAGAAATAGACAGACAAGAGAGAGGAGAAAAGGGAAAGAGATAGAATACACAAATCAGAGACAGACATACGGAGAAAAAATACACACAGCAGAGAAAGAGATAGAATACACAAATCAGAGACAGACATACGGAGAAAAAATACACACAGGAGAGAGAGAGAGAGAAATTACACATAGCAGAGAGAGCGAGAGAGAGAGAGAGAGAGAGAGAGAGAGAAATTACACATAGCAGAGAGAGCGAGAGAGAGAGAGAGAGAGAGAGAGAGAGAGAATACCCAGAGTAGAGAGAGTAAGAAAGGAAGACAGAGAGATGAAGAGAGAATACTGACATCAGTGACACACAGGGAGAGGGAGAGAGAGAGGAAGAATATACGAAGAACAGTGAGAATAAGGGAAAGAAAATTTACAGGGCAGAGTGAGAGAGAGAGAAAGAGAAAATACACTACACAGAGCAGAGAGAGAGAGAGAGAGAGAGAGAGAGAGAGAGAGAGAGAGAGAGAGCAGTTATTCTCCTCGCTCATATTCCCATGCACATTGGTTGCAGAACGGTCTTTCTCTCTGGCTTCCTTCTCGCTTGGTTTCGCATTCGCAGCCCATTCTTTCCCTTCCAAGAACGAAGCTCGCGTGCCTCCACACTCTCCCCTTGGGAACAATCCTTCCTTTGACAAGCGGCAGTTTCCCAACTCCTTCCCGTGACTCATGGATGCGAGGGGTCTCGCTCTGTCTTCGAGGGGGAGAGGCGTGGGTGTGCTGGCTTCCTGTTGCAAGCCGTCTGTGGAACGCAGACAAAAGCCTATTTCTACCTTTGAATATTAATTAATCTCTCATTAGCGCTCTCTGGGACTTCCTTGGACTTTGTTCTCCCACCGAAAGAAATAATTTCGTAATTACGAGGACCTTGAACTTGCTGGGCAGGGAAAATAAAGAAATTGCGCTTTGGACAGTTTTTCTGTTGATTTGGGACGTCCTCGTGTTTGGTTATGTTGCTATTTGCCAACGAGCATGGCTAAAGCCTGAATCACACGGAACTGGATTTCCAGTAGGAATGCCCTAGTTGGCGCTGGACTGGCTACCCATTTGCTAGTTTTCGCCTCACGACACTTGTTACTGCGCAGAGCAGACAATCTGTAGTGTAAAGATGGACGAGCAATTTGAAGAATGTTGTAGGAAAATTACTGCTTTGTGCTTTTATTAAAAATTAAAAAAGAAAAGTGCGGACTAGAGATTGGCTCGAAAAAATATAATAATCAATGCGTCCCGAACAAGCTTTTTAAGTAACTCGGGTATGCATATTCAATATTCATACATGAGATTCGGAGGATTCATTCACAAATTTTTAAAAAATCAAACCTTAATTTAATACACTTGTAATAATAAGGATTTTCATTTTCGGCTAATTTTTTTTTGTCACTACACATCTCATCGCTCTGCATAAATACCTAAATATTAATGAACTGAACACAAATGTACTGCACGTCATCTCGTTGCTTCTTTTTTGTATCGAGAAACTAACAAAAACAGCCAACACTCGGAAACCACAGATAAAAAAAAACTCCAATTTGCAAACGCACAGCGATTATCTTCACAATGCCCAAACTTTGCTCTGATTGGCTGTTCCACAGAATCCAGTCGAGGAAAGCCAGTAGCAATTAGAACATCACATCCGGACAGGTATCCAGTTCAGCGCCAACTAACTGGATATCCAGTTCCGTGTTAACGTTTGAGACCTCCTCCACTGCTCTTCGCATGAATGAATGATTTGCTTTATTTTACTTTGCTTTTCTGCTACTCTTTGGCTAATCGCGAAGATAAGGATGAATGATGATAAGATGAAGTAGTCGAAAGGACAATGGACAGCACACAAGTCCCACATAGCCCGCCTCCATGTCAGGGTGGTTAGCACACCGCGCTACTAGGCTAGGGGTCCAGGGTTCGATTCCCGGCCAGGGCATGGGTGTTCTTTGTGTCTCTTCACCAATTTCATCACATTGTCACTCGTTCTCATTTCCCGAATGGGCAAAAGAGGCAGAAATGCGAAGTAAAATAAACGAAATCAGTCAAACAAGTTCCACAGAGGATTAAACTGGCTATGGGTCCAGACGATCAAAAATATCCGGACACTCACTGGAATTAGGGTGTGAAGTTCAAAGCATCCTCCATCGGATGCACTGGCAATCAATACCATGTGGGGCCACCCTTGGCCTTGATGACAGCCTTCACTCTCGCAGGCATACTGGCAATCAGGTGGCGAAAGGTATCTTGTGGAATGGCGGCCCATTCTTCGCGGAGTGCCGAGATGAGAAGAGCAGTGGATGTTGGTCGGCATGGTCTGGCACGAAGTCGGCGTTCCAAAACATCCCAGAGATGTTCAATGGGATTCAAATCGGGGCTTTGCGCAGGCCAGGTCATAAGTGGGACGTTGTTCTCTTGAAACCACTGTCCCGCATGGTCCACAGTGTGGACGGGTGCATCGTCATGTTGAAACACGCAATCATCATCCGCGAACTGTTCTTCTATGGTAGGCAGCATGAACGTTTGTAAAATGTCAACGTAATGATGTGCCGTGACAGTACCATGCAAAGCAACGAGGGGACCAAGCCCCTTCCAGGATAAACATGCTCACACTGTCAACCCACCTCCACCGAATTTCACTGTCGGCACAACACAGGATGCTAAATGTCGTTCATGAGGCATTCGCCACACCCACACACGACCACTGATCGCCACATGGTATAACGCGATTCGTCACTCCACATCACGGATTTCCACTGTTCTAACGACCAGTTGCGCCTCTCCTTACACCATGCGAGGCGGCGCTTTGCGTTTCGTTGGGTGATGTGGGGCTTATGGGCAGCCGCTCGTCCATGGTAACCGAGTCGTCGTACCTCACGTCGCACAAGTCATGCTGCTATATAGGATTACATCCTGCCCTGGTTTGGAATTCCTGTGTGATGGTGGTGATCGCTGATTGCCGGTTCTCTCGTACTACCGTATTCAGCACTCGGCGGTCTCTGTCTGTCAACATGGGCGCTCGACCAGAACGTTTTGCGGTTGTACACGTCCCATTATGTTTCCACTTTACTATCACATTGGCGACACTGGACTTCGGGATGTTTAGGAGGGTGGATATCTCGCGCACTGACTTGTTACTCCTGTGGCACCCAATCACTTCACCACGTTCGAAGTCTGTTAGTTCCTTCGACCGACCCATTCTGCTGTCTCGTGCACTATGCTGCCTGTAGTGGTCCTTGCTTGCCTCACCTTGCTGTAGATGGCACCACAGAGTGGCCTACTATGCACAACACACATTTTGACTGGTGTCCGGATAATTTTGATCACATAGAGTATATAGGGGGATGTTGGGTGGGTTAGGGCCCTACACAATCTATCGATCTCGGCCATGTTGGAGATATCCATTGATTTGAGGCTGAGTGAGCCCCAGAGCAGCTTTATGCGCACCCCTTCTTTGATTGATTGAGTTCGTGTTTCAAGTCCACTTTATGCACAGCAAGGCTAACCGGGACTAAACCTATAGTTTAAAGTGGGATCCGAAGCACTATGTGCCTCCACCGGGTATCATATCCGGGAACCCTTGATTATACCGTGTCCCAGCTAACTGTAGAGGAAGGCCGCGGACACGTCAACGGAAATTGAGTGGCCAGTGCGAAGCAGTACACGCCGCTCGAAGGCTGATCCAGAATTAGCCGGAACAGAGTATACAAGGCGACGATACTACAGCACCCCATCTTGAAAATGAAAATTTCCACCCTTTTCGAACTAGAAAACCCCTTCTAAACTATTTGAAAATTCCACATTTGAAAGTTAGAAAAGTTGCTTCAAGCACTTAGGACACACACAGATGTCATATGCAGAAATTTCGACAGTACTCGAAACCGGGTCTCTGGCATGCCGTGCCATTGCTCTACCAACTGAGCCACCCGGACTTCGCCTGATCTTTCACTGTCGCTGTTTTAACTGTTTTAACCTATTGTACGCACGATCTTTTTCGGAGGATACTGAAATTGCAAAGGTGGCGTTATGGGGAGGAAGGTGGGATACACTACAAAATATTTTGTAAATACCATATTTAACCTTAGTTTGAAAAGTTGTTCCAAGACAAAAATAATAATCTGAGACACTTTAAAGAGGATTTGCATTTACTAGAGGAAAAGGTCTAAATATGGGCCCCCCTTTTTATGTTGTCATTTTTGGAGGAAAAAAATATATATCAAGCACCTGCCTTTAAAATGCACATCAATGAAATATATACTTAAATGTAATAGCATACTAAAGTATAGAAGGACTCCATTTTTTTTAAAAAAGTAGCAATTTCCAAAAACTGGTAAAATGTATTTCAAAATTGTGGTCTAAATATGGGCTACTGGTGGCAATGTCACAAAAAGCAATTAAAATTAAAAAAAACAGTCATTTATCGCTAAAACATTATAAAATTCATATCTATGAATAATCTGTTGTTTTGAAAACCACGCGGAATAGCAAAAATGAAAATTAAGAAAACATCCAAATATTTGTTCCAAATGAGATCTCAACATTATACCTCATGTCATAGCCCATATTTAGGCCATCACGCTATTTTTTTTCTTTAATTTATTTTCGGTCTCTGTGGTACATATTTCACAAACAAATCATGGCATTATAAAAGCCCACATTTGTTTTATGCACCGCTTGTATCATAACCTATACAAACAGATGAGAATTCAGAAAACGCTAAGTTAAAACATACCTGCAAAAAGTTTTCGGAGGTCGCAATTCTATAACAGCGTCCAAGGTCGAAAGTAACCACCACTTTCTCTTACGAATTGGCGCCGCAACCTTTGTCCTTGACAGATAACCAGTTCCAATATCCTCTGCCTGGCTGCAGCACCCGAGAGCGCTGATAACTCCAAAACCCATATATAAACTTCGCCCATATTTAGACCTTCTCCTCTACTTGTTTTTTTTCTTCCGAATTCTTGACTGATTTTTTTTTTCAAAATTTCGTATGGGGTTGTAGCCACATCAGTTCCCCCTTGCGCACGCCATTGGTTCAAAGTGATTTAAATGCGACACTAGCACCACTACTCCCAAGCCAGAAGAACTAATATGGCGGTGAATCAGCCTATTTACGCAAAAAGTGGAGCAACTTTAGCAAACTTGTGAATACTTCCACTATTTGTAAATACCAGTGTTTGAAACTAAATAGCTACACGTAAGCGTAACTGTTACTTTCTTTTTAAGGAATTCTAACGGCAACGAGCTACTTTTAAAAATAAGTAATTGCAACATCGTTTAATTCTTTTTGCAATAAAAGTTATGTTATCAACAATTACGTTTACAGTCATTTTACGACACTTAAATTGACTAACTAACTAACTAACTCCCTAGCCTTCTTAAACCCGAAGGTTCATGGCTGCAGCAACACAGGCCTTCCATCTTTCCCTATCTTGAGCAAGTCCTATATACTCTTTTCCATCCCTACCGATTTCCCTTAGGTCCATCTCAACGTTGTCCCTCCATCTTCGTCTTGGTCTTCCTACAGGTCTCTTACCATCAGGTTTCCCAACAAGAATCCTGTAAACTCCTCTCCCATTCGTGCCACATGGCCTGTCCACCTAAGTCTTCTTGCTTTAATTATTCTAATAATATTTGGACATGAATACAAATTATGTAGTTCTAAATTATGTAACCTTCTCCACTCACCTGTCTCCTCATCCCTTTTAGGTCCAAAGATTTTCCTAAGGATCATATTTTCAAATACTCTCAATTTATGTTCCTCTTTCAATGTAAGGGACCACGTTTTACATCCATATAATACTACAGGCAAAATTACTGTCTTGTATATTTTAACTTTTAGTTTCTTAGATATTAAACGAGAAGACAAAAGTTTATGAAGAGAGAAGTAACATGCATTTCCTGAATTAAGCCTACTTTTTATTTCCTCTTTAATATAATTTTCATTTGTTAATATTACTCCTAAGTATTTGAATTTGGAAACTGGTTCAAACGAGTTGTTATCAATAATTAGATTTTGATTATTACCTAACACTTGGTTTCGGCCTGTAACCATATATTTAGTTTTCTCTTTGATAACTTCCAAACCTATCTCTTTAGCAGTTTTGAAAAATATTTTAGCATTATTCTTAATTGTATTCACATCATCCCCCAGTAAGTCTACATCATCTGCATATGCTAACAACTGAGTCACATCATTTAATTTTAGTCCTTCTTTAGTTTCTTTTACCTTCCTTCCTACAGCATATTCTAAGGCAAAATTAAAGAGCAATGGAGATAATGCATCTACTTGTTTTAACCCATCATGAATTGTAAATTTGTCAGACATATTAATACCCACACGAATTTTACTTTCTGTTTCACTGGTGCATATTTTTATCATACTAACAAGCTTCTTAGGTATTCCAAACTCTACTAATATATTATATAATTTATCTCTTTTGACCGAATCATATGCTTTTTTGAAATCAATGAATAGCTGATGGACATTTTGATTATATTCCCACTTTTTTTCAACACTTAAATTGTTAACTTGAAAATTTGTAAGTGGTAAATTTGGCAACACTGTGGTCAACTATGTGTCTTCTCTGGATGTCAAGGTGAAAGGATTTCCGTGAAATTGCCTAAGGCAAGGAAGCTAAGCTTCATTGCATGTTAAATTTAGAACATCTGCGATTTATTGCAACTCATCGTTATTTGAAGGCTTCAGTGTTTTGCTTAATCTTTGTTCTTCTTGTAATAATATTAGTGTATGAAGCCGTATATTATGTACCAAAGACATTAGTACATGAAGACTTATAGGCTAGTAGCTATGTACAAACAGAGACATAAATAAAACACATGTAAGTCTTCTTATATTTATTTTATTACAATTAATGATCCTGGATTGCGTTTAAATTGTTTGCAAGAAAATTTCCAGCACTAAAAGTAATTACAGTTATGTTTTGAACTAATTATAACTGTAACTTAATTACTATTAAGATGTAATTTCCCGAACACTGGTAAATAGAGCGCCTGCTTTTAAGTTTAATCTGTTCTTGAATATAGCTGACCAATGGAGATAATAATGAATAGGGAAAGGAACTTCAGGTAAATAAATGTTTTTTCTGCGATAAAATAGAGACCCTCATTTTTGCCAAAATTCTGATCATAGCCTTATATGTCAACACAGAAAATTTTATTTTACATAAAAACACATATTTTCCAGTTTTCCGTATGTAAATACATATTTTGCGAATTTTCATTTTAAATGCATAAAATCGCTCATTGACTTCATCTACCTCGAAATCCTCGAAGGAAAAATGTTTATTCTCCGCACCTCTTTCATATCGAGAGTGTTAGGTTTGTTTTGTCTTTAAGCACCCTCGCTGGCAGACTTCTGGCACCTCGCCTACGATCCTATTGGGAGAAAATAGCTGTAAGTAGCTGGGGCTGGCTACACGTAACGATAGCAAGGCTTTTTAATGAAGCAATGCAGCTATTGTGGCCGGAAGGCATAAAATTTGACAATGTTCTTCTCTTGACAGATGCTGCAGCTTACATGCAGTAGGCCTTGCTGTTAGCTACCCCAAAATGGTGCACGTTACATGTGTGGCTCATGCGTTGCATAGAATATGTGAAAAGATAAGAGCTCTTTATCCCAATGTCGATGAACTGGTTTCAAATGGGAAGAAAGTTTTTATCAAGTCGCCTAGAAGAATAGACATTTTTAAACAAAAATGTCCTGAAGTTCCCCTTCCCCCTACATCTGTAGTTACGCGATGGGGCACTTGGTTGGATGCAGATGTTATGCCCAGAACTTTGAAAAAATTGTATCTGTTGTAAATGATCTCGACAAAGAAGAATTCTGCAAGAACTGTTGATGGAACCCTCCTTAAAAGTTGAATTGGCATACATCTCAAGAAACCTGTCCTTTCTCTCCAATTCCATACGAAAGCTTGAATCGTCCGCGTATAGTAGAAACGAAACTGAAAGAATTCACTGGATCTAACGCACGAGTGCAAATGTCTAAATGTACAGAATTTTTTGGGAAAAAACAAGGTTTTCAAACTTTGGGCCAAATTGCACGTGTTTTGGAAAGTGAAGTAGAGGAAGAGGAAGCTTTGGAAAACTTCAGCGTTAGTGACATTTCGTGCTTCAAATATGCAAGAATTGTTTCTTGTGACGTGGAGCGATCTTTCTCACAATATAAGATGCTATTTAGAGATAATCGTGACAGATTTACAATGGAGAATTTGGAAACAAACTATGGTGATCCACTGCAACTCTTCCAAAAAATAGCTCACTAAGAGGTAATCATTTAGAAACTGATTTCAGGTGTTTAAAATGCATGTTATAGTTTGTTTTTGTTACCAAATGTTTTTATTTTTGTCACATATTTTCCTGTTTTTATCACATATTTTCAACATTTATGACACATAAAAAATAAATATTTCTGAGTTTTTTAGCACATAAAGTTCCGTTCCCTAATAATGAAGTTCACAAATAACTTGGAACATCTATGAAATCAATGGCGTATCCCCCCCCCTCTTCCTCGTCCCTGTCTTCTGCAATCCGTTCTGCTAATTGTTCTGATTGTTGTGTGAGAGAGAAGGAACTTCCAGATAATGCGCCGTGTACATAAAATGGGTTTGCTTGTAGCTTCCGGCCTTTGTATAGCAGAAAACAGTTCTCGGCGAAGTAACAAAGGAAGATCGACGTTTCGTGATCATACTTTGCTACGTTACGGAACGATGGAAGCCTAAATGGCGCCTGAAGTGATACCAACCCAAGAACAAAATGTCTAAATGGTGTAAAAAAAAATATTGCGGGAAGAAATTGATTGTGGCTTGATTGATTTGGTTTATTTTACTTCGCTTTTCTGTCAGTCTTGGCTAATCGCGAAGATGAGGATGATTGATGATATGATGGAGACACAAAAACACTCATGCCCAGACCGGGATTCGAACCCTGAACCCTTGGCGTCGTAGCGCAATAAGTGTGGTCATTTGTTTTAAGAAGAGTTGAATTTCAAACATTACGTTATTGCTGCATGATAAGAAGTATATTGCAAAATCGTGTAGCAATTTAAGCTAAGAGATTACTGGTATTTTGAATATCATTATGTAGGTATGGATTATATACAGGGTGGGCGGAAAGTCCCTTTACATGTTAATAGCATAGTACAGTTAGACTTTTATGAGGAAATCGAGTGCAATCCGCCGCAAGTTATGATTTGGGCAGGAATAACTGCAGACCATCTACTTGAACCATATTTCTTTGATGGTCCTGTGAACCAGCAAAGCTATCTTCACATGATTAACACGTGGTTGCTTCCATAATTAACGGCAAGAGGAATAGCTGACATCGTTACACTTCAACAAGACGGCGCTCCACCACATTTTGCTGTGAGTGTCCGCAAGCGTCTAAATGAACTGTTTCCAAACCGCTGGATTGGACGTGGATCACGAGACCTTCCGGCACCGTTGCCATGGCCTCCACGAAGCCCAGACCTCACCACACCGGACAATGCACTATTGGGAATAATAAAAGAATGACGTTCGTCAACGACGATCAACTGAAAGACGGAGTTAGCATGGCATTTGAAAGGATCACCCCTGATATGCTGCAGCCGATGCACACAACATGGCGACGCACCAACCTTTGCATCGAACATGGAGGAGTGCACACTGACGTTATTGATCAATGAACCTTTAACCCTTGTAACAATTTTAATATGTTATTCACAATAAATGTTAATGTTAACCAGACATTGTTTATTCAAAATAAATGTTGAAATGTAAAAAAATATACTATTTTGTATTCATAACAATGTTTATCTACATGTCTAACTCTACTATGCTATTAATATGTAAAGGGACTTTTTTCGCCCACCCTGTACAAGTCTACAATAAACGTGTTCCTGTACGTAACAGTAACACGTAAGATATTTGAAAAATAAGGTTATTATTTTTCGTTGTTAAAACTATAAATATATAAGGGGTGGTCAAAAGAAAGGGGACCAGGGTAGAAATGTACGTAGAAGGAGTGGCAAGGTAGAAGTTAGGGGATGCGTCAAAAATCCACCTCGTCCGGGTGAAAATTTTATTTTTAGCCGTGCCTGTATGTGGGCCTTTCTTCGAAATCGAGTTTAAAATTTCGTTACATTTATTATGGCCAGTGTGCAACTATGTTATCGAGATTAGACGAGATTTGGCAGCGTCACGGATTTGTCCCAACTCAGGAACCGACATCTTCACGTGGAATGTTCTCAATTCAGGAACCGATATCTTCACGTGGAATGTTCCCAATTCAGGAACCGATATCTTCACGTGGAATGTTCCCAATTCAGGAACCGATATCTTCACGTGGAATGTTCTCAATTCAGGAACCGATATATTCACGTGGAATGTTCTCAATTCAGGAACCGATATCTTCACGTGGAATGTTCCCAATTCAGGAACCGATATCTTCACGTGGAATGTTCTCAATTCAGGAACCGATATCTTCACGTGGAATGTTCCCAATTCAGGAACCGATATCTTCACGTGGAATGTTCCCAATTCAGGAACCGATATCTTCACGTGGAATGTTCCCAATTCAGGAACCGATATCTTCACGTGGAATGTTCCCAACCCAGGAACCGTTGCCTCGGGAGGAAAAGAGAAGAGGTACGGACCGTTTTTTTAAAAGGTTCATATCGTTACTGAAGGGTAACCTTGAAATTCTATACACAGAAAAAGCACTGTGCGGTAGGGGAGTTTCTTCTTTCCTTTAATTCTATTTTGAGTATATTTCAGATCTTTTGCTTGTAGGTTAGGTTAGGTTAGGTTAGCAGCTACTCATTCTGACATTCTGACATTGACAAAAAAGGTAGAAATGTGAGGAAGAATACAATTGATTATGCAAGTAGCAGGGGCTCAATCCCATATCTTACTTTGCAAAGGGTTACAAAATGAAGAACAGAGTTATTTGAAACGTAGTAAAGAATATGTAAAACATATAACTACCCATCTGACATCACTTGACCTAAAAGTTTGATTGGATGTTTTAAGTCCACTTTATGCACAAATAGGCTAATCGGGACTGAATCTATAGTTTAAAGTTGGATCCGAACCGCTGTGCAATGTGCCTCCACCAGGTATCGAACCCGAGACCCCTTGATTACAAGGCAACGACGTTACCACTGCGCCATCGGGGAGGCCCGTTGACCTAAAAGTAACAGCTGGAAGAGGATGTTCTCCCGGTTTCCTCATATATAAATTCTGAAGTGCTCAGAAGAAAGTGTAGTGAAATTAATGTATAATGCGGCAATAAAAAAAGAGGAAAAGTAACTTGATTTCTGTTTAAGTCGCTTCAAAAGTACACTCAAGAGATTCACTAAAAGTATAAATTACTTGTCAAAGCGTATTAAGAATTAAGTCAGGGACCAACCTTGCTGAAGATAAAATCGTCAGGTTTGCAACACTGACAATGCGGCATAAGTAAGGATAAAGTAACAAAGCCGGTCTTTCACGCGTTATGAGTTCGACCCCCGAAGTCGGTACCGTGGGAAAGAGTTCATGCAAGCACACCGAAGCGTCGCCGCCAACTATTGTCCTTGAACCCTTTCAAAATGCTCTTGGCTTCCTTGGTTCATAGCTTCTTCCTTTGGCGCAACTGCCCTTTTAATATAATCTTAACCTTCACAACAATATATTTATGTATTTATTTACCTTCAACCAATTACGGAAGATAGCATTATAATATTACATTACATTACAAAGTTAGACACACATACACACCCTCAGTCAACATCTCTCCCTCCTGCCTCCTTTACACACACACACACACACACGCGCCCCCCCCCACACACATGCATTTACATAAGAATATAATTACATAATGCTAATGCATACAGACAGAACAAGTGACAGAACTGTTCTGTCTTATTCAACACATAGACGAAACTGTTTTTGATCTATGTGCAAGTACAAGTTTTCTGTCGCACGACACTTAGAGGTAAAGGTGGTATTATGAGCCATTCATGTATTATGAGCCCCCCCCCCCCAATATCTGTTCATGGAGTGGCCTCAGCCTGGTGGCGATGATTTGAAATGCTAATTTAGTAACGCCTTTTGCCGCCAGAGAGTTCTCGTTCAGTTGCAGCTGATAGTTTAAGAGTGAACGTGTTCTTTTTGTTTTCTCGATCTGAAAAACTTTGAAAGGTAAGTGTTTTGCTTTTAATTGCAGTACTTATTCATTTAAATTCATCCTAGTACATTATTGTATTGGATAAAGCATGTTTAAAAGATTGTTTCCGTGTAGATACTATGTAATTTTGCAAGTAACAAAGATTCGTTATGCATGTTCCACTTCCAATATGGCGAGGGTTGTAAAATGAGCCCCCATCGTGCTTGGTATATGAGCCCCCAAACTTTAAGGGGCTCATATTATATACACTACAGGAGTGGTTTCAACTTTGTCTTTTCAGATGTCACGAAAAGTGCTAGGTCCAAAAAACAAGACTAAAAGAAAAAACTGGAATACTGAAGATATGGTTAAGGCGATCAAGACTGTAAGAAACAAAGATATCGGATTGAAAAAGGCATCAAAAATGTTTATTGTTCCAAGACCTACTCTTCAAACACAAACTAAAAAAAAGCATGCAGTGAAACCGAAGCTTCATCAAGATTCAGATGAGGAATCCTGTGAATCAGATATCGATTCTGGGGAAAATGTCTTAGAAACACCAGTCCGAGTAGAAAGTCCCAGTGATGAAGAAGGAGTTTGTCTGTTCTGCGAGGGTCTATTTTCGGCAGATGACCGAGGAGAAATGTAGGTGCAATGTCTCATCTGTGAAATGTGGGCACACAACGACTGCGCTGGATGCGAGAAGGATATTTACATTTGCGACTTTCGTAAATATACATCACAAAGAAACAAAATAAAACTTTTCAAATGGTTTCTTAATGACCCTTTCAATTCATTTTTAATTACTCTTACAATTGGTTTTGTAATGATTTTTTCAATGATCTTGTTATGAACTCTTTTATGGTATTTCACATCATAATATCTTTTTAAAGGTTTTATAATGAGTAAAATGTTGTTTGTATGAGTTAATTTGCCATACACTTTTCTAAACCAGTTATTATATTATTTTTTCCTAGGGGCTCATATTACCAGCACAAAACTTTTTTTCCACAAATTGACTTGTTTTGTATTTTATTTTTTCCATATCCTTAAAGTTGCTCAAATTGGTTTATATTTTAACAATAGTTTTATGAAATGTTGTAGTTAAAGTTATCATAAGAATCTGAACAAAAAAGTTAAAAATCAAATTTTAAAAAATACAAAACAAAATGGGGGCTCATAATACCACCTTTACCTCTACTTAAAATAACAATGGTCGGTTTCGGAGTATGACGACGTATATTTATTTTCATTGTTGTTATATTTATTTTCATTGTTGTGTGTCCAAATTTAACTAGACAACGTAAGTAGGATAAAAAAAGGCATTATAATAATCATTAAATATTATATTAAAATTAAATATTTACACAACATGACCAATAAACAGTGAATGATAATACAAAATATGATTTATTATTACGGTTACGTGTTCTCATTTTTAACATTTAGCATGAACTGGTGTTGAGGGTGCGAAATCATTGAAGAACAATTATATATATATATATATATATATATATATATATATATATATATATAAATGCTATTAACTACAAACGATAATTATAAAATATTTAAAAATACATTATTTTATAAATACAGTGGCGCAGCAACATATCGGAGGCCATGGGCGAGATTAGAACGCGAGGCCCCCATCAGTTTTGAAATTTGAAATCTCAATGCGAATCTATAGAAAATTTTCAGGGATACGTCAGCAAATTATCATGTTTAAATAATAATAAATGACTGAAGAAAATTATATTTAATAATTTCACTCACCTTAAAATTGTATTTCTTTGTTTTCCGGGAGCTGAAATATGAAGCTGTAGGAAGGAAGTAATGCTTTCTTGAGTTGCAAACAATCCAAGCATTTAAATGCCTCCACTTGCTTCGTGACAGTTGGAGGTGCTTTATTGCTAACATATTGAAATCGGGAGTGCAAGGTCGAGAGAAAGAAGAAAACACAAGGCAAATTGCTTTTTATTCCAGAAAATAATAAATGGGTAAAAATGTCCACGCAAGTTATCGTGAATGTTTCACATGAGAAATATGACAATAATTCTTACTTTTTCCGGCCCCCCTTAGGCTTAGAGCCCACCCACCCACTGGCTTGCGTGGGTGAAGGGGCTACAGCCCCCCGCCGAAATTTGCACGTAATACAAAATTCAAATGAAGGCAGTAACGAACTCGGAAACAAACTTAACAATGACTCCAGATAACCATTTTTCTGTTCGAATAACTTTTAAAACGAAGGTTTAAAATGGTAACTGCAGCTCATATCTCAAGAAAATAAAACGCCAACAACGGGGTATCACCGAAATTGATTTACGGTGATCCAAGCGAATATATTTTGTGTCTGTCCAGTAAAGGTTACACTGAACCCGCGTTGAAATTTAGCTATAGATTGTTGTACAATTTCAATTGAATTTGCGTAATCCTTGTGTGACGTCGAAATGTGTTTTGGATTTTCTTTGTAGATGTGATAATCTTTAACTAGTGATGCACACATGCTTTTGCTTACATTAAAATTCACCTGACAGGTTACCATAAAACCACGTTCTTAATCATCTAAATGATTGTATGCGCTTTTATTAGGACTACATGCAAAAAGTAACCCAAGTCTTCAAACCGGCTATTCACATTTTCCACAAAAGATAGCAAAAAACAATGCTTTCTAACTTTCCTGTAACTCCTGAACTACCGTCCTTCTTCACGGTGAATCAATCGTTTTCAATGTTTCAAGAGTAGCCATGTCGATTTCTTGCTTTCTTCTAAGAACTGAAATGAACCCTTCTTCTTTTCCTTCTTATGCTTTCAGAAGTAATTTTGAACATCTTATTTACCAAAACTAGTTTAAAAATTCTGCATAACTTCATTTAATAATATTATATTTCTAGAAGGTTGTACAGCAGACAAGTTTCAGCCTGTAACTTCCTCAAAAATGTTTCAGTCTGGGTAACTCACTTTCAGTAGTTGTAGAGAGTCTTAAAATATAGCAATTACATAAAAAATAACTACTTTGTCAAATGCATTAAGGAAATAATGATCCCTGATTGAGATGTGTGATTCATAACCAGAGATTTGATGGTTCAAAACAGAACAAGGGATCCCTCCTGTTCTCCATTCAAACCGCACCCTGCATTATAGTGAAAAGATGCATTTTGCGATGTTTGTTCGCTACTTTCAAACGACAAGCCTTTGAAGATTTTCCGTTCCATCACATTCGAAATGAGAGCAAGAGTTTTATATATTCCAGAATTATCTGCTGTTTTTTTTAAAAAAAACTAAAAAATAAATATATAAAATGTATTTATGTATAGTTTCGATTAAAAAACAGGAATCAGTGTGTACTCTTCTAAAATAGAATTTTCCATGCCGGACATTACACACACACACACACACACACACACATATATATATATATATATATATATATATATATATATATATATATATACGTGTGTGTGTGTGTGTGTGTGTGTATATTATTGAGAGAGAGATAGATAGATAGAGAGAGAGAGGGAGAGGGAGAGAGAGAGAGGGGTCATATTTTGTAAACTCCAGAACTGACCTATGCGTCTTACAAGTTCACAAATTCAGCCCCCAACCCCCGAAAAAATCCTGTGTACGCCAGTGCGCCCGCCTGTATGTTACAACCTTGATTTGACGTATTATAACGTTTAACTAGAATTTAAAGCCACATAAAATCAGAATCTTTTAATTTTATTGCCTTCAAAAATTATCCTTTTCCATCTTTCCCCCCCCCCCTCACTTCTATTTAAAGCATTTTTGTATCAACCCCATAAGACGCGAGGCGCCGGGCTGTCACCCACTTCGCCCGCCCCTTACTACGCCACTGAATTTGTTACCTTTACAAGTATCAGATATTTAGAAAGCAACAAAGTAATTCCTTTACTAACTGGTTAAAGATATGAATAAATTACGAAATAGTTGAAACAGCTCTACATACCATGTATCAATTTTTGTTTACTTTTTGCTTTCTCAAATTACCGTATTTGCCGGCGTATAGGACGCAACCCCTTTTTTATACACATTTTTTTAGGAAAGAGCTTTACCGAATTAATTTATAATATTTCAAATATAACGTAATATGTAGGTCTACTTTAAACAGATAACTTACTTAATCTAACTAGAAAAGAGTCATGGACGTCCGGAAGTGGGGGCAAGGGGACGCCCTCCTGGAAAATGAAAGTCAACCAAAAATTATATATTTCACACCCATAATTTCATTTCAGCCAAAATAATATGGGCTAACATGAAAAAATAATATTGAAACTATGTTTTTGGAGAGCGCAACACTATAATGAGGAAAAATATGCCTTGTTTGCCTCCCGCTGGAAAAAAATCCTTACTTGCCCCTTCCTAGAAAAAATCCTGCGGACGCCCATGGAAACAGTACATTTTAATCTTCTCCTCTTCTAAATCAGGCTCGGAGTCCTCATACAACAAATTGTCCTGTATACCCTTGTATCTCCCTCTAGTGTTCAGTGCATTACTAATGCCACACCTTTTAAATGATTTAACCATTGTCTTAGTTTTCACAGCATCCCATGAAGCTTTGACTCACTCACCAACATTGTATAATGTTTGACCCCTTCTTTCTTCCAGAGTATTGGCACATAAGACGCGCCCTGTTTTTCAGACCTATTTTTGATAGAAAAAAGTGCGTCTTGTACGACGGCAAATACGGTAAATTTCATAGTTATATTTATTGTTATTGGTGTACATCTATTATGATCTATCAGAAGAGAGAGAGAGTGAGTGAATGAGAGAAAGCATTCAACACCCAAAAGCACACTACTTCGTGTGTTCCCCCCCCCCATATTATCCTTAGAAGAGTATATTTGAAGTCAAAACGAATTTCTTATCTTATGTTGTCAAAAACTCTCCGCCCCCGGAAATTTTCGAGGCCAAGGTTGTTGGTGGGGGGAATCCTCCCTGTCCCCCCAGGATTTCGCACCCTGCACTCCGGTCTGTCTTTACAAAGTTGTCAACCTAAAGTCAATCTCCTCCTGTGACGTGTCCAATATCTTCACAAATTTGACGATTGTGATACCAGATCACCCGACTCCTCATCTCTCTCTATCTCCGTCCACCGATAGAACTTCTCCAACCCTTATTTCGTATTGACTGTGGAATCAGTTGTCAGAAAGCACTAGAAGCGTAAGCTCCGTCGCTGCTTTCGGCAGCCGTGAACGTCACTCTCTTCAGAGTAATCGTTAGATCTTTCCCTGTCAAGCAGATTGAAAGGAATGCACATATGAATGATACCAGCATGAATGAAAACTTTAAAATATCTTTTACTCAGAAAAATACTATTGCAGATTTTGTATTCATTATTTTATATACTATACTCATATACCTTGTACAGTCACGGACACTGCTGGGTTGTAATGGTTCCATTGAAAGTCAATGCATTCATTACAACCCGTGACTGTACGTATGGTGCTTTCCCGATGGCGTAGTGGTAACTTCATTGCCTTGTTCGAACGGGTAGCTGGAAATTGACATTGCTAATTTAAAGATACAAGAAAATCGAAAGTTTGTTACTCTTATTGTTAACAACAGAAATAAAGTTCATTTAGTTAGTATTCGAAGAGAATAATCAAAGTAAAAATGCATTGGATGGAAAACATTGAGTTGAAAATACACGAACAAGGTTATATCCTACCATTTCATGCAAACAACAAATGGTTCTACAGTTTTCAAAACTCTTAAGAATTACAATTGTAGGTGAGAGGTCACACAACAAACTTTATGAAAAAAATCCCCTAACTTTTAAAGTCTTTTCTTGAACGAGACGTGCAAAAGTTAATATCAAAATGCATTTCAGATACTAACTGCATAAAATTCAAAATAAATAATGGAAAATAGTTGTGCTGGTATTCATTCGTTTGGTGGATCGAATTTCCCCATTTATATAATAATAATAATTATTATTATTATTTCGAATAAAATTTATTTTTGTTAGTTTATAATATTTATTATTGTATAATACCATTTATAACTGCGGTAATAATACTTCTTATTTTCTACTATTCAACTTTTATCATTTGCCTGACCTCCCTGCAAAAATTTCTGGCTACGCCCATGCCCGGGTTCGATACCCAGTGGAGGCACAGTGGTTCGGATTCCACTTTAAACTGTAGATCCACTCCAAATTAGCCTGTACGTGCATAAAGTGGACTTAAAACACCAATTCAAACAAACAAGCCTTGTCTGTATGAGTGCATTGTAATGTTTTGTGAGTGTGTGTGTTGTGTCCGTCTAAGAAAATTTTAAACACTAATGTACGGTCTTAACTCCGCCATCTAAAATATAAATAATAACAAATATAGGAGAAGCATGGCAGCCATCTCAGAGTTAACTTCATTTTCTTTTTCAAAATGGAAAGGCGGACATGTGACTTACCAAAATGAGCTGGAATTTCAATGCCTGACTACTCCCTCCCATGCCACCCTCCTTCGGACGACTATGCACTCTTACGACTTCAGAGATGTTTGCACCGACTGACCTGTACAAAAACTCTGCGTGTGATCATCACACAAAAGTTCCCTCACGTAGACGACATCTCCTACGTGAAATCTCTAAGAAAATTCGCTAACGTACACAATTGACTGTGCATGTAATTTTCACACGAAAGTTCGCTCACGTAAACAATTGACCGTGTGTGGAATCTTGACATGAAAGTTCACTCGCGTCTACAATTTACTCTGTGGAATCTTCAAACGAAAGTTCGCTCACGTAAACAATTGACCGTATGTGGAATCTTCAAACGAAAGTTCACTCAAGTAGACAATTGACAGTGCGTATAATCTTCACACGAAAGTCCGCTTATGTACACAATTTCTCCTACGTAAAATCTTCAGTGAAAGTTCGCTCACGTATACAATTTCTTCTACGTGGAGAAATCTACAGGAAAGTTCACTGAGATAGAGAATTTATTGTGCATGGAATCTTCACACGAAAGTTTGCTCAGGTACACAATTTCGTCTTCGTGGAATCTCCAAGAAAGTTTGCTCTCGTAGACAATGGATTGATTGATTTGTTGTTTTAAGTCCATTTTATGCACAATAAGGCTAATCGGGACTGGACCTACAGTTTAAAGTGGGATCCGAACCACTATGTGCCTCCACCGGGAATCGAACCCGGGACCCCTTGATTACAAGGCGACGACGCTAGCACTGTGCCATCGGGGAGGCCCGTAGACAATGGGCTGTACGTGAATTCTTCATACGAAAGTTCGCTCACGGAAACAATTGACTGTGCGTGGAATCTTCACGCTAAAGCTCGCTCAAGTAGACAATTTCGCCTCCTTGGAAATTTCCAAGAAAGTTCACTCACGTAGACAATTGACTGTGAGGGAAATCCTTAAACGAAAGTCCGCTCACGTAGACGATCTCTCCTACGTGTAATATCCAAGAAAATTCGCTACTTAGACAACTTACTGTGGGTATAAACTTTACACGAAAGTTCGCTCTCTTAGACAATTGACTGTGCGTGGAATCATCACACGAAAGTTAAAGTAGACAATTTCGTCTTCGTGGAACCTCCAGGAAAGTTCACTTACTTAGACCACCGACTGTGAATGAAATCTTCACACGAAAATTGCTAAAATAAACAATTTTGTCTTCGTGGAATCTAAAAGAAAGTCCCCTCAAGTAAATAATTTCTCCTACTTGGAATCTCCAGGAAATTTGCTCACGTAAACAATGGACTATGCATGGACTCTTCACACGAAAGTTCGCTCACGTAGACAATTTCACCTACGTGGAATCCAAGAAAGTTCGGTCATGTAGACAATTGACTGTCCCTGGAATCTCCAGAAAACTTTGCTCACGTAGACAATTAACTGTGCGTGGAATCTTCACAGGCAAGTTCGGCCACGTAATCCTTTTGCCATGAATAAATGTCCTTACCCTATCCGAAACCAGACCGCGTGCCATGGTTGACAGTCAAAAGCGTTGCCACATCTTTTCCCTCTTCTCGTCTATCAGCAGCCAGTCTTCCTCTCTGCTCAAGCGAGCAAGGGAAGTACATCCACTGACGCCATCCCCTCCCTGTCTTGTTTTGTTGGAGTGGGATGGGGGGTGGCAAGACGCTTCGCAACTCCTAAACTAGCATCTCTTTGTCAGTGAGTAATACACCCCTAGATTTATAGCGGTGGTTTTCTCTCCGACTGGGGAAACGGAAGACATTTAAGAAGATTGAACAAAATATACAATTGATGACTGTACGTGGAATCTTCAAACGAAAGCTGACAAATAAACAATTTAGCATTCGTGGAATCTCCAAGAAAGTTCACTCACGTAGACAATTGACAGTTCGTGGAATCTTCACAGGAAAGTTCACTTACGTAGAGAATTGATTGTGCGTGGAATGTTCACATGAAAAAGTTCAATCAAGTAGACACTTTTGTCTTCCTGGAATCTCCAAGAAAGGTTTCTCACGTAGACAATTTGTCCTACGTGAAATCGATAGCGAAAGTTAGCTCACGTAGACAACTTCTACGTGGAATCTACACGAAAGTTCACTGACGTAGGCAATATCACTCTTTGTGGAATCTCCAAGAAAGTTCACCTTACGTAGACAATTGACTGTGCGTAGAATCTTCCCACGAAAATCCGCTCAAGTAGAAAATTTCACCCACGCGGAATCTCCAAGAAAGTTCGCCCTCGTAGATAGTGAAGTGTGCGTAGGATCTTCAAACACACGAAAGTTCACTCACGTAGACAATTTCGTCTTCGTGGAATCTCCAAGAAACTTCACTTACGTAGACAATTGACTGTCCGTGGAATCGTCACACGAAAATTCGCTAAAGTAGACAATTTCGCCTTCGTGGAATCCCCAAGAAATTTTGTTCATGTGGACAATTTCTTCTACGTGGAATCTCCACGAAAGTTGGCTCACGTAGACAATTTAGTGTGAGTGGAATCTTCACAAGAAATTTCTCTCAAGACAATTTCATCTTCGTGGAATCTCCAGGAAAAATTCACTCACGTAGAGAATTGACTGTCCATGGATTCTTCATTCGAAAATTCGCTCGCGTAGAAAATTGACTGTGCATTTAATCTGTACACGAAAGTTCGCTCCCGTATAGAATGTTTTCCACGTGGAATCTCCAAGAAAGTTCTACGTAGACAATTGACTGTGCGCGGAATCTTCGCACGAAATTTCGCTCACGTAGAGAATAGATCGTGTGTGGAATCTTCGCACAAAAGTTCGCTAACGTAGACAATTGATTATGCGTGGAATTTTCAGAGGAAAGTTCGCTCACGTAGACAATTTGATGTGCGTGGAATCTTCACACGAAGTTCGAAGACAATTTCTTCTACGTAGAATCTTCCGGAAAGTTCGCTCCTGTAGACAATTGATTATGCGTGGAATTTTCACAGAAAAGTTTGCTCACATAGACAATTAGCTGTACCTAAAATATACATGAAAGTTCCCCCACGTAGACAATTTCTTCTGAGTGGGAATCTGTGGTAGATCAATTTCTAAAAACGTTCTAAATTTAGATTCGTTCATCTGGTATTTATACTGTTCTAATTTACAGTCAATTCTATTCTATCGTTAAAATTTGACAGTCCCTGCACAAACACGGGACTTTTTTTTCTGAATGTAAGCACATTTATGTGTGTTGTGCCTAGAATGAGGTGTAATCGTGGGTTCTGTAATCGCTGTGCATGGACGTCCGGAAGAAGGTCACATATATAATTTCATATCAGCCACAGTAATTTATGTTAATTATTAGGTCGTCGCAGGATCAAACTTCACATTCGATGGAGTGTTTTTTGATAGGGAAACGCTATTATGGGGTAAATATGCATCGCTCGCTACTACACCCTAATATATATATATATATATATATATATATATATATATATATATATATATATATATATCTTGCCTCTCCCTACAAAAAATTGCTGCTGAACGTTCATGCTTCCCCCGAAGAGTTGATTGCAAGATAAGTTTCTTGTTGTTTGTATCCCACGGCTAGCAAAATTTTCGCAAAACAAGCCCCCCCCCCTCTCAACCATCTCCAATAAACAGATAGCCTGTGAAGATATCGACGGCAAATTAATCACTGTAGCATTTTTGTCAGATTCCAAACTTGCTTTGATCCTTGTATTGTCTAAATGCTTTGTTGTTTACTTTTTTAAATGTAAGAATTTCGTTATTTATGAATTTTACCGCTTTCCAATAAATATTGATTGAATTACAATCTTTTTAGGTGCATCCGCACTATGACCGTTCTACACCCTTCAATGTATACGAGGAAAAATCAAACTAATCTTAAACCGTTACCTTAAAGTTAAAAAAGGGGTGTAAAGAGCCACTTGGGAAAGGTTTAAAGATGCAAAGTTGTAAAGGAACATTCACATGACAAACACAACACATCAAAATGATAAGGGCACACACTAAAAAAAAACTTACAGACAGTGGAAGAGACCTGCTCTGTTCCAAAAGCTAAAAACCTCTGCTAAAAAAATGTCATCACCATCCATCATGTATGCTAACAGTTGGGAAGGTAAAAACTCTTGCAAATAATTTAAGTGAAATACATTAAAAATATATTAAGCTAAATATTAGAAAATAAATTAACAAGTAATGAAATATCAAAATTCCAGTTTACTTCAATGATCGTAACTATTCACCCATGTAGTGCTTCCTCTTCAAGTCTCCGCTCTTCAAAAGATTGCAAATGTGTCAAAATGTGTTTACATACCTCTTACTGTCAAAGAAAAGTTAATCCACAATAGATTTACAAAAACTAACAAATCACAGAAATATCCGACAGATACGGCAGCCAAATTCTGTAACATTGTACCACATCTAGGTTAAGACATACATTGTTGTAGGCATTATTGCTGCCAGTTCGATAAGGTAAGGGGCAAAAATGGTGTCCCCTTATCACATTTTCGTGCCTGGAGACCTATTAAACGATGTAAGAGCCCCAAAAATTTGACTTTACCTTCATTAGCTATCCCTTTACCTGGAAGCCTTTATTGTCAATCTAATACCAAAATAAATACATTTCAAAAGTGCATATTTTCTGTAAAACCAAAAAAAGGTGTTCCTAATCTCGTCCCTTTGAAAAATTCATATATATTTTTTTTAATTGCCAGCTTAAATATTCATACTATTTACAAAAAGTCATTACAGAAGTGAACATAATTAGTGGGATGTAGTGAATTAATACGAAATTTTACACTCAGAAAATTATATTATATTATACACATTTTTATCACTACAATTCAATAAACTATTTTATAATTGAACCACTGCTTCTCTGACAGTTATGAAGGTGCATCTAAATAATTTTAAAAATTACAATAATTAATAAAAAAAGGACCAATTATTGAATGAATGTCTCACACATATTTTATGATTCGCGAAATATAAAAAGAAACTTAATTTTAACTTAATTTTGACAGTATTTAGCCTTGTTTCCATGTTTCATAACCTGACCAAGGCAAAATTTACTGTACCTAGGTATAAATAATACACTATACACGTAATATTCTTACCTTCTAACAGGGTCTTCTTCAAAGATTCACAATAAATTCTAGTAAATTTATACACATTGTTGTTGTAATAATTTATTGCGAATCTTAGTCTGAAGAAGACCCTGTTAGAGGGTGGAAATATTAAAGTTTATAGTGTCTTAGTTTACAATACATTTTGGCTTGGACATTTTGAGTGTCTTATTATTCTTGCATCAATTATTTCTTGATTATACCTATAGGTGCACATGTAGTATATATTCCCAAGTGGATGGTGGCTACCGAAAATAATAGAACCTTTAATATTAAGTCTCGCGGGGAAAAGTTAGCAACTTGCTTTTATTAAAAACTTAAGTTTGCTCGAACAAATAAATAACATTATCATCATTTCTTTAAGATTAGCATTTAGTCTTCCAAGCAAGTATCACAAATAAGTTTCACATGGTTTTTAGCGCCGGAGCATGTTTCATAAAACCATGTGTAACGTCTCTTCTTGACATAATCTTTCAAAGTTGCCCTAGAAACATTGCAAAGTTTGCTGGCTGGCTTGTATCTTATGGCCCACTGCATCAATCGCCGTCTTCCTGACACCCTTATCCCATGTTTCCAGGGCCCCGTCTTTAACAAAAAACAAAACGATATCATGGACGGAATTAGGAACAATCCTCAAAGTAACATGGCGGCCCCCACCTTCTCAACAAGTGAACCTGACGGCACACAACCCACACATCCTTCTATTGACAGAGAACCCAAGCCAATGACATGCAGAGAATATAAAAACAACGACCATACTAGGCGTAAAGAGCTTACAATAATGACATTGTAATAACTCATTTTACCAAGGAAACGAAAAATCTTCGTAAAACCGTAACAGGAGCTTCCTGCATCACAAAAACTTCACAACTGGCTCTGTTTGCCTTCTCCTATACAAAGGTGCTGACATTCCTTGCAGCAGTGACGAGAAACTGAAGGAGATGAAATGTGGGGCCCCTACCTTACATATTTTGCATTGCAGGAAATGTTAAGTTTACAGATGCGAGCATGTCGGTGACTGAGGCACCGCGCCACATGAAAATAATTCTTTGTGTACAGTTTATTAGGAGTTTATAGGACGCTGGTGCTAATCTGATTTCACGGGTTGTTTTGGCATACTTGTAGAACATCCAAAATTACTGAAATCGTATTCCAAATAAAGTAGTAGTACATAAAAATCAGGCTCAGATATTTCAATAAAAAAAGTTAATATGCACTATTCGTTTAATTATACAATGAAATCATAAAGAGCAAAAATAATTTTATATGAAACAATGTAAATTCACCACAGCGTCAAAATTCAATGAACGTTAACAAAAGAGAATTTTATTGGATATGATTGATTGAAAATTGCCATTTGATAGGTAGAATAATAGTTTGATATTAAATTCACCCAGTTTTGTTATTAAATATAACGAACCGCATCAGTGGCACATCGGACGAAGGGAAAATAGGTCTGAGACATATCGTCTGGTGATGAAACATTGAAGTTTCACACCTAGTAACGTCGCAAGGAAAATACATTTGGAGTTCTTGTCGTGCTTCCCACCAAATTTGGTCCATCTAGCATCCATAGTGCCGACGATAGAAGCGAAATTGTTTCCGTTAAGCTGGCAACATTGCCGCTCTCGTACATTGTTTCCCAGGGGTGTAAGGGGCGACCTTCTGGTAAGGCACCCTAAAGTCAACTTCACTTCAACGTAGTACACCCCGGTAATTCCTCCTTGGAGCCCAACGAGGGCATGGCGTCTTGAGTGCCCCTTTACAGCCTCAGCTTGTAATACGATACTCGTAGATAAGGTTATTTTTAGACTTCAGAGACAGTATAGTTTTAGCTCCTGTTAAGCACTGAATGTATGAATTAGTTTTAGAGATTGGATAAGGAAGTTTTCAACAGAGGTTTTTATTTTCTTGTTAGAGGTCTGTCCTCAATTTGGTTTTAATTAAGGGGCGTATTACGTACCGGACCAATATACTCTCTGTGCTAAAGTGCTCATATTATCAAAATTAATCAATCATCCCAAGAAGGAGTAGCAATCTGATTTCAACGCGACTTTGCATGGTAGTATGATTTGATTTGCTTTATTATACTTTGCTTTTTGTGCCACTTTTGGCTAATTTGCGAAGATGGGGATGAGTGATGATATGATGAATGGACACTCACAAATATCCATGCCCAGGCCAGGATTCGAACTCGGGACCCCTGCCGTCGTAGCGCTATGTGCTAAGCACTCTGCCACAGGGGCCGGCATAGTAGTACGGATACATATACCACTGCTACATACATTTTTCATGCACTTCTCTATTGTAATGGTCACAAGGGAGTTTTTATTAATCTATTTTCTTCTTCTTTCTCTACATTCATTATGGGGAGAGACAATGTAAAAATTTCATCTTCACTAAAAGCCCTGTCTTCAGGAAAGAAAACAAAACAGATTTCATCTCTCTACGAGAATTAGTTCCCGAACTACCATTTTATTCCACATCGCGTCAAGTTTGAAAATCGCGCGCTTGAAAAGTCCCGTCCGCTGAGGCTAGAAATGCGAGCGAGGCTGCATTCGCTAAAGGTTACGAGTTGCAAAAACTATTCGAGAGAGCTTTAATAATAATAATAACGCACACAAAGGAAATAAGTATCCGAAACCTACAAAGTTGTGTCGCCAACGTTTCTGCCTATCTCCCCTTTCTCGTGTAGGATTTTTTTGCTTTCGGAATCCGACAGTAGCAAAACAATACGAGGGACAGTCAAATGAAAAACCTTAATTTGTTTTCGTGTTTAATCTAGTAGGATTCTGCATGTAGAGTTGCACAAATTTGCTGCTTGGAGCTACTTGGTTGTTTACCGACTTTTACTCCCTCTGTACCATCTCTATAAACTAGCACAAGAAACTTACCTGAAGGAGGCTCAGAGGCAAACACGTTTTATATCACTAAAATTAAAACACTTTGTTATTGAATATCGCTGCTTCCTTCTTTATTTTATGGCTAACACCGCGTTTGCAGTTTCTAGCCAAAGTTGCTGAGTTCAGGTTCTATTGTTAATATCTATGTTCCAAAATGTTGATGAATTAACTCGACTCAACAAAATGTTATTGATGCTTCTTCTTCTTTATTTCATGGCTCACATCGCGTTTGCAGTTTCTAGCCAAAGTTGCTGAGTTCAGGTTCTATTGTTAATATCTATGTTCCAAACTCTTGTTCAATATCATACACTGCTTCCTTTGGTACATGTAGGTGCAGTTATGTAATAATCACAAAAAATACCATGGCAATAAAAACCAATTATTGCAGGAGCGTCATACAAATTTTTTCACTAAACCTACAAAAAAACATGTTGAATCAACCCTTTCTTTTGCATGGGTTTATATGGGTGCTTGCTTGATTGATTTTACTTATCTTTTCTTCCACTTTTGGATAATAGCGAAGATGAAGGGACATCACACTTACACCCATGCCAGCCAGCATCGAACCCGGAAACCTTGGCATCGCAGCGCGGTGTGCTGACCACTCCGCTACGGATGTCGGCTGTTTATACGGGTGCAAAATTATAGTTATTATAATAATTACAAAAATTACCATTTATTGCCAACCTATTGTACACTGTTCCTGGCATGAGTATCATCTCTGACGACACGTCACAAAAGGAGGGAGGATGAGCCACCATGTGAAGTTTCCTCTTATGTATATGTTACCATCATTATTTTATGAACTAAAGTAATATAGAAATATTGGGAACGGCCGAGGGAACAATGTAATTTACTTTCGATTTTTATAAAAATATTCACAGCTGAAAAATCTAAAAAAAAAAACTGTGGGCCTGGCAGCATGGAGTGGAAATATATAATCGCCATGATAAGTATTGGAAGTTTCCGCCGGGAGCGAATAATGTAGCAGTTCTGTTTCTTTATTATTGTTGCTACTGAGCTAAGAAGTCGTTGGATAAGGTCAAAAAGGCACGTTCCAATGTTCAAGCTCCGGATTTCTTATCTGATGACGTCACTCATGAGAATAAGCAATACAGCAAGCGAGCCTTAGATAAACAGTGGATTTCCAAACTGTATTTTCTAGCGCGGCATTATCATCTTGCAAAACGTTACTCGGTTGAAACCACATTAACTAATACCACATAATTGTAATTGTTTATTTTGCGTCGATTTTCTGCCACTTTTAGCTATTCGCGACGGTGAGGATAATGATGATTTTTCCTCACATATTAAATTCAAGTTCATTGAATCGTACAATACTTTTTTCCCCTTTCTCTCGGCGATTAAAGGATTTCTGCCAAAAAAAATGAACCAGAATAAAAGTTAGTTTGGCTTGGAAATAATGAACATCTTCCTATTTTCATTTAGTTTTAAAAACTATTGCAATAATTCTGCTAGTTCATAGGCAATGCTTGTAAAAATTATGTATACATTTTACATTAAGTTTACAATTTGCTGTCAAAAATCTTCATTATTCCCTCCTTATGTTAATCTATTTAACAAACCTTAACATATCTACGAATTACTTTTTCTTCCTACGAGTTCGTGGAAACGTAGTAATGATTCTACGACTGCTGACATAATCCAAGGGGTCCGGACCAGATACAATGTGGCTGATTACATCCTAAGAAACTAACGGTTCTTCAAACTTTCTTGAGAATGGAATCCGGGCCTGAATATCGCGCCAGTATTTCGAAAGGAGATAAAATTCCTTTATTTTTCTGCTGAAACACGTCCAGCCAACTTATCGTTCAGCTACATTCCTTTACTTCCAAGACAATCCTTCTCACTCCATCCACTAACCGACAGAGTACGTAAACGGATTCGAATTCTACTGAAACCGATATTTCAGGTGCCATAGCGGATCTGGGATGGTTCCCCCTACCTCGGTTCTCGTTCGGAAATTCCACGATTCAGCAGGTCACGTTACGGTACATTGCGTTTACGTGCAGGAAAGGGTCTGTGAACTCACCAGCACGATAGTTCACCAAGCACTTCATTCACCTGCTTTGATTTATTTTCGCTTCTTGATTTTATTTTCCTCTTAATCTAAACCGTAATTCCGACTAGCGGTTGATAGAATGACGAAGTATAAAGCGATTTATAAATTGTTTCGCAGATCAGCCATATTGTCGGTGATCGAATTGTATTTGAGATTGATCTGCGTAATGGCGGTAAGTATTCGAATTTCTGTTAAGTTTGAAGAGATTGACGAGGTCTAAGTGGACGATATTCAGCAAACAACTTTCCGCACAACTCATTGCCGAAAATAATTCCCGTCGCCATATTTTCTGCTAGCAGATCAGATCCTGCATTGAAAAATGTCGCGTAAGCATTGAGTAAATGCAGTCTTTACCGAAGTGATTCAAGGTATGATTATCCTGATACATATAAAAAAAAAAATCGATGATTAATCGATGAAATACGGCATCGCAAATCATGCTGTTTCTTCCCAAAGTGCACTGCGTGATCACGTCGAGTTGAATGACATCCATTTTATTTTAGAGGTACCGAAACGCTACAAAATAAAAGTAGCTCGTTACAACATTTCAACAAAGCTACCAGCTATTTGACTACATTTAAGAAGCTTTATTAACTACCTTTTTTTTTTACCTTTAAATGATAACATTTAGTTACGAAGGATTTGAAAATATCACAGATTATATTTTTTCTTCTACTTTGGTAGTGTACAATTTAATTTTTTTTAGCTAAATCTTCAATGCATCAGTGACAAAGTATGCATATTTTCAGCTACAAAATGCACAACATTCTATAACAAAAACACTAAGTTGCTGACCAAGGCAGTTTATTAAGATAAAAACAATTAACAACTTAGTGTTTTTAATATGGAAACAAGGCATAATTATATTACAATTTTATAACAAAAAAATTGCTGAGAACGAAGCTGGATAGTTGAACTACAAAGGAAATAATGCACCCCCTCCCCCTTAATTGCATGGAACTTTCATCGGCTTGAATACACTTAATTTTCTATAATTAATATACTATTCTATACTTAATTTTCTACAAAATTATATAGGGGCATGGACGTCCAGGAGGTGAGAAGATGGCCGCCACACCTCCCCCCCTCAGGAAAATGAATGTTGACCTAAAAGTCCATATTATTTCAGACACATAAGTTGATTTCAGTCACAGTAATTTACATCCATTATTATAATGGGAATACCCCCTTGCCCCCCAGTGCGCACGCCTATGCTTCCCCCAGAGAACGTCGTTCATCCGTTACTATTAGATCATCGGATTTTTAGCAGATCTGGTTTCCAAGGAAGAATCTTCAGATTTTTTCAAGTCTGACCTGGCAACACTGCCCCGAGCACGGCAGGGAAGATGCGCGAATGCTACGGTCAGTGAGTGGGTTCTTTTCCTTGTGGTCGATCTATATCATGTCATCTCTAGGCTAAAATATTAGAACAAAATCATATCGTTAGTTAGCTACAATTATTGCAAATAACATTAACAATATTACACTTGTCCCAAAGGGAAGGATATATGGTGAAACAGCATAGTGTAATTTGGGGTCTAAATTTTGATGCGGAAGAATATAACTTGTGTCCGAACTTGTGGTGGCACCACATAATCATATAAATAATAATCACATAAAAACAGCGTTCAGGATTGTTTGCTAAATAACTGACATTTGCGGAATCACAAATATGTTTCTCTATTACTTTACTTCTCAGGACCCAGGAAATTAACAAAAGGAACTTGCAATAAAATTTGACAATTTTGATTCTCAAGGTGTTAAGTAATGCTTTGCAAAAGTATTTTCCTACCATCCTACAGTAGCGGCGATTGGTTGCCAAACCTAAAAGGCAACAGTCACCCGCGCCCCTTAATTGCCAATGCTGTTTCTTACCATTTGTTATTACTATAAACTAACATCAGAGCACTTTCTTTAATGTACGATTTCTTACAAACAAGTAAACATTTTTTTTTACCATGCAATGGTACACACGCTACCACCACTTTACATAAAATGTGTTCACTAAAAACCATCAAATAAAGGTTAGACAGGTACGTAAAAGAATATACATCTAAGCACTTACATAAACATGTTAACATTAATACCAATACGCTGGAGTTTTCATCTCACAAATTCATTGATACCTGCCTGCATGGATACACCAAACCCAATCCTTCAAAACAAACAATATATAATTACTTAGACAATCAGTTTTGCTCGTGTCTGTAGACGCTTAGAGAGAAAGGAGCCAAGTGTTACATGAGAGAATAATTTCCATTTCCAGTGTAAAATTTCACAAAAATTCAACCATTATTATAAATTACTAGCTGATTACCAGGAGTTGCCCGGGTGATTAATGAATTCTAACTATAGCGTAAAACGTAACTAATTTTATTTACAGGTATTTAAAAGTATAAGTACAGTATACAAATTATAAAGCAATATATTTTACAAATTCACTATAATATAAATTTAACAACAATTTATGAACAACATTTTTAGTCCCACCTCCAAGAGCAAGATTAAATCAATTGAACGGCATTGGGAGTGTCACTATTCATCTTAGCAACCTCGAAAAGTATGGATTCCACACCAATATCGGTCGTTTTACATGTCACCCCCTTCCCACCCCCACTCCTAGGGGTGCCAGAGGTGTCTTGGAGTTCAACGGCATTGGGAATCTCACTATTCATCTTAGCGACCCTGAAAACTATGGATTCCACACTAATATCGGTCGTTTTCAATTATTTTTACATGTCTCCCCTACCGACTCCCACCGCTTTGGGTGACAGGAGTGTCTTATCACCACAGTATTTCTTTCCAGATTGTAAGCCATGTGTGTACCAAGTTTGGTCATCGTGAATGTCAACCTTGGTCATTTTTGACATTTTAATTTTCACCCCCTCTCAACCCCCATCCCGATAGGTGGTGAACTTGGGAGTTGAACGGCATTAGAGTGTCACTATTCATTTTAGCGACCCCGAAAACTATGGACTCCACACTAATATTGGTAGTTTTCGATTATTTTTACATGTCACCCCCTCCAACCCCACGGGTGCCAGGGGTCTCTTAACCCCCAACTATTTCTTTCGAGATTGCAAGTGATACGTGTTCCAAGTTTGGTTGAAATCGCTCCAGGCGTTCCAGAGTTATGCCGGAACAAACATATACACACACATCCATTTTTATATACAAGATTATAAGTTCACAGAAATGTTATGACTGAATGAATGGAAATAAGAGATAATGAAGGTTATTCATGGCCAACTTTACTGTTCAAAAAAATTACGAAAAGGTTTTGAAGACAATAGTTAACATTTAGTTTACACTGTGTTGTTACCTAAAGAGTCAAGACACTGGGGAAGGGATTAATTGACTGTTCCTAAGGTAAATTTTAACTTATAATTATGACTCCTTTAATGAGGAATAAAGCAAGGAGGATAGGACCTTGAATGTAATATGCCAGATATCTTCAAAATTTCCCTGCAATTTTCATATTTTTCATACTGAGGTATTTCAAAATCATGTGTGACATTTTCACATAAAATGTAAGATTTTAGACAAGGGATTGAATAAAAATATTGATAATTAACTGATTTCATAGAATTATAGTATATGGTAACAAACGAAAATACTAGAGTATGATGAGTCTCAATATATTAAAGTATTAACGAAAATGTGTTACGTGTGTGAAGTTTTAAAAATTGTAGCAAAGTTTTATACTTCCTTTCTCTGTGAAAACTATACGAGTTTAAAATTTTTTGTTGGTGAAATATGCACATTATAAGCATATTTTAAAACCTTGATGCAATTAAAACAATAATAAAACCCAGGCTGATTTATTTTGTTATTTACGTGGAATAGGACCACTTTTCGTGGTAGGGAATGCCCCGACTATTATTTTCCATTAGAACATACAGAGTTTGCTACCAAAATAACAAATCCAAATTTCTTGATTTTTTTAACCTTTATTTATTCGACCTGTACTTAGCTAAAATTCGAAATTAGGAATTAAGAAAAATTTATTTAATGAAAAACCCCTACCAAATAACCGGTTAAGATGAAAACTGGAGCTGGACTTAACAAGAGAATTAGGCTTGTTTCAAATATTAATGCATCCTGGACTGCATTTGGCACACTAGCGAGGCTCTGGCGTTGAACTCTCAGCCAGTATAACCTTATGTGGGGTGGGACTCGTCTTGTCCTCCATTATTCCTTCATCCATCTTATCTTACCACCATTCATCATCATCTTCGCGATTAGTCAGGGGGGTAGAAAAGTGAAGTAAAATAAACTAAATGAGTCATTGTGATAGAAAAATTCTTGATCACAAGTATAATTTCTCGACTTTATTGACTTCTTGACCTGACCTACTTGTTGATTTATTTACTCTTTCTCGACTTTCATGACTGGTAGACTCTGATGTAATATTTTACCTGAATATTCCTGTAAAGGGACGACTAGACAATCTAGCTTAGTATCAGAGCACAAAATAAAATTATGAATATGTACTAAAAATGCAAGAAAGAACTAGTTCGTTCATCCATTCAACTCAGCTGCATATTGACCAGTTCCTGGTTGCGACTGTCACCTGTTGCTAAAACCACCACGTCCGCGCAGTCAAGGTGGCAAAACAAACTTAAAAACTGCACTAGCGTGATGGTAGCTAAGGCACAAACACTTAAATAAGTCTTGGCGCCAGACTTCCTGGAGTCGACGAAGGTCTTCCCAAACGCTATGGATGAGTGTGGATCTAGTCATGAAATTACTTAGAAATGAACATGGCTAGAAGCACAACCATCCACAGAGAAAGAGTTTTCTTCCAAGATTGTTCTTCATTTCCATTGTTCGGCACCACTGGTTCCTTCAATGGGCTGGGCGTAGCAAGATCTCTGGATGGAAACAACGAGTAACCTTGAAATACCCTCTGCTCGTCGCTGGCGAAGGTCTGGGAATTCCGCGTAACCATGGCCTTCAATCGGCTCATACTGAATATACACATCCAAGCAAAGCAAAGAACAATGCCGCCGTACAGTACTGGAGTAGCAGGTAACACGTACAGAGCGGCACACTATACAGTACATTTACAACCAATCATATAACCAGGTACTTAGTTCGGGAAGAAGTCCTTGCACAATAACAAAGTGTCTCACATGTAATAACTTACCAAGAATAACAAAATCGTCATCTAACTTATTTCTAGTTGAGGCCACTCAAATTAACATTTCAAATAAAGTTTAACAAAGACAATGCCAAAAATGCACGATTTACACAAAAATGTGCTTTTCAGTGGATTAAAAATGAAGTGCCTCACTATTATAATTATACATTCATTAATTTTCGTACACACTCTACATACAAATCTTACTCATCCCAATCGAACTGTTATTTGGGTGGAAATAAATAAACTACATATTATACAACAAACTAGTG
Organism: Lepisma saccharinum; assembly: GCF_977018435.1. NCBI lineage: Eukaryota > Metazoa > Arthropoda > Insecta > Zygentoma > Lepismatidae > Lepisma > Lepisma saccharinum. The sequence goes on along the minus strand of NC_139238.1, from coordinate 67,956,724 downwards.
CATACACGTTTTTTTGTTTATTAAATTACCAAAAAATTTAGTACTTTCGGCGGATTCAAACCACCTTCAAAAACGCCATTGAGGAACATATTTTCGTAAACAAACTTAACGAATCTTATGCTACGATTTTAAATTATCTACAGTACATGGATTCCATAGCATTGTAAAGAATCTTCGTCAAGTGTACTGGCTGTTGTCTAATTATAATTATTACACTGGAGGTTCATATGCAAAATAAAAATAAACAGTGCAGCAATTACGATATAATTCTACTCCTTATTCTAAAGAATATGAAAAGTAAAACTGCTATACAAACAAGACATAATACGTAGGCCTAAAGTTAACTGATTTCACTGATGCATTTGTGTATAAATTTCTAATCATGTAACTACCTATATAAATTACAGTGGAGCAATACGTATTATGAGCAATATCTTCTTCACCATGGTCATAGCAGCCCCATTGCCTTGGTGTTGTCAAGTGCGTGCATTCACGATCAAAATTCAAATTAAAAACCTCTACAGTTCAATAAACTGATGCGTAGAAACACAATTAACAGATACTTATTATAACATCAACATTATCTTTAATCGAGTTCATAGGTTGTATTTTCATTATGCCCTGAATACAAAATAAAAGGCCTTAGGACCATGACATTATAAATTAAATAGGGTTATTATTATGAGCCCTATTATTATTATTATTATTATTATACCAGGGTGAGAACTAACAGGAGGACGCCAGGAATTTTATCCTCCCAAAAAACTAATGTTTGTCCCAGTATTAACATTCGATTTTAAAACTTCGTCAATGCGCACCACTATACCTGAGCTGACTATTGCAAAACTGACGATAGGAACGATGCTTATTATTTAGAAATATTGTACAATATGCTAAGTATTCTTTATTGTTGGCTAAAGAAAGAATAGTATTGTAATACATCATTTCAAGCAGTTGATAAGACAAAATTTATACCATTGCAAGCTTCACGTTCCTTCACACTTTCAAAATAGACCATGAATATCGAAAACTTTACATGTGTTAGGTAATTCAGGAATCTTTTATTTTATTTTAATGTTTTGTAAAGTTATTGCTAACAATAAATAATACTATCCACTATCTACAATCAAAAGAAAGATTCTTGCAAATTATGAATTTCTCGTTTACACCTGAATACAGCAATGGGCAAGTAAAAATTTCTTACACTGATCATTACTTCAACGAATGCCTCGATTATCAAAACATATTTCCCTATCTAATAACATCCAGATCCCTGGTTCTCCTCCATCTCTATACACATACCTAGCAATATAAAATTCCAATGTGTATACATACCTTTTAATACATGTGAAATTATCGGAAGTTCTACCCCATTTTCAAAATATACCAAGAATTTATATTTTTCTTATTTTACCACTTCTTGAGATCTGGGAGGAAAACCAAAGTAAACCGGTACAGTTTATAACTGTATATTTTCTTCAATTCCTTTTCGATTTTCTGTATACAACACAATTACACCATTTGCAAATTCGATCAACATAAAATTTCACTGGCCAGGGATGTTTTGAGGATACTGTATGTTTCTAAGTGAAGCAATCTTGTCTTGGTTGTAAACAGTGCGAGCTGAAAATTTCAATTACCAAGATTAATATATATTTAAAAAAAATAAGGCTGAATTTTTGTTGCTAGTGGTAAAGAATGGATGTGTTGTTCACACACACACATGAATATATATGTGAGTGAGTGACAGAGACAGACAGACACTGAAAATAAAAAAAAACCTGCACATCGTTTACACACAATGTTCATTGCAAGATCATACCGTGGATACAAAAGATCAAATCCGTTATAGGTGATGTCACTTTCTTGTTTGCTCTTCATTCTCTGGGAAATTTCAACTGGAGCAAGGGACAACCTCACAGCGGAAGACGGGGGAGATAAGATTTGTTTGCTTGAAGGGGATGGGGGAGTTCCATGAATAGGTAACACATCTGTTCCCAATTTTCCACTAAATTTACAGACTAAATACAAGATAGCCATCATCATCATACATGAACACTCGGGGACAAATTTCGAATTTTATCAAGTCTCACGATAATGAAAACTTCCTTTTCAAGTTCTTTCACACACAAGCTAACCACGGATTGGATCTACAGAAGGCACAAGCTCTCAGCCATCTCACTATTACTGAGGCACCTGGGGGGGGGGGGAGAAAACGTGAAAAACATCCTGAAATATCCTTCTACAGATACCAAGAAACTAGATTGTGGGTAGACGATAAACAGAAAGATGTTCAATAACTCCTTATATTCTCTTCAGTTATCGTAAAGCGTGGTGTACAAGGCAAATAAAACAATTTGCCCAGGGATTTAACCCCGTAAATATACCCCCCTCCCCGGTTTATAATGTTAATTCCCCTACATCACCTAGGCATACCGGCTTAAAAAAATCACTAGGAACTCTGGCTATTGTGAGATGGAAGTCGATTCTTTCGAAAATATAATTGTTCTAACAGGACAAAGATTTTCAAGTTTACTTTACGGAAAATACTAAGGGATTCAATGTTACGATTTACGTTCGTTGAAAGGCGAGCAGTGAAATCAGATGCAAGAAACATGCCGAAATTTCATGCCCTGAAAGTGAAAGGGCATACAGCTGTTGAGCACCAAGGTTGAGTTGCAAGACCGTTGGATGATTCACTGCCAATCACCATGCTTTTTCCTGGTATTCACCTCAGCATGCAACATACTCGCCAACTATACTAAAGTGCAAGCTATCTTGACAGTGACGTCAGCTGGGACCGCACTACAGGTTGATCCGAAACCATTGTATCACTCCGCGCAGAGCATGAAAGATTCTCTCTGTCACAGTTGTGTCTCAGAGTCCGCAGAGAAAGCACACAGGAGGAACGGAACGTTTTTGTGTACAGCTGATCGAGGGTTGGGTCGGGTTGGAGGTGGGGGGTAGCAAGGACTGCTCGACTTCTGACACCCTGTCAATGTTGCCAAACTTACATGGACGAAAGGTCAATTGAGTTCGAGTGCGTCTGTTGTTTGTACCGAAATGAAGGGCAAAACCGTACATAGTGAGAGCCGAGAGGTGATTTCGAATGTTGTTAAATTTCTTGACAACGAAGCGAGAGAAGGATGTTACACGTTTCCGGTCAATCAAACTACAAAGCGTGCGGCGGCTGCAGTTCAAATGTCGGACACTTTCATTAAGAAAATTAGAAAGGAAGGAAATTCCGGGGGCAAATTTACGAAATTTACGTCTGCCGAAAAGCATAGAATTGTTGTAGACGACTTTGACAAGTGTTTGATTAGAAGAACTATTGGTAATTTTTATACGGTTGAACATGAAGTGCCAACAGTAAAAAAAAAGTGCTTTCGAAATTAAAGAAAGAAATTAATTCTCGGGGTAGTCGTGAAACTCTTCGCAACATTATTTGCAATGACTTAGGATTATATACCAGGTGTATAAGCTTAAATCTGCTGTTTTGTAGTCAGAAAAGCAACAAGAAATTTATTCAAAGTACTTGCCCTCGCGAGCTACACATTTTGCCCATCTCTCGGGCAATTTGTGGATACCACGCCAAAAAAAGTCCTTCTCTTTCGAGGCAAACCACTCATCAAGCCATTTTCGGACGTCTGCATACGAATCGAAGTGCTGCTCAGCGAGGGCGTGGCCCATCGACGAAAACAGATGGTAGTCGGAAGGGGCCAGGTCTGGTGAATAGGCGGTTGCGTGTCTCCAAGTAGTTTTGGACCAGTCTTGACGTGTGTGATGGGGCTTTGTCGTGGAGGAAAATCAGCTTGTCATGTCTTTCTTGATAATCCGGTCTTTTGTCACACAGAGCACGGTGCAATTTGATCAGTTGTTGGTGGTAGCGGTGGGCAGTGACAGTTCACCAGGTTTCAACAGCTCAAAGTAGACGATGCCCTGTTGATCCCACCAAACACACAGCATCGTCTTCCGGCCGAAGCGATTTGGTCTCGAGGAAGATGTTGATGGTTGGCCGGGATCAACCCACGATTTCTTGCGTTTAGGATTCTCGAAATATATCCACTTTTCATCACCAGTCACAATCCGATGCAGGAAAGACTTTCTTTTTTGTCTGGCAAGCAAGATTTCGCATGTGTTTTGGCGTCTCTCCAGCTGCCGATCGGTCAATTCATGCGGCACCCATTTTCCGATCTTTTGAACCTTTCCCATGGCACGTAGACGCATGGAAATGGCTGCTTGAGTAACACCCAATTGCTCGGCAAGCATCTTTTGCGTTTGGGTATCGTCCTCGTCCAAAAGAGCCTGCAATTGATGGTCCTCAACCTTCCTGGGCCGATTTTCACGCTTCTTGTCGCTCAGGTCAAAATTGCCGTCTTTGAACCGACGAAACCAATCCCTGCACGTTGTTTCCGATACAGCACTGTCACCATAGGCCTCCACAAGCATTCGATGCGATTCGGCAGCCGATTTCTTCAAATGGAAGCAGAAAAGCAGAGCTTCCCGCATATGCTCTTTTTCTGGCACAAAACTAGACATGCTTACCACAGGAACACTGTCTGTTGTTGTCTGCACCTGCTAACGATGTGCACTGATTTGTGTTGGCAGATGTCCAACACATAAAAACACCAGATATGGCGTGCTCATGGTAGCTTCATACGCTCACTAACGCCATCTATGAGCAAACAGCAGATTTAAGCTTATACACCTGGTAGTATTATATATTATATAGTATATAATATATATAGTATTATATATTAGTTATATCAGCTAATCAAAACCAACAAAAATCCCCCGCAATATCGGGTCGACACTCTTGCAGCAGAAAACGGCCACACCGTATTTCGTCTTCCACCTTATCATTGCGATCTAAACCCTATTGAGTATGTTTGGGGTATCATAAAGGGTCGTATTGCATCACAAAATGTGGATCGTAATTTGGGCAGAGTACTGGAAGTTGCAAGAGAAGAATTTCAGAACTTTCCCAAAGAAGAATGGAAAAGGTCTTGCGAAAAGTAAAGGCGAAACAAGTTAGCGTCTCTGACCTGGTACCTGCAATCGCCGCCACTGTCTCTAAGGATATAATTATAATTAAATTGAAGATAAAATCTGTTTCTTAGATGGTAATATTTACTATCGCATAGTAAGAATCACAACCATGACAATAGATTTTATTGTCATTAATTATTTAAATCGGGAATCATCACGAACGCTATCCATACTTCTTCAACCACTGACCGCGCCATCCTGAACGTCGTGTTTTGCGGCAGGTCCGCCAGAATTTCATCTGTCAGAGAACAGCTGTGAGGCATCGTGGCAACAGCGTGCCATTTGAGAGCAGAGAAAGAGAAGATTTTTCCCCCATATTCTCGTCTGCTGCCGTTCACCGCAACAGAAACAAGTGGGGGTGGATTTTAGTTCGCATATTTTCCGAGGTTTTTTTCTTCTTTGCTGAACAGTATATATAATTTTAACTTCGACTTGTAACAAAATAATCGTGCCGAACACTCTACATTTCAACAAGTTTTTAAGTACCTAATATTTTTAACACATTTATATGCTCTGTATACGCTGTAACGTGTTTTCATTAAGGAACTATATTTTTGTGCTCAAGCCTTGCGAACTTTCCGTTCAAAGGCGCGTTGCCATCTCGTATTCATTATCCGATTCCGTTCATTTTCTTGTATTTATACATCGTGCTCGTTTTAATTGCTCTTTATTTTACATGATTCCATTCTAAAAGAAACCTCGCATCGCGACATGTTGGACTTCCTTCCCTTGCATTTCAAACTATTGAAATTCTTTCCCTTGTTTGTCTTTTTTCTTAGTGCAGACAGTGAAAGTATCAACGATGGAAGTTTGCAATGCTGTTACTACGTCACTGTCAAGATAGGTTGCACCAGAGTTTAGCTGTCACAATGGCTGGCTGTGGAGGAATGCACGAAGTTATCGAGAACCCGAAATCAGCTTGAGCAATTGCACTAGTTTTCAGAGTTCAAAATACTTCTCCTTCCTATTTACGTCGCCTTTCTCCCTACAGTTACTCGCGACGACGAGGATGAATGGTGAAGTGGAAAGGGGAGGGGGTTGTTTTATGGCTCTTGTTGTTCGAGCATTTGACATTGACTGAGACAGTCGTATACTTTCACATTCTGCCGATTAGAACTCTTAAAGCGATGGATTACACATACATTTGACTAAAACCATTCAAAGTAACCTTACACTTCTTTACATATACAGTAAGGGAGTGGTTCTCAAACATTTTTCTCATTGTACCCTTCAGTCGTAATTAAACGTCTACTGTACTTCCCCCCCCATAGGTTTTCTTCGAATAGTGGGTTGTGGGGAATTTCCTTGGCTGCCTGATTGGTGGGACGTTTTTGATACGTTGGGGACGTGTATCTGACAATCGGGTTGCGTGTGAAAAGATGGTAACCAAATAACATTAGAATCCTATGTTGTTTATTTTCTCATTGGGTGTTTCTACGTTTACAATCCTTATGATTATTTACAAAAATAAAAATATGAAACACATGTATGCTAAGAAATATATAACAAACTTTCACATATTTTTTCCAGAGCTATTGGAAAAAGTAAAGAACAAAAATAAGTTTGTAAATAAACTGTCAAGCACAATTTTGGAGTTTTTATTGTAAATACTCAAGAGTTTCTAGTGAGAAGGATATGTCTGCATATGTCCCCAGATTTCTCTTTCGATCTGATCGCGTATCCCTTTCAAGTTATTCATGTACCCCAGGGGGTACGCGCACCACAGTTTGAGAACCACTGGACTTAAAACCCCATGGCGCAACAGCCCTTTCAGGGCCAGGGGTGAACTAAACAAATGCATTTCAGTGGGCGATCAAGGTCAGTGCAGAGTCCCATCGCCGCTCGCACCAAACCATATGCCTACGCGCGAGCTCTTAATTCATTATATGCTCTTTGCAGAGGCGGCCCTAGGAAGGGGGAGGACTTAGGGCACTTACCCCACGCCAGAAAATAATTGTTTGTGAGAGTTTTATTACCGGTTTATAAAAAATTATGCTTGTGTTTCCAATTGAGAGACTAAACTGATCGTTCCTAACTTCGTGGATTGTTTCGACATATTTAAAAATATCCCAAATTACCGAAATCGTATTCTAAAGAAATTACTACATAAAAATAGTGTTCAAATATTTTAATGAAAAAGAGGTAGTATGCAATATTCGTTCAATTATGTAAGAATAAAATCATGAAGCGAAATATCACTTTATATGAAACAACGTTAAGTCACTACAGCGGCAAAATTCAATGAAAACAAAATGTAATTATGATAGCTAAAATAATCCCTGACTCTTCGTATTCTAGAGAATGAGGATCTCTCACACAATACACATTAACAAGTGGAATGCAGATATGGCAAAATAAAATTCAGACTTCTTACTTCACAATTAATTAGGTCTGCTTCTTAGAAACAATAATTCAAGCACAAGAGTACATGCCGGCCTCCGTGACGGAGTGGTTAATTCAGGGCGCTAAGACGCCAGGGTTCCGGGTTCGTCGAATCCCGGCCCGGGTGTTTGGAGTGTCCCTTCATTTGTTTCACTGTAGCATCACTCATCCGCACCTTCGCGGTTAGCCAAAAGTGGCAAAAAAAGCGAAGTAGAATAAACCAAACAAATCAAAATCATGGAGGTACCTCCTCCATTGCATAGTCAAAAATACCCTGATTCAATACCCAGCAGAGGCTGAGAATGATTCGGATCCCACTTCAAACTGTAGGTCCAGTCCCGATTAGCCTTTCCATGTGGACTTCCTCCCGGATGCTCTTTTGTTCATTCATGCATTCACTAATCATGGTGCTTTTGCGAAACTACCTCTAGGACCCCGTCAGTAACGCATGCTGACATTCCGACAAACACAAGTCCCATTCAAAACCATACAGATTACTCGTTACAGACAGTACCAAAGGTAATAGAGACAAACCGACAAACCATTCATTCTCTCATTCCGCAATAAGACCACAATTTGCAACAAAAACGCCATTATGAAGAGGACAACAGCACAATTCCATTCAAAAAACAAATATCTTAAACATTAGCTTATTGGTTTATTACTGGCATATTTGCCCCTCTCCCTGCCCGCCTGGTAGTTTTCGCTCCAAGTTCATATCAATCCAATGAGAATTGAGAAAAATACATAAACTTCAAAAAATCAATTAGGGACTCTACAGAATAGTATACTTTTCAATTAACCAAAACATGCCACAAAAAAGATAAGGGCATGTCATATATGGATTAAAACAAGATAACACGTACAATAATACATTTCCCGACACAGTATAAATCTTAAATTCTACACACTATTTCCCCCCTCAAGTGATTGTTTTAACACTTGTAAAACAAAACGCAGACCTTCGTGGAGGAGTGGGTTCCGGGCTCGAATCCCGTCCTTTGGTATTCTCTCACGTAAAATAACCTAATTCGACCAATATACTGTAACTATTAGTGTAACCTTAGTGTGTCATAATCACTGTATTTTTCAGTGTGGTACATAACATGTTTAATACAAAATATTCCTGGTGATACGAAGGCCAGAAATTTACAGCTAAACCTGGCACTACATACAAGCATAGTAAAGACTAAAGCAAAGAAAAACCGAGATAAGGATAAGAGGAGCTAATGAAAGTGCTCATTCATCCTTTGGACTTCACCCTACTTCACGAAAGCAGGAAGCTCCTCAAGGTCTCCTCCCCTTTCTTGCTGAGCGCAGTAAGAAAGAAGCAACACTGTCGTTCAAAATTATGACAAACACTCTTGATACAGTAAATAGGATGGTTACCCCAACAAGATAAAAAAAAATAGTATAACCTCTGGTTTTCAATGCGACATTTTCGGAAATTCAAGGCTACAACACAATTAGGATTAACACACAATATTTAGGAATACTTATTTGTTCACCACAAACATGCAAATCTCACTATTTCACAGGAAGTTCCACGCACCATCATCAAGGTAAAGGAAGAACGTGAAGGTTGTCCGCACCAGGACCAGTCGATTCGGATTGCTAAATACACCACTTCCAAAGAAAAATTAAAAGCAAAATAGTATTGCTCAATATACATTAGAATCTTTACATTCTAATTGGGATTACTATTTAACGCCCTCTACAAGAATGAAGTCAATAATACACGTGGCGTGCGAGAAGTTATTCTGCACAGTAATCGTACAATCAACGGCAAAGATAATGGTAGGCAAATTGTCCACCGCTATTTTCAATACTTCTGTATTCTACATCCTGTGTTGTTTTAAGGAATGAAACTATGTTGGTTCGAAGCAGGCATTGTTCTCTGCTTACTGAAGTCATTATTTCAATTCAATTCCCGTAATTTTATCCACGATTCAAGCCACGGAAATTTTCGTCATTGAAGAATAACAATAAATACATGGGAAGGGAAACTATGTAGCAGATGGAATGGAGTGGGGGTGTTGAGCTAATTTGTGTGTACTGCTTTCTAGATACTATTTCTTCTATGAAGCAATAGAAAGTATATTATATTTACTTATAGTCTGATTAAAATGTACTTTTTCGGAAAATTTCGTTGGTCGCACACGCACTTGTCGATAATAGCCAATGAATGTTTTCAGCTCTTTATAGCTCGCGGAAATATCTGAAGTACAAGAGACCGAAGGCTTCTCGCAAGTGAATATAGCACCCAAGACGACATTCCACAACAGCAGCTATAATTTTACGTTGTTAGATTAGGATTGTTAAGTTTCGGACCGATAGGTTATTTTTCGACTGTTCTTTCGCTATCTGAGTGTGCATTACACAAACAAAAGAACCTTCGGCTAAAATTCCTGCCGCACACCCTCGATCCGTTCAGCTGGGGCCATAAGGAAGCATGCTCCACTCTCACCCTACCCGCCTCGCGGGAGAATGGTTCACAGGAGTCGCGGGTCTGCGCAGGTTTTTTTGCTGGTGGTTCCACTATAATAAAAAGTGGGGGAAAGTTCTCCGAAATCGAAATGGCAGTTTTTATTTACGCGGGAACCAATTTCATATAACATAGAAATCTGTCGATTTAAAAAAAAACAACTTAATTCTCGAGGGAGTACAGTGGGTGAACGGCCCCAACGCACATCTCTAAAGCTGTCTAAAGTGTGTAACAAAACCTGCATCTCCTTGTTTAACCACTAAATAAAATAACGACTTCGTAACATGTTCATTTGCACCCTATTAGTCTTTAACCCGGGGTGGGGGCAAATACAGTATATTCCACTTTGTAGATAAGGTTTAGCATACTGCGCGGGCAAAAGTGGTGTGGGGAACTGCCTCATCTAATCGCCGCCACTGGCTCCCAACCAATCCTTCATTACTATTGATTCTTGTGACACCAACACAGGCAACGCACCCCCCCCCCCCCAAAAAAAAGTAGTCTTACAATTAGGGTATTTGCATAAATTCAAATTTAGACCCTTGCTACCTGTGTAAAATGAACTTAAGATCTACAGACTTTGTGGCAAAACGGTAAAGTTTCAATCTCGACACCGGTTCCCGGGTTCGTGTCCCCGCCTAGGTGCTCTTTGAGACTCTTCCTTCTTCAATTTTAACTAATTATCATCCGTTCTCATCATCGCGATTACACAAATCTGAAGAAAAGCAACGTAAAATTACACAAAAATACATGGAAAGAAGCCGAAAACCATACGTTTTATGGCGAGACGGAATTACTGAAATCGTGTTTTACTTAAACCGTAATCGCGCAAGATACGGACACGTGCTAAGACAATGAGAAATGGAGGACCACCAATATGTAAATATCTTTGACCAATAATATTTGAAGGAAATGCAAAATTTGGTCGCAATTAAAACTACATTGCAATGTGAGAGATTAACTAGCGGTAAATCATTGAGTAACTAAACTAACAGCACCATCTTTAGACCACTAAAGTAAAACGTTTAATTCCATGCGGCAGCAACCCATGAAATGCACCTTCAGTAGGATAACTCGACACTAGTGTTGGCGATATATCGCGATATTGTAAAAAATATCGTCCAGGCGTATTAACTAAACGATATATCGTCACGATATTTGGTAATATATTTCGTGTCGCCGATATTTCCATCACGATATTTAGTGATAAATATCGTGGAGACGATATATCGCGATATCAAATTTCCGCTATCGTCCCTCCCTACTCAACACTTACTTGCTTACTCTTCCTATTTTATGCTGATAGCGACAATGAGGGTGAATGGGGAATTGATGTAACAGATGAATGAACAAAGGATTCGAACACAGAACTTGGCACGATAGCCTGATTCGCACCAGAGCGGCAGTTTGTTGCTACTTCCAGTAACCTCACAATTTTCTAGCGGTGTTGAATCAGCACCGAAATCACGGAGTTCCCAACCAGAATCAAAGCCTCGGAACCTTGCAACAAAACAGAACGTTAACATATCGCCACTGTTTTGAGTCCAGGCTTGTCAAAATTAAATTTAAAATCATTACGGTGGCTCATAGGACGTTCGTATATGACAGCGGTTCCCAAAGTGTGCGCCGCGGAATGTTCCAATATTTTCACTGAAATGACACTTACTTGTTAGTCAATATGAATATGATTGTTCCAAATATGTACTTATTTTGTACTTTTTACATATAAAATGTTTCTGAATTTGAAATATGTTTCAGACTACTTAACTGAGCGTTGCAAGTGTTACATAGGCCTACATTCTGACTTCGGGGCCGCGGAAAAGATCTTGAAACATTAAGGGCGTCGTGAAACGAAAAAGTTTGGGAATCTCTGGTACATGCAGAGATGAAATTTGGAATGCACTTCTGTCAATTCACATGCAGGTTTCTCAGCAAATGGGCTGCCCCCCCCCCCCCAGGGAGTATAAGAACTCAATTTATCTGAACTAGAGATAAGTTTCTTCCTATTCGTGATTGCACTCGAGATATGTTTTCCAACAGTGAATTCCCTAAAATGCACAACAATGTTCTGCGAAAGGCTCAAACCCAGGATCTTCGGAAGCATCCCGGATATCCCCCTTCCCCCAAAAACATTATTGGCCAGTATACTTCAATTCATATATTGAGATAACAACAGATTCATGATTAGAAGGCCAAATTTAGTTAGTATACCTAATATTAACAAAATTGGAGACATTCTCTATATTGTACATTCGCTCCTTGGTTTACCATAAAGTTAATTACAATGCGTCAAATGATTTCGAAATATCGTGTTCCAAATTTGTTTTCAGTTATCGCGCTTTGAAGATAAATATTATAAGGATCTAGAAAACGCTACTCTGAATTCTGTTCGAGCAATTCTCAAGACTTCCACGTTTATAGGAACCATTGCAGCGATTCTTGGAAACGAAAAACCGTTGCTTAGTAAAGTCAGCCATTGACCTCCGCATGAACATTAAATTTAAATAAAGCTTAGAGCCACGTGCAGCAGATACCTACAAAATGCTTTCAAACTATATTTCAAGTTAATGTATACTTACCAACATTCTTTTTGTGAACAGATCTTGGGACACAAGTCTCTCGCATCACTAAGTCAATGGACAACTGATTCACCCCAAAAGGAACCTCACTGCAAGAATCCTTCAAGCGTTCCTGCTTAGAACAGATTGAGCTGGCATTGCGTCAGTTACACAGACAACATCGTATCCTCACAATTGCAAAAATTCAAACTTGAAGCCGAAACTTACTGCACCGCGAAACTTGACTCAAATTCAACGATCGTCGCCTTGATCTCTGAAGCAAGGTCATCATCACTGGGCCTCTGGATGACGACACCGAGCGTCCCCCTCCTCCTTTACTGCCGGGACAAAGAAGTTCATTGACGTTCCAATTCCTCTGCAGTCCGCCGTTCTGACATAAGAGCAAATGTAAGATTACAAATACCGAACTACTTCAATGAGTTTCCAGTACTCCAAGAAAACGTGGACGTAACGTCAATCTGTATGCAACAACCTGTTGTGAAGGACCCGGCAGATTCAAATCTGTGCGTGCAGAAGCGCAGATTCCCCCCGCTGATGCGCGTCACTTCGTTTCGACCAATGAGCGATCGCCATCCCCTTCCACGGGTAGCGTCATGCCTAGGGGAGAGGCTAGCCTCGCCGACAGCCTACATCGGCTGAATTCCGAGGAAATTACTTGCAGAAGTTTGTGAGACCTAAGTGTGGCCAACCTTGAATATTTATCTGCAATATTTGCACGCGATCTGCATGTTTCCCACGCAAAGACAGCTGCAAGCGATTGAAAGAAGAATAAGAAAGTAAGAGTATCGCTCACTCTTTCTGTTTGCAACATACACAAACACATTAGCAACATGAGATTGAATATTTTGAAAATGTAGAAAATATCCTCGATATGCAAGGGTGTCCGCAAGGAGGGGCCTTGCCATGCCTTGCATTGCTTTCCCTCGGTTTCAAAATTTTCAATCACCAGTAGGCATGGAGGTCGCCAGAAATTTTTGTAGAGGGACCATTGATAAAACTTGAATAGTACAAATACTAACAATACTAATTATGATTATAAAGTAATAACTATTATAAACTTGTAAAAATAAATCCATTTAATTCCAAATGAGATATGACCACAGCCACAGGAAGGGATCATGGCGCAGACTGAGCCATCAAAATTTCGGGGTGATTTGCACGTTGACACCATTCTGCAATATGTACGATGAACAGGGCCTGAAGTGAAAATCTTAGCTGGAAGGGGGTGGGGGCGGTGTTTGGTCGATTTATTCCCGATTCAGTACTTCCCAACTCAGGAACTACGGGAATTCCAATGAGAACATTGCCATTTCAGGAACAGACCAGTTGGAATGTCTTCCCAAATCAGGACGTCCTACTAATTGCTTCGTGGGAGGATGAATTGGCGGTTTGAAATAGTTGACATTACGCACACCTCTATGTAACTGCTAACCTAACCCAGTACTTAAAGTGGTTTCAGTCAATAGCCAGAACGTCAATCACAAATGAACATACAATACTACTACAACTACTACCAGTGGCGGCGATTAGGGGGGCGAGGGGGGCAGTTGCCCTCCACTTTTCGCCACTTTTGCCCACGAACTATGCTAAACCTTATCTATAAAGGGAAATATACTGTTTTTGCCCCCCCCCCCAGTTTTGGCACCTTGCCCCCATAGTTTCGGAACACAATCGCTGCCACTGACTACTACTACTAATAATAATAATAATAATACAAATGCATATTAAAATAACAATTGGTGTTTTTATTAATGCATCCAACCACGGACGTTTGGAAGGGGGCAAGGGGGTCCGCGGCCCCCCCCCCTGGAAAATGGATGTACACCTGAAAATTATATATTTCACACATAATTTCATATCAGCCACGGTAATTTATGTTAATTATTATGAATACGTTGAAGGAACATATGATAATTTCAGACTGAAATAGTGTTTTCTGAGGGGGCTGTTGAGTTTTGGGTTCTTTCTGTTCTTCGGTAAACCAGGAAATGGAGTAAAGAATATGACTGAAGTTCCAACACAAAAAAAAGTGTATAATTCACGAACACAATAACAGAATTAGTACAACGTCTTACATAATGGTATAAATGCACAGCAAATGATAAATTTATTAATAACTCCAATAATAAATGCAAAGCAGCTTGGAATGTCATTAAGGCAGACTTAGGCAGAGGGAAACCCAGAAGAGAAGAAAATGTTCCGATTACTCCAAGCGAATTTAATGATTTCTTTGTCAGGGTAGGTAACAAATTGGATACAAACCACAATTCTATGAATCAATTTGATTATGAATATAATAATCTCATGTCACAAGACATCGGTAACATTTTAACTGACTTTCGGTGGCATGAGACCCAACCTGCTGATGTTTTAAAAGCAGCACAAAAACTAAATAATTCAAAATCTGAAAACTTTTATGGAATGTCGAACTTTGTTTTAAAAAGAATCATTGATATTCTACAGTACCCACTTTGCATTCTCATAAACTGGATGATGTATTGTGGGCATTTTCCTTCCTGCCTCAAGCTCTCAGTCGTCATTCCCGTGTATAAAAAAGGTTATAAATCGAGCCCCAACAATTACCGTCCAATATCACTTGTTTCCATAATCTCCAAAATTATAGAACACTGTTTATATAATCAACTAGATAGCTATTTCACAAATAATAATTTATATTCAAGTGCACAATATGGTTTCAGAGCCCATCTATCCACTGTGAAAGCGGATGAAAGCATTGTTTCCACTGTGTTAGATGCATTTGAATCCAAACTTTCTGTAACTTATTGATCTGAGTAAAGCCTTTGACTCTGTTTCCCATCAAATATTAATAAAAAAATTACACTTCTATGGCATCAAAGAAACTGAACTTGCTCTAATAAAATTCTACTTGTCAAATAGACAACAAATAGTCACTGTAGACAACATAAAATCAGAATTCTTAAATATAAAAAATGGGGTTCCACAAGGCTCTGTCCTCGGCCCATTGTTGTTCAATATTTATATAAATGACTTACCTAATATTATTCCTCATAAGACTGTTTTATATGCAGATGATATCACATTCCTTACAGTGGGCAGTGACAAATTTACAGTTGAGAAGCTTGATAAGGAAATAGAGGAAAGGTCCACTTTTTGGTTTGAAACAAATCAACTTACAATTAATGAAAATAAAACGGAGAAAATATTTTTTACATTAGGAAATGGCCATGAATGGACTTCTGTAAAACTTCTTGGTTTACACTTAGACTCCAAATTATCTTGGGAGTCCCAAACAAATCACCTATGTTCCAAACTTGCCAGGGTGGAATTTCTACTTAAAATGCTTAGAACATGCATTAGCAAGGATTTGTTGCTGCAATCATATTATGCATTTTTTTCATAGCCTTCTGACTTATGGAATTCTCTTGTGAGGAAACTCATCTGGTGCTGGGGATGTATTTATTTGGCAGAAAAAAGCTTCACGAAGCATGGCAGGAGTCTTTGATCAGTCTGTTTCCTGTAAAAATCTCTTTAAAGAACTAAAAATAATGATTGTGCCAAGCTTATATATATTTACCTGTCTAGTGTATACAAAAGAAAATGTACATAATTATAACGCAAGACACACTGTGCAGACACAATACAAGATTCTGTTACAAGCTCGACACACCATCAATCAGATTAAGTAAAACACATAATAGTTATAAGTATTTAGGAATTAAGTTATACATGTTACCAGAAGCTGCTCACAGTGTCTCTCTTAAAAAAATTAAAAGTGTACTTCAACTTTGGTTAAAAGAAAAGGTCTTCTACAAGAAGAATTCGAAATCTATCCCAAAAATGATTTAATATTCTAGAATGTATTGTATTGTTTATTTCCTGTTTTATGTATTATTGTTATGTATATGACCACTGCCATATTTATATTATTATTTATATTATATTAATATTATAATTGTGGCTCAGTCGGTAACGCGTCTGACTACCATGCTAAAGGTCCCGGGTTCGATCCCTGGCCGGTTCAAATCCGGGAACTTTTCTAACGATGGAAGCGGCCCCGGCGCCCACCCAGCGTCGAATAACATGGGTACCTGGGGGAAACCCTGGGGGGTAAAGGCGGTCAGAGGCGTGATGCTGATCACATCACCCCCCTCACGCCCGGATCAAGAAAGTGTGGGGCGTTACCCCCTCACCCCCTATACGCCTTCATGGCGTGGTGCTATGCACAGGGGAGCACTTTACCTTTTTTTTACTATGTCTACATACTCTTACTTTATACAGGCATATACTCTCATATTAGTATCTATAACATGTTGTAGTTCCATGTAATCCCTCTCTATATAATAACAAATATGTAACCAATAACTGACGACATCTATTGCATTGTACAATTTCTAAAGATGAATAAATGTATTGTATTATATTGTAAGTCTCGTCAGGAAGGACGGCTATGACTTTGAGGCATACACGACGGAAGCTATAACACAGAATACTGATGACAAAAAAAACACTTAATAACAAGGTCGGGCGTGCACAGAAAATGCAGATCAGGTCTGGCGTAGATCAGCGTATATGTTCAGTCGGTACACGACACTCTCCCCCCTTTGGAGAAGAGACTCCTGTTTCACCGAGTTTGTCCATAGCAGTCAGGTGGTCGTCTTGGTCTCTGTGATCTTCTAATTGGCTGATTGTCGTTTGTCGCATTTGGAGGCTCTACTTGGTCTTCAGCAGCAGGTACTGGAAGATAGTCCTCCTCTCTACACTGTAAAAAGTTGACAGTAGAAAAAACGGTCTAAGGCCGTCAATTCTCGCTGCCATCCAGATACCGTAAAAATTACGGTAACCGTAAATTTCTTTTTACAGATACCTGTATATTAGACGGTAATATACCGTAATTTTAACAAGATTGTTTTTTTAAAAAAATACGGAATAATGCCGTAATTTAAACAATAATTGGCTGTATTTAGATGGAATACTTTATTGCACAATGTAAAAAATTATACTTTTTTGGCCAGACTTAATGTCAAAAAGTTATTTTCACATTACATATTGATGATTGATTTTGTTCTGGCATAGGTATATAATTTCCAATTTCACTGCCAATATATGCGCTTAAAACACTCCTTGGCAGCACAGTTCATCGTTTTCCACGATACTAAGGTATTTAGAGAAAATTTTACACTTGCACAACACACAATTGATTTACGTACCCTTGCAGAGGTCGACAGTAGTTAGAAAGTTAAAATTACCTGTTTAACTAGGGGAAATACTGAACTATTAGAGCTCCTTCTGGCTTCTGTAGTGAACTGGTGAGCTAACATCCCATAAAGTTAGAAGTGCCAGGTTTAAACCCAGTTCATACATGAGTGTATAATTGTATTTCTTATACACATTCCATCATTTATAATCATTATCACATTTAACCCAATATGCAGAAAGAAACAAAAATACCAAAATAAGAATTACAACTTATTATTAAAATAGCCTTTCTATGGCATCCACCAACTCCATAACCAGCAATGACATACATTTTCATTGGACAAAATTAACATGTTTTTAAAGGCAATGTTTTATTTATTTTATTAGAGACTTCCAGGCACCTCTGATGGCACAATGCTATTATTTTTACCTTGTGATCGAGTCCTGAGTTCCACATCCCGGTGGAGGCATAATGCATTGGTTTGGATTCCACTTCAAAACTGTAGGTCCAGCCCCAATTAGCCTATCTGAACCAGTGGCGTACGCAAGGGGGGTTACCGGGTTTAAACACCCCCCCTTGAGCTTTTGAAATATTATGGAAAATGCTGTAGAAAAAAATTAAAAATTGCTAATTTATCACAGTCAAAGATCTGCAACAGTAATAAAAATTAAAATAGTAATAATAATAATAATAATAATATTAACAATACTAATAATAATAATTTGAATTATTATTCCCATGCAGCATGGAGAAAAGCACATTTCAAACACACGCATCTTTAATAGTGAATGCCTTGAAAATAAACACAAATTCTTGAAAATGAAATATGAGGGCAACTATGATTTAAAAGAAAAAAGTTGTTTTGTACATCAGCTGCAACAATGTTCAAAGAACATGCATTTTTTTCTGTGAACAATGAGCCTTAACTAAATAAAGTTCTTGGTTCCAGGCACGTATCCAGAGGGGGGGCTTAGGGGGCTCGAGCCCCCCCCCCGAAAGTTTTAGGTTTACACTAGATAAAAAGAGGTTTTTGATTTCTTGTGGTGTGAAATAAAATAATGTGACAATAATTTAAGGAGAGAAATAATTATAGAGGCAAGACGGAGAATGTTCCGTAACCCTGTTATTGATAATAGCACGTATAAAGATGGGGCACAGGGGGCTAGACCCTCTACCCAGGAAATTTTTCAGTTTACGTTAGATAAAATTAGGTTTTTGGCTTCTTAAATAATGTGAAAATAATGTAAGGAGAGAAATAATTATCGAGGCAAGACGGACCATGTTTTATACCCCTGTTATAGTTAATGGCTCGAGCCCCCCCCCCTCCCTCAGGAAATTTTTCAATTTACACTAGATAAAATTAGATTTTTGGCGTCTTGAATAATGTAAAGATAATAAATTTATAAATCTGAGAGAAATAATTATCGAGACAAAACGGAGAGTGTTCTATAACCCTATTATTGTCAATAGCACGTATCCAAGGTGGGAATCAGGAGGCTTGAGGCCCCCTTCAGGAATTTTTTCTGTTTACACTAGATAAAACTAGGATTTTTTCTTCTTGAATAATGTGATGATAATTTGGGAGAAATAATTATCGAGACAAGATGGAGAATGTTCTATAACCCTGTTATTGTTAATAGCACGTATCCAAGCTGGGGTTGAGGTGGCTCCAGCCCTCCCCCCAGGATTTTTTTTATTTTACACTAGATAAAATCAGCTTTTTGGCTTTTTGAATAATGTGACGATGATTTAAGGAGATAGACAATTATCGAGGCAAGACGGAGAATGTTCTATAACCCTGTTGTTGATAATATTGCACGTACCTTTTCTTGTGCTTTCGGTGTTCTCGCAGCGCACTTGAGCACTATGTAGATACTTGTCAGCATTTGGAAGCTGCACAACAAAGGTAGCGCCACACTTAGGGCGATTCGTTGTAATTTCTAATCTCTGGAAGGCGGGAGGGGGTACGTTCTTCGAGAGAAGGAGTCAACTACTGGTGATATTAACGAATCGTTTTATCTGCGGAACGTTCTAGAATATAATGAGGATATAAATACGCGGATTCAATTTTTCGGTTGATCTGTACAAAGAATCGGTTAATGAGATTTCTGAGGTAAGTGTGACAATTCATACAGTCGTTGGTGATCAGATCAGTCAGCGTCCTCTGATTGCTTTATAAGATATAGTAATTCGAAAATGAAGATATTGACGACAGCAGAATTTCCGGAGCCTCAGTGTAGTGCTAGTTCGGTTCGAGGGCCGAAGAGACCAAAGGTCTCTCTCTAAAGTGAATATTTCAGCAGTACCAGATATTGGAGTGGTTTATTAAAACAGAAATAAGCTGCATAGATGAACTGAAAATCAAAGTTTTGAGTGATGATTTAGTTTTGCCAGAACTAAATTTCGTATATGCAGTCCGAGAATTTCATGATATAAAATATACTTTTGTGTAAGCCTACTTGGTTCAAAATACATTCAAACATTTAACTACCATAAAGAGACAGCCGAAAATTTTATGAATGTCGAGAAGAGAAAGCAAGAAGATGTTGCATATGTAGACATTTTAGGCGGAAATTGCAGGCTCTACCAGGACCCAAATCAGGGCCCTACCAACTGAGCCACCTAGCCATCCTTGACTTCAACCGATTTTTCGTTAAAATGTCTACATAGTACATGTCCTGTGTATATCAAATCGTAAGGTGTTGCCTGTATAGTGAACAAGCACAGAATATAGGAGAGAGAAGAAAACTGAGGAGCATTATCACCGGTTGAGGAAATTTTTTTCTGTGGTCCACAAGAACTACTACTTCGAGGTGACAATGACAGTGGCCTAATAAGGGAGATTTCACACCCTGTCGCCTGAGGATTTCACAAATCGAAATTAGGTTTGTGCGGCCTTTTGTGTCGCTACGGTGTGAAACGTTGCTGTCGATTGGCCCATTCCAATCGACATGTATCGCGTGTCCCTTCAGTCTGAAACCTTCCTAAGTCTTGAAAATCCAAGTCACAAGGATGGAAAATTAGGGTCTTGTTAAGGTTAGGTGTGAAGGCAGGCAGACGACAGCACCCTAAAGGATCATATCCAAACCTGCAGGAAGAACGCATCTTACTTCAATCTCCAATACGATGATAAAAACTTCTGGTGAGTTGATTTTAAAAATGTCCGAGATAAAGAGAGGCGTGCCCAGGATTTTCCGAAGGGAGAGGGGGAATACTGGGTCAAATGGGGTTATTACCTCACCAAACCTCCCTTGGGCACGTCACTGGAGATAAATGAGTAAGCATTTCATCATACTGGGAGACGAAACATTAGATGTGTTGGGAACGGAAGGGTTTTCACTGTGCATTAATTGTTTCGTGATCCACCTGTATTCGAGAAGACTTCCTTTGTTTCGTGCCGATATATGACAAGACAGCGGAAGCTGTGACAGGCATTTTTGAACACTTGTGAGTGCTAAGGCCTGAATCTGAACAATTTGGTGGGTTTCGGATTTTATAAGAGCTGAAAAATGAGAGGACAAGACACGTTAGTGGTGTTCAGGCTCGAATCAGAGAGAAATATTCGAGAGCTGTCTGCGTCCAGTTCGCAGCCCACAATTTGAATCTCGCGTTGTCGAGTGGATTGTCCATCCCGTGCATGTGTAACAGCTTCGTAAAAACACTCAAAGACACCATAGATGTTTCTATGTCTGATGAGATGAAATGGACAAACACACATACTGAGATGGTTCCGGCACACAATGTTAATGCATGGAAACAGAGGAGTCGAGAGGTAAAAAATGTTCCGATTTCACGTTCTGATTAAAATGACAGCCTTACAGTGGCAACGATTTAAGAGATAGTTGTTCCCCATATTTTATTTTTTGCCTCAACATTATGACCTCTTAATGTTAAGCCTTGGCTACCAAGAGAAAGTAAACTTTCCTTGCAACGCCCTCCGCACCCCCCCCCCCCCCATCCCGTTTTGGAACCCAATTGCCACCTCTGGTCTTAAACACACAATTGTGAGGTTCTTACTATACCCCTTAAAAAAATGGTGTTGAGCCCCCCCCGAAAGGAATTCCTGGATACGTGCCTGCTTGGTTCGTTGTAAGCTGCTAATGTAGACAAATGCTAGGCCTACAAGAACACACGATCACCAGTCCACTTTCCCATTGTTTGCGCGGTACATTTGAATTTCTGAATTCGAACTACAATAAGCTTAACTATTGTGAAATGTTTTGTTGGTAAGAACAACGAGACAACCAGGTCTGAATTATAGTGCCCGTGCATAGTAGATTTTGAGAGCGGCATTGGCGTGTTTCTCATAAATCTTTACAGTGTAGTTTGGGATCCGTCGATATGTCTAAACAATCTAAGTGGCCGCAAAGTTCAATAATGTTGAAGAAGTGCTTTGTGAATCACCTAGAAGTGATAAATGTATTGGAATGTCTATAAACTTACTTTTGAACAAAAACATACACTCAGTGGAGTGGAATTTAGCAACATGTATTCTCCTGCCTCATCATCATCCTGGGTGAGTTCCCATAGGTAAAGGTAATGTAAATTCCCCCATGCATATAGCACCGTGTCATGAAAGCACGTTTAGTGGTGTGGTGGGGCTCCACACATTCTCAATCTCGGCCATTTTGGGAGTGATGTGATCAGCACCATGCTCCGGCAGCATTTATCCCCCAGGGTTGCTCTCAGGTACCCATTGATATGATGCTGGGTGCGGGGACAAGGCTGGATAAATTCCAACCAATTCCGGGGAATTTCCCGCGAGGGTGTCAGACTAGACTAGTGCGGCTCCATGCTGCGGCTCCTTGGCTGAGTTTCATATTTTGATTATTTCAATTAATTTAATATATTTGATTGTTTTTATGGACTATCATAAATAAATAACCATTGACTACACAATTATTTCGTAACAAAGAAAAAACTCCCAAGAATTTGTTAACAATCGAATGACTAGAAAATAATTGTGTCCTATTGCTTTCATAAATATATTTATGTAGATCTCTACTACTTAATAATAGTAGTGATATTAGTAGTAACAGCTGCTGCATTAGTAGTATCACTAGTAGTAATTAAACTAATTAATTAATTATCAGTATTAATAATTAATTATCAGTATTAATATTTTATTATCAATATTATTAATTAATTAAAGTATAATAAAACAATGGTAATGCGAATTTGGAAAAAGTTTTAGATATAACACCCCCTTGATGAAATCCTGCGTACGCTACTGATCTGAACATAAAGTGGACTTGAAACTATACCTCTCCATTTACTACAATATGTATAGTGCTGGTCCCCAAAGAAACCTCACTTTACTTCAAAGAAAGTTCCGAAAGATCAGTTTTCCCCCTAAGAACAACATGTCAGATCCACGTGGACTGCAATAAATCGTCCCCTGAAACCTTTCCAACCAATAGCGTCCCTCCAAGAAATGACAGCTCTCATCAAGTCCACGTGGACTAAATGAGATGTTGTTAATTCAGTTTCTTTAGAGATTTCTAAACGCGAGGTTGCGGTTCTCTATCTTTGCTAGGTTGTGTTATTGTGTTTTGCTATTTTTTCATGCAATATAAAGACCTTGGGAGTAAAACGTCACAGTGAATGAATGGATGTCTAAACACTGGAGGTAAAAGTGACAACAGCGCTTTGCCGAAAAACAGGTGGTGGCTCGAAACCAGATACGGGTCCGGTCGGCTTCCTCTGGGGTTCTGTCAAAGATGCCGAACTGGCGATACATTCAGGACTTGGGGTATATGTGTGTGTGTGTGTACGCGAATGCATTGTAAGTATATATATGATACATTCACAAAGAAAAACACTTATGAGGAAAAGGTGAAATATGTTTACAATCCTTCCAAGCAAAAAACAAACAAATTCTCAGTGTTTTTCAGATATTCAGGAACCCTGTGAAAGAATGCAGAAAGGAAAACATAGCCCTGAAACCTTAAAATTTGAATGTTTTAGAATTTATGGAAATACATTTCCATAATGAGGCTACTTTGTTAGTACAATAATTATTATTACTTAAATTAGGAAAAATTACAAAAATATCTGTAGTTGAACTGAAAAAAAAATATTTTCACTTCAAGTTCCTCACAATGCAACAAATAAATCACAAATTGCACTCATGAACACACACAATACTATAATAAGCCGAAGTTTTTCTGTAGGCAAATGATGAACAGATTCTCTCTCCTTGACCACATGAATTCTATAAAAGTCTCAGAAGTTCCTAGATCTGACTTTAATCTTCTCTTCAGGGTAAAGGTAAAGAAGTAATTCTAGCCTGAAGATAGTGGCATTATTCTCAAAAGCTCAGAAACAGTTGCAGAACCCACTTGATCGATAGCCCAAGAGAATCAATTCAACATAAAAAAATAATAAGTAAATAAGTAAAATAAGATCAAAAACTGGCGTTTACTGGCATTACTACCAATCTTCCATCCCTGCTGTTGGTGCAATCCTCTTGAAATACTGTTCAGTTTTAAAAGAGGAATTTTCAAATGAGACATAATAATTCAAATAATATAAATAATATAAATAATTTATTCAAATTAACCAAGTACATAATTATAATTTACTTTTATTTATGTTCACTTTACACTTGTTTCTTTGCATTTTGTCAAATAATTACTACATTGCACTTGTGCTTTTTTCTTCTTAACTTAGGACCCTTCTGCTGGATTAAAGCACCTGGGAAGAAGAAATATACCATTAAGGAATTTGATACAAAACCAAATGCAATTGCAACAGCTTAAATTTAAAATTTCATTAATTCTCAAGTAACAGACTAATATTGTCAAAGGTGTTCAGGGGGGGGTTTCCCATTGATACAGTTCCCTCAAAAAATAAATACATATGTGGAAAGGTGGCAGAAATTGTCACCATTCCATGAAGGCACATGGTTCCACCTTCTCTACTGGCTACAGTGGAGATGATGTGATCAGTACCATGTTTCAGCTGCCTCACTCCCTCCCTTCCCATACCCATAGAGTAATTAATTTGAAAAAAGTAACTATACTAACTTAGCTACAAGCCAGGCCTGGTTTATTTCAGAGCAATGACATGGTATGCCAAAGACCTTGGTTTGTGTCCTGGTCAAGCCTGAATTTTTTTTGCAAAAATTTCCACAGTACATCTCCTGTGTGAACCATGACGATCCAGTTAGTTGGGTGTCTTTATTGCCATGAGACAATTGAAGTCTGTATTATGTCAGTTATAAACAAGAAGAGAACTTAAGTTGTTAACAGAAAACAAAACTAAAATTAAAAAAAGCAATGAAACAAGAAATGGAGATACAATATCATGCTGTACTGTAGCCTGCATGTTGAAATGCAATCATGAAAATATGTATTCCATATTTGTTTCTATTTGTAAAATGCCATATATCATCATCATCATCATCATCATCATCAGTATTCCACCACGAGTGACACATTTTAAGAGAAGCTTGCAGATTTCATCCATATATTTAATAGAAACATAATCCATAGTTATTGGAAACATGGTCTCCACTTAACGTTTCAAGAAATTTAGTGTATAGCTGTGGTAAATTATGGTATCACATCAGTGGTGGGGTCCAACTTCCACATTGCGCTGTGCCTTCATGGCATGGTGCATGAGGAGCTTTACCTTACTTCCGTTCCGTGTGTGCCAAATCATATGGTAAACCTAGTACTGCATTCAGTGTTTAAACCATTCATCTTTTAGATCTAAGAGACAATACTAACATGAGGAATGACCAATATTATGATTAAATAATGAATGGTACAGTGGGATGCATAAGTATTGCTCAGCAAATTGTCCATAACAATTTTCATTCATATTTCTCTTGCATCTTTCGTGTTTTTATGGCCTTTATGTATGCAAGTGCTGGTGTAGAAATTTTCAGCAGCTTGTTTGGCATTTTGTTTAATTTTTTTAAGCTCTCATTTCATAAAACAAGAGCAATAAACATGGCGATGGACAATTTACTTTGCAATTCTTATGCATCTCACTGTACAACAAACCACATTTAAGCTGACAAGAAGACTCAAACTCTGAATGGGTCTAGCACTAAAACCACATTGCCACTGACCCAACCACCTGTTTTATGCACTGAGTTGATGTGAATATTTCAGGAGAATTAAAAATATTTTAACTACAAACTTGGAGCTTTTTAATTATTATGAGAAAGTTTGTGCAGTGTTCCATTCACACATGATACAACATAACTTTTGCCAAACTCCAATGTGTTGAATGCTTGAAATGGAGACTGATAGAGCATTCAGGAAGCCAAGCATTCTATCAATTCTTGCTCAATTGAAAGCATAATTTCCATGCATTCTATTAGGGACGATCCTGTAATAACAATAATAAATTTAAGAATCTCATTCAAAATATCAAATATATGAACAAAAAAAAATTACTTGCATTCAGTACACGGAAGAGTTATTTCAAGGAATGTCAATTGGCCCACTTTTAAGGAAAGCCCATTCTGACCTTAAATAGTTACAGGAGTTTGTATGATAAATTGGCAGCATTTAAAAAAAAAGTAGGCCCTATGTGTTAGTATCAATTCAAGTAATTGTTCAATTCCATGACCCACTCTCTCCACATACAGTCATTCACATGGAAAGTAAAGTTAAAGGGATTGAATAATAGTTGTCAGAACACAAGATTGAAAACCTTCAATAACCTTTACCATGATTTATTTTATTTACCTTTCAAGCTAACTTCCAACCATTGAGTGAGTAACATTTCAAATTTCTCATAAAAAAAACTTATTGGATCCATTTCTAATGGGAGGAGGGTTGGGTATTTTGTTGCTTCAGGTTCTAGTTGAAAACATGAAAAGCAACTTACTTGTGGATCTTGTCCGAAAGAAGTTGCAATGCAGTTTCTGGGACCTCCCACAGAAATTTCACAGCTCACTACCCATCGGCGCAATTCTTGGCATATCTTTTACTTTCCAGACTTAAAATCAGAATTTCTCATAAAAACCTGTAATTAAATGAATTTTGAGCATGAAAACCATAAATTATTAACAATTTTGTACAGTTTTAAACTTAATGATAACAATTAAACCATAAGTTACCTAAATCTAGTGTATTAAACTTATATTGTTTCATTGTTTTGATTACTGGAACTTTAAATCCAAATTTTGTCCAAAAATTGTAATTCTTGCGAGAGAAAAAGAATTTTAAAGCAGTCATAAGATACCTAATTACAGCTAATATGCATGAATGCTAATTGTTGCAGTCATAAACAGCTTAATCTTGAAGGGAAATACAAAATAACACCAAGAACTAACATATTTCATGTCAGTATTACTCAGTTTTTATGTAAAAGTGTCATTCTTGGGAAATGCCGTAAAACCGAAAGAATTTTGAATTATTACAAAAATTTTGCTTTTACTTCACATTATTTGCTTAGAACTAGTAGAAGGATTTTAAGTGGATGCTCAATATGTTATGGAACATCCAAATGGTTAATATTAGTGAAAATCAGTGTTGCCATCTAATTTTTTAGAAAATTCCTCAGTGTTCCGCAGATAAAAATTTCTAAGTTTCAATTTTGTTTTAACATACAAAGTTAAATATAACACCTCCAACTTGTGTAAATGTACAGTATTATAATTACTCATGAATTTGTATTTTTAACCATTCACTTGACTTTTTGCCAAAGCTATGTAATTCTACTTACCTAAATAATGCAAAATGATGAATAAAATAATAAAATGAACAATATTGGGAGACCAGTTCTTAATTTATAAATCTCCCATGGGATTAAATACTTCTCAATAGATAACCTTAGCTAGATCAAAATATTTTTACTCTGATGGGGTCTAGATTCTAAAATTGAATTTTACTATAATTTTGGGACTTTCAGATAAATATCTGCTAATTTGCATGATTTTTTTTTCAATGTAGAGGATAGGTGAAGGAAGGGGACGATTGAAGCACACCGTGTGTTATTTTGTCCCGTAAAGCTTTTAAACCCTGCCTTGGAATTATTTATGTGTGGAGGTTTAGGATTGACAGTATTGTTCAGTCACTTCTGATGAAATCCATACAATTTCAGCAAGTACTTTTAGGCTGTTATGCCAGATGAAAAGTTAGGTACCCTTGACTTTCTGTACCACCAAGTGAAAATTTTTGCATTTTTTATGAAGATTTTGTTGTTTATGTAGCTTTACTGCTGTTTTTAGCTCAGGGAAATGAGTTATGGTGAAGTAAAGTACCCTTAACCTGAAGCAGGACAGCTCGAAGGCTTCGTGCAAGTGCACACAAAATATTAATGATAAAAGTCAATAATTGAAAATAAATATTAATTTTACATTTTAAATGTATTATAAAATAAAGTAAATCAAACACACTAAACTAAAATAGAAGTGTAACTATTGTTAGGAGTGCTAAGTTTGGTGACGTTATCATTTGCACGTATTTTACGCTATTTGAATGTGCATACACCAATTTTGACCAATAAAAAGTGGCGAAAGTACTCCGAGATAGGAGGTTTTTAATTTACGTGAGCTGTGCTTTGGGATCAAATATCGCAGTTGTTTGTGCTCTCCATGCTTTGAAGCACATTCTATGTTACATAAAACATTAAAACCTGTCAAATAAGAAAAAAAATGTACATCTGAGACTGTGTTACTAGAAATTTCTACCACCCGTAACTCGGCAATTACAAGTTTCTGCTTTCAAAAATTTCTGAGAACTACTTGTAAACAACAGACAGGCACTTCATATATCGTTTGTACACTACCTAATGAAAGTGACCGGTATTTGCAATGTGGTACATGTGATAAAGACATCGGTGAATTTATATCTTCCACTACACAGACGAAGTGAATAAATGCACGTGGTTATTGGCTTCGTTGCAGAGTACAGCAGTACAATAATAATAATATAGCACGTAATAAACTGTGCTAAGTGTACAATTAATGTTCATTCCATTATGTTAGAAAATAAAAATGATTTTAAAAACATTATACGTACCTTGAGTTATGTAGATTTTCTTTCCATGCATGCATTCGTAGTACAACCATCGATAAACAAGCAAAACACAGCAACAAAAACATACGCTTCGGCCATGTTGGCCTGTGAAAGTTGACGAGCGACACAAATGCGCATGCGCGGCTTGGTCTAAAACGGTATGAAAGTATTTTCCGAATCCAAGGTCGAGTCCGTAAAATTTTAACGGTAGGATATTGTAAATTTCACGGTAACTTCTAACAGTGTAACTAAGACCGGGTTGTTGCCGCGCGAGAGACTTTGATTTTGTACACCAACCTTAGCGGGATACCTCTTGATCTTCGAAAAATGAACAACCACGTTATTGTCGACAATTACTTTTGCCATCTTCCGGCCATCAATTTAACAATTTCGCCGATAGCGTATTTGGAACTATGGCTGAATTTTTTTCTTG
The DNA here is from genome assembly GCF_977018435.1 of Lepisma saccharinum. NCBI lineage: Eukaryota > Metazoa > Arthropoda > Insecta > Zygentoma > Lepismatidae > Lepisma > Lepisma saccharinum. The sequence goes on along the minus strand of NC_139238.1, from coordinate 67,927,635 downwards.
CAACGTTCCACTAATACCGTTTTCCCCGGCATAAATGGAACAGGACCAATAGGCTAATTCTTGGAACCATCTGATGCGTCAGAAGTGGAAATATCCGTTCTTGGCCGAAACTTAAGCAAACGTTCTGCCGAAGTATACCCATGCACTGGAGTATTTCTCAATCTTCTCAACAGTTCAAGAACGAACTTGTCCGTGTCTCGCAAAGTGGTACACGAACGATTCGAAAAGTTCTCTTCGAGCATGTTCTTCACCACCCCAACATTCCTTTCAGCTAGACCATTCGATTGGGGGGTGTACGGAGCTGAGTGAAGAAGCTTAATATTTCTCTTTGAGCAATAAGAGTTGAACTCTGAAGATGCAAATGGTTGACCATTGTCCGTTACATAGGTTTTCGGATATCCGAAGCATGAAGAAAATTCATCTAAATGACCGATCATGATGTCAAACTGCATATTCTTCACTCTCCATACAGATATCCAATGAGAATAAGCGTCAACCAGCAACAGAAAATTCATATCTGAGAAATGGAAGTAATCAAGATGAAGACGCTCAAAAGGCTGCGATGCAATAGGCCACGTTTCGAATCCGGTACCAGGTACGTTCGGTCAGTTCTTGTAACGCAAACATGTGTCGCACAAAGACGTGAGCCTTTCAATGTCTTCGTTCATCGTGTTCCAGAAGAACGATGTACGAGCTACTTCTTTCATTTTCAACGTTCCCTGGTGGAATTTGTGCATCAGAGAAAGGACACTTTGGATGCAAGATTCAGGCACGAGCAGTCTTTCACCCACGAAAATACATCCCTTCTGTATGTGGACATCATATCGCCTGTCGAATATTTTTCTGAGAGGATGCCCTTTTGTTCTCCCGATGAATTGTGGCCATCTCCCGTGAACATATTCGAAGATGAAAGCTCAGGATGACATCGTGATTCCAGCGCAATGCGCGTCAACACTGAAGATTCAATTAGATTAAGGACAACCGGCTCTGCTGTCAACTGACATGCGAAATCATCATGATTATCATAAACTGGATTATCAGCAACACAAATCCTCGACAGCGCATCAGCCAACTCAACGTGAGGTGTGTATACAGTTTTGAAGTCATATTCTTCCAATACTAAATTCAATCTGTTGATTCTGCTGATGGCTAGAGCGGGCAGGTTACTTCTAGGATCCAGTAGGTGAGATAAAGGTTTCGAGTCGGTGAACGCAACAAAATGTCGTCCAATGAGGTACTTGTGAAAGTATTTGACTCCACTGACTAATGCAAGTGATTCCCTTTCCAATTGAGTGTAGTTCCTTTCCGCAGCGGATAAAGTACCGGCCATATACATGATAGGCTTTAGGACTCCGTTTATCTTGTGCATTATGGCTGCTCCCGTAGCGGTAGGAGATGCATCCGACATTGCAGTCTCGTCTCGTCTCGAATGTCTCGAAAAAATAAAAGCAAAATATTTAATCAGTTGCAAATACTTGTTTGCTTAATAAAGTATTTAAATTAAAAACGATGATACGCTTGTATTAAGTCAAAAGAAGACTATTCTAGAGAAAGTAATGAATGAATACCTAAACTTATTTTCTATACTCTTTCGAAACATAGCATTACTCCCCCATTTTTTTTCAATTTTTTCAAGGTTAATAATTTTATGTTACGATAGTACTCTAGATACTAATACAATTCTGAATAACATCAAGTAAAAGAGCAGGTAGAGAAGGTGGAAGGAGGGGCCAAAACATCGTGGAGTGTCTGAATCCGAGATTTATCTTGTAAAAATAGTCTCAGCTCTATAGGTTGGAAAGATAAACGGACCGACGGATAGGGTTTATTATTATAATTTAATTTTTACATCAAAGGGTGTACAGAAGTGAATGTTATTAGGAAGTAGGAAAAACATCGTAGGAAACATGGCAGTAGAAATTGATAAGGAGCTGTTGTGAAAGTTATTAGGGAGTCCAAGATATTAGCAAGACTAAGAGAAGGAGATAATTAGGGACAAATAATCTTGCATTATCCCACTCCGAACAGCTGAGAACTAAAGAGGAGGAGAAAATTTGGAAAGAACTAATTTGGTGATTTTAGTGTTTACTGGGAACCATGACAAGATTTTACCACATTATTATTTGCACGGGTTGCGAAATTATTAGAATGTTATGAAAATTTCGGAAAATGTATTTGTTGAGAAAATTCTTGTTGTTTCCCTCAGGCAATCCACAGGTGGTTGGATTCGATTTTTTTACTTCCGTTTGAAGACTATTTTCAATGTTTTTATTTTATTTATTTATTTATTTTTTATTTAAGGAGAATACTATTCCTTGGATTGTAATAACGAAATAGATTTCAAATGACGGAAGAGCCCTTAGTTCTGTATAATCGTCGTAGGAGGAAACTTTGTTCTATGAGGGGACTCCCGATGGTACAATGGTAGCGTCCTCGCCTTGTAATCAAGGGGTCCCGGGTTCGATACCCGGTGAAGTGATTTGGATTCCACTTTAAACTGTGGGTCCAGTTCCGATTAGGCTTTCTGTAAATCAGATGAACGAATGTTATAGCTGATCTTTTTGATCTGTGAATTTAGCCTTCATCAAGTTTTTGAGCAAAATACATGTAGTATCTACTGTCTACATTTTCAGTCGTTACTAAACAAATTTCACAAAGTAGTTTTATATAAATTGAGAGGGAAGCTGACAGCAATGCCCGGGGCGGGGGGAGCTCAGTCCATCCCCTGCCTGGTTACGCCCAAGGTGTATTCTGAGACTATTTTTCGCCGCTCCCCACTGACAGAGGTTTCGCTTTTAACAATGGGCACCGTTGCTTCAGGGGCAAAATGGTGGGATTTTGGCCTGCAGTAGCGGGTAAGTGCCATAAACCCAGACATATGAATGAAAGTTTATGCAAGGGAGGGGCAATAAAAATTCTGCAATTTACTTTGCTTCTCGACAAGAAGTTTTGCAGGAACAATAATACAAGGGACACTTAGGATTCTTATCGGCTTCCAGAAAAAGTTGAAAGAAATGGAAAACGGCAGACTTTGAATGAAAGAAGGACAGTGAATCTTGTAAGATAAACAAGTCCTTTGTATTATTCGCCGGCACACAAGCTTCCATTTCGAAGCTGAGGCTATCAGCAGGGAAGTTATTAGAGGGTTGGAAGCAGAGAGGACGCCAGAAGGGGGCAGGGGTGTGGGTGCCCCAAGTCAGACACTTCGACCCCACGCCCCCCCCCAACAGAAGTTAAATAAATATCGAATAATAAGAGCAATATGTTCTCCAAAGCACGTAGAGCAGAATTCTCCTACAGGAGAATTGCACTTCACTAAGTGACTTTCATTGTTTCTAATACTTAAGAAGATTAATTTCTTCCAACGTCACGATTAATTTGCAAGAAAATTAAACTCTTCGAAGCATATTTTTTCATCATTTATATTATTATCTTATAACTTAAATATTTATATCAGTAGTTTCATCTCATGAAAGACGATGAATTATAAAATTATGAATGTCTTCCAATACTTAAATAGGCCACTAGAGACAACGCAACTTACGAATAAAAAGAATCAATGCCTTTATTAAAACGAATCATATGGAGATAAATTCTTAAGCAAGAAGTAAATTTAGGCAGTAAACGTCCACTCTAAATAAAGCAAAAACACAAAACATCATACATGAATATAATAATAATTATAATAATAATTATTATTATTAAGTATTATTGTATATGTGTATATGTAGTGTTTTCGGGCGTTTTAATGTGACTGCCCCCAGCTATATTTTGTTGCCCCCCTTCCGCCCCCCAGTCACATTTCCCTGGCGCCATCACTGGTTGGAAGTAAATTTATTAGGACGAGGAAAGTAACATTAGCTGTTGACAGTGTTACACCAAAGGACGTGATATGTGCTACTGCTTGCATAAATGATAGGAAATTTAAGCATAAATGTATAATTGTTGAGACTTGAGAGTTGATTCCGTCATTTGATAGTATGAAGAGGTTTTCTGAGATGGGATTATCTTACACATTCATGAGAAAAGGTGGTTGTATAAAGATAGAAACGTATTTTGCACATTATCAAAAGTTCAGATAAAACGAGAATTTAGCCTTAGTGTTATGAAAAGAAATAACGCAGTACAGGGAAAGAATAAATCTTCACATTTCTCACGCCTGGTGGGATGCAACACACATACACAAGAGTATTGCAGGAAGTCTATGAACGAGGATGAAGAGGGATATGTGAAATTTGAGTACCTGTGGGTGAATTAGTGTATTCTAATATTCTTAAGGTTGATATATATTTTTTAAATCCACTTGATTCACAAATAAGCTAAATCGCGAACCGACCTACAGTTTGAAGTGCGATCCGATCCACTTTGTGCCAGCATTGGGTATCGAACGCGAGGACGCTTCATTATAAGACCTCGACGTTATTACTACGCCATCGGAGGCACCCAATTTACACAAATATGTTGATTAAATGCAAGACGTCCCGTCACGAAGGACGGCTATGACTTTGAGGCATACACGACGGAAGCTATAACACAGAATACTGATGACAAGAAACACTTAATAACCAGGTCGGGCGTGCACAGATGATGCAGATCAGATCTGGCGTAGATCAGCGTATATGTTCAGTCGGTACACGACACTCTCCCCCCTTTGGAGAAGAGACTCCTGTTTCACCGAGTTTGTCCATAGCAGTCAGGTGGTCGTCTTGGTCTCTGTGATCTTCTAATTGGCTGATTGTCGTTTGTCGCATTTGGAGGCTCTACTTGGTCTTCAGCAGCAGGTACTGGAAGATAGTCCTCCTAACTAAGACCGGGTTGTTGCCGCGCGAGAGACTTTGATTTTGTACACCAACCTTAGCGGGATACCTCTTGATCTTCGAAAAATGAAGAACCACGTCATTGTCGACAATTACTTTTGCCATCTTCCGGCCCATCAATTTAACAATTTCGCCGATGGCGTATTTGGAACTATGGCTGAATTTTTTAAGAGTACAAGCGCTCACCTGAATTCCTACTTTGGCCTTGTGGTTATGTGTTTCAAGGTTGTTTCTTAGCCACCATGTCTACTGCTTCAGTCTGGGTGTGTGTTAATCTGCGTTAAGTTCATTTGCTTTGTTATGGAGCAGCATGTCAGCGGGTCGGAAGTGCAAATTACATGCAGACTCGTTCTGTTATGTATGTGGATACTATAGTGTGTATATATATAATATATATATTGGGCCCAAGCAAGTTAAGCATGTCATTGTACCAGGGACATAATTTTGTGAAGCGTATAAAGTGTACTTTGGAATGGCTGTTGGTGATCTGGACAAACCATGAACTCCACATGTTACGTGTGGTAACTGCAGGTCGACGATGGAACATCGGTTGCGTGGTAGCAGGAAAGCATGCCATTTGCGATTCTGCGAGTGTGGAGGGGACCTACAAATCATCATGACGATTGTTACTTTTGCATGATCGACCTGCTACATTTCAAGAGAGGGAAGAACAGTCGTCAGCTACAGTACCTTGACATACCATCCTCCCGAGCACCTGTTCCTGACAGTGAAGTTCTTCCTATACCATCGCCTCCAATCCAAGCCACGTTTGCGGAAGAAGGTAGTGATTTGGACAGTTCTGGTGACCAAGTTACTGATGATGAGGATAGCAAGAAACCTAATTTACTGAACGAGAAAGAGCTAGATGACCTTATTCGATACCTGAATTTACCAAAAAATAAGTCTGAACTTTAGCTTCACGGCTGAAGGAATGGAACTTGCTACTTCCTTCCTGTAGAATAACAAAATTCAGAAAGAGACACCAGGTGTTTTCTTGTTTTTTTTTTTTCTTGTCTTGCTGTGGAAGAGTCGCTGTGCTACTGTTCTGATATATGTGGTCTCTTTAGTGCAATTGGCTTTCAGTACGAACAAATTCAAGTCGCGTACTCCATCCACTTAAAGGAAAGATACTCAAGTGTGAAGTTGATGTTGGAGAAAATCCAATATGATTAACACCAGTGGGACATAGCCTATGTGGTGATTTCAAAATAATTGGTTTTCTTCTTGGGTTACAAAGTGGGTATACAAAGTATTCTTGTTTTCTCTGTCTCTGGGACAGCACGAGCAAACTGTGTGGCCTGAAAGAACAGAGCTAATTCCAGGAAAACGCAATGTGATAAGCGCAGCTTAAGTGCCCAGAGAGAAGATTCTCCTACCAACGCTGCACATTAAACGGAGGTTGGCAAAAAAAATTTGTGACAGCATTGGATAGTGAGTCAGCTGCTCTACAGTACATAAAAAAAATCCTAATCTGTCAGAGGCAAAAGTTGTTGGTGGCATTTTTACAGGGCCACAGATGCTAAATAGTAACGAACTTAAACAAAGTATGACCGAGATGGAAAGAAATGCTTGGAAGGCCTTCCACAACTTGGTGAAGGGATTTCTTGTCCACAACAGAAGTGAAGCTCTTGACGATCAAGTTAAGACACTAATTGATAGGTATAGAGCACTGGGCTGTAGAATGTCTGTAAAATTACACATGCTTCATTCGCATCTTGATTTCTTTGGCAGAATTTGGGAGAGATAAGCGAAGAACACGGCGAACACTTTCAAAAGGACATTCAATTCATGGAAGGCAGATACCAGGGAGGTGATTACATTTGGGGATTAGTTCGTGACGAAGAGGAAGAGAGTGTTTCCCAAAAAAGATTCCCAAAAAAGACAACGAACAACAAATATTCACTCTTGAGCATGTTGTCACATAAGATGAACTAAATTAAGGGACTGATGTGTAATATTATTGTATTGTGTTCATTTCATTGTATTGCTTTAGCTATTTTTCATTGTTGTACTGTTCGTTATATATGTAATTTACTGGGTACTGACTGTACTGTGTTTGTAATTTTATGTTTTTCTACATAATACATATGACATATAGGCTACACGTTGCTCTTTCAATAAGAAATAATAAACGACCCATATTATCCGAAAAACTGATATTACAGCAAAACCAATGTCATATCCGTGTTCAGCGGGTACAAATTATGAAAATAAGACTGAAAAATATACATAAGCAGAAAGTTCCTGAAAATTTGTAGACCAGTGATCAGGAATTGAGATAAATGAAATCACTTAGAAACAATTACATTATTTAAGCTTTAAATAAAGCTGGTTATGTAACAAGGGATGGAATTAAAGTAACAGAGGATGGACTTTTGTGTAGTGTATTAAATTTAATGGATGTCCAGTGTCACAGCAGGATCTGAGTTCCGGCACGAAACTGATTTGCCGGAACGGAGTTCCAATGCGTTCCTGCCCACTTTAAGCCCTGACCTACAAGCAAGAGATCTGCAATCAGTGGCGTACGCAAGGGGGGGGGTTACCGGGTTTAAACCCCCCCCTTGAGCTTTTGAAATATTATGGAAAATGCTGTAGAAAAAAATAAAAATGGCTAATTTATCACAGTCAAAGATCTGCGACAGTACTAATAGTAATAATAATAATTTGAATTATTATTCCCATGCAGTATGAAGAAAAATACAACATTCCAAACACAATCTAAGTGGCCGCCAAGTTCAATTTTGCAATTTTTTTTGCAAAAAGTCGCGCAGTGACTCGCGAAAATTCTGAAAATTCCTTGCTTCGTCGCAGTGTGCCGACCTTATTGCAAACGTTCTTCCCGGTACTGATTACACATCCCCTTGTGAACTCTCAAGTGATGACGAGTCTACATCCACATCATTAAATAATGTTGAAGAAGTGCTTTGTGAATCACCTAGAAGTGATAAATGTGTTGGAATGTCTATAAACTTACTTTTCAACGAAAACATAGACTCAGTGGAATTTAGCAACATGTATTCTCGCGCTTCATCATCATCCTGGGCGAGTTCCATAGGTAAAGGTAATGTAAATTCCCCCGTGCATATAGCACCGTGCCATGAAGGCACACGTAGTGGTGTGGTGGGCCCCAAAGATTCTCGAACTATTTTGCAGGTGGTGATCAGCACCATGCTCCGGCAGCCTTCATCCCCCAGGGTTGCTCTCAGGTACCCATTGCTATGAGGCTGGGTGCGGAGACAAGGCTGGATAAATTCCAACCAATTCCGGGAATCGAACCCGGATCTACCACGAAGTTGTCAGACTAGACCAGCGCGGCTCCTTGAATGAGTTTCATATTTCGATTATTTCAAAAAATTTAATATATTTTGCTTTTTTTTATGGATTTTCTTCACACTTAAAATGTCTCACTTATCATATACAAATAACCGTTGACTAGACAATTATTTTGTAACAAAGAAAGAAAAAAAGAAATGTAATTTTGTTCTATTTCTTTCATAAATAGCAGCTGCATTAGTAGTAATTAAACTAATTAATTAATTATAAGAATTATTAATTAATTTATTATTATTAATTAATTAAACTATAATAAAACAATGGTAATGTGAATTTGTAGAAAGTTTTCGAAATAACACCCCCCTTGATGAAATCCTGCGTACGCTACTGTCTGCAATACCTCAAAATACGTATATTACTGGAAAGAAGAAACTTCCCGTAAAGCACAGTACTTTTTTCTGCAAATGAATATAGATGCACGTAGTATTTCAGAGTAACGTGCAATAACAATAAGAACCAAAAAAACACAATCCTCACCTCTGCCCCTTCCCTTCCGAGGCAGGTTCCCGAGTTGGGAACATTCTACGTGAAAATGTCGTTCCTGAATTGAGAACTTTCGTCATAGTTCCTGAATTGGAAAACGTCCTGAGTTGGGATATCACCGTTATCCGAGGCTCGGGTTTACCGGTGGGGGGGGGGGGGATTTTCCTATGGTTTAACATGCAAACGTACATTAGGCCCCACGATGTGAGAGATACTCTTACCTCAGGATTTGGGGTTCTTTTTAGAAATAGGCTAAGACTAGACTATTATAGAGGGATTGATTGATTGATTGATTTAGTTTATTTTACTTTTGTGCCTCTTGGCTAATTTGCGAAGATGGGGATGAGTGATGAAATTGATTAGTGTTGCCCACGGGACGAGACGGGACAGGCTTTTAAAAATTCGAGACGAGACGAGATTGATCATGTGTCCCTTTGACAAACGAATATTTTCGAGACGAGACAGCATTTCACAGCCTTTCCACGAGACGAGACAGGCCAATCTCGTCTCGTGGGCAACACTAAAATTGATGGATGGACATTCACAAACAACCAAGCCCGAGTGGGATTCGAACCCGGGACCCTTGGTATAGAGGGATACGATAAACATATTATTTAATTTCTTAATGTACAAATGTGGAGGAACTCGACGATAACTTGGCTTCTCAGCAACCACTTTTGCAGCTCAGTCAGCAGTTCAACAGTTGATCAATATCTCTAACAACGACTTTCTACTCTCTCTTAGGACATTTACAGCTTGAGCTTCAATATTCCTACTATTCGAGGTGGTCGGTTGGAACGCGCTACACGCTATACTGTACAACAAATACTGAAACTCGCGGTTAGAGCGCTCCACCACTCGAGTTCTGCGAAATTTCCTCGGAAATCATGTCGATATCGTACAATACGATCTGTTGTCCCCATCGAAGGTTTTGTTTTCCGATCCTTTCTTATAATTTATTTACTCATTATTTATGAGAATTTAGATCTAATTAAGAATATCAATTAGTATGTATACTCTCTTGTCTATATATATTTTTTATACCAGTAATCCTTATTTGCAACCTTTCTATTCCTATTTCACTTTATTCCATCAATTTTGAATTTATTATTTTTTTTTATTTTGTTTGGCGTCGTGCTGCCATCTATCCTTAGCTTACGTAAACTTTCTTCTTCCTTTGCTCATTGGATACGTAACATACATAGTGACAATGAGACAACTGGGGAGATGCTTTGCAACAATTTTGCTAGCTGGGTATATATATATATATATATCATCCTCCCGCTTCCCCCCTAACTTCGAGCACTGTCGGGTGAGGAATCACAATTTATTTCCTTAGTAATTTATTTACTTTAGCTGGTACCAAATCACTTTTGCTATTATTATATATGCACCATATTTAATCCGTTAGATGAAGAAAAGGAAGAATTTAGGGAACAGGACAGATCAAATGTTCAGTAAAGCTAAAACGAAGTGACTTTCAGTGATAGGATGCTGTGATAATTAGATACTGTATGGGTATATTGACATGATATGAGAAGAACGCTCTATTGGCGCGAGGGGGGGGGCGAGATGACCACCCCTGCTTCAAATTTATTATTTCATTATTATTACTATTATCATTATTATCATGGGTGTATATACAGCTCATGTAAGGGGGGATCAACTCTTGGTTCAATTAGTGTTCCAATATTTCGTAAGTAAAAATCCGGCTCACTACTGACCGGTAGCTTGTTAGGGAGTGGGGGGAAATAGCTAATCGCAGCTTCAGAATTACAATGTTAGAATTAGTCTCTTCCTTCTTGCTACAAAATTGCAACATCATCGGTGTTATTTTAATATTCGTATGTATGTACACTTAACAGTGCAGGGTCCATAAGTCGAGGATCTCCCGTTGAATTTTGAGGACATCATTTCAACCTTCTTAATGTTAAACCCATCCTCTCGGGTGTTGAAGATGAAACTGGCAGTGTAGCCAAGATCACAAATAATTTGTGCATATTTGAGTACAAGAGCTTGTCACAATTTTCTACTGCCTACAATGCAGACCCTGGACATGTCTTTTCAATTACTGTTTGCCACGTTTTTCATTCGGATTTGAAAATTTAAAAAATATCAACCAGGCCATGCAACCTTTTCGTCACACTGTTCCAATGAATGAGGAATAGGCATTTCATATTGGAATAAGTTGTTGCAATTTTTCAATGTGTTGACTGTGTTCAGGGAAACTTGGGTTCATTTCTACTACAAAATGGTCCAAAAATGAACAACAGTAAAGTTTCTATTATTAGTGTATATGATTTCACAAGTCACCCTACTGAGTATTGATACTTTTCTGCCCATCTTGTGTCAAACAACTTGAGAACATTACGGTACTTCCCTAGCTATCTTGCACTGCATTCTTTACAACCAAATTATTTTGAGAAGATTGATTGATTTATTTGCATTATTTCACTTCGCCTTTTGTGCCACTTTTGGCTAATTTCCGAAGATCGAGATGAGTGATGACATGATGAAGTTGATGAATGGACATCCACAAACGCCCATACCCATTCCGGATTTCGAACCCAGGACCCGCGATGTGCTAACCGCAGGGGCTGCTCCTTTGAGAAGACTCGAAGGGGAAAAATTATAACTGATTTTACAGTCTCAATATCGCAGAAATTCCACAGAAATGGGCAATAGCCAGGGTTAAAATATGTGTTGAACAATGTACAAAAATTGCTTTTGGACACTTCTCAGAAATTATCTATCTATCTCACCCCCTTAATTCTACCACCCATTACATCATCACCATCATAGTCTTCACAGACTATTTTCTTTTCTAAATCCACACCCTCTCAACCCAGAGAGAGTAGAAGCACTAATAGCTGAAGCTAACCCAGATGCAGTTACAATCTCCAATAGGGACAAGTTTCCCATTCCGATCTACAGTTTGGAAAATGATTTATCGACTTTCGGGATTATCAGACAGTTGGGAAATTTCAAATTATCAAAAAATGGATAATAAACCTTTTCGAGCAGGCCTCATCTCCAGGAAGCTATCAACTCGGGGCAAGTCCCGGCACCTATCGACCTGTTGGATGAGATGAGTCAAGGCAAATGGATAATAAACCTTTTCCTACTTCTACAAAAATAGGCAATAGTTACGCTGGAGAGTTCAAATGAACTAACCGATCTCTAACTACGCACTATAAGTAAAAGATGAATAAATTATAAAAAAATTAGAACCTGAGGAATACTTAAAACTTGAATGGTAGTCAACCATATCGGGAACTTTTAATGAAATTATAATATTGGGCTATACGTTTACATGCAGCTGCTTCGGGCAGAAATTACATGTGGCATTATAGAATTTGTGAAATGTCAGGAGTTTTCTAAGTATTTTCCAGAGAAATTCCTAAACTTTCAGGAAATTGCAGACATTTGCTTTGGAGTCCCATCTGGTGTGTGGAATAAATTTCTTTCCCTTCCGTATCCCGTTCTATACGCTTGTAATTTATGAGAATAAAATAAGTCTGAAGAAATTTTTACGAACAAGTAATAAACAGGTAATCTGGTAATTTTAATGAACCAAAGGGGAGGGGGGGCCGTTTAACTCCCCTTAAATATGGCCGGCCATGATTATTATTATATTATATCGTTGGGGAGCAATTACTTTGCTTTCCTGCCGCGTTTGGCTAATCGCAAAGATGTGGATGAGTGATGATACAATGAAATTCATACGATTACGTGTTACGAGCGCACGTGTATCAAACGCACGGTATTTGGAGCGCACACAGAACAGAAGCCGTTCATCGGAATTTAGGTAAAAATGGCAAAGGAAAAAATGGCAACGGAAAAAATGGCAAAGTGAAAATGGCAAGCGGAAAAAATGGCGAAGGGAAACAATGGCAAAAGGAAAAAAATGGCAACGGTAGAAATGGCAAGAATAGAAATGGGAAATGCAATATATTCTGATTTTATGTGAAAATTTAGAAATTATGTCTAGCGTTGCATCATTTGTAATTAAATATAATATAATTTTGATGTCTTAACACTGTCTTTGAATAGATAAATTGTTGAGGCTCAGAAGCGTCCCTCCACGCTTCCCTCCGCATACTTGGAACACTCACGAGGCAACGCTAACAAACAACCCTCGTACAAATAATATCTGCGAGGGATGGAACAACAAGTTTTCGCATTTGGTGGGCTACAAGCATCCTACAGCGTGGAAGTTAATCAGGTGCATCCATCAAGAAAATGCAGCAGTGAAAGCGGTTATTCTGCAGGCTGAGAGAGGACAACTGGCAAAGAAGAAAACCAGGAGAATATATACCGACATGCAACACAGACTGCGAAATTTGTGCATTGATTACAGTGCTAACAAAAGAACATTGGAGGATTTCTTACGAGGAGTTTCACATAACCTAAAGTTGCAATGCATGTAAAGTGACGAAATCAATGGTGATGCATATTGTTAGTTAAATACAGAATTGTAAAGTGACGAAACCTAAGGTGAATATATACTATCTTTGTTAAACACTGCATCAATGTTTTTCTTCTTTCCGAATTACATATGATTTGCTTATAACAATTATTTATATTTCCCTAGTTTTGGAACCCAAACGCAACCACTGGATATGTACAATAAATAAGAATTGTTGCTGTAAACCAGGTGAAAGTTTCAGAATACGTGCCTATGACGTTTGCCTTTGTGGGTACATGCAGTCGTTCGCATTCTAAAAAGGAAGAAGAATAAGCCTGTAGTAATCGTATTCTGATACTTTGTTACGTTCATGCAATCATGTAAGATTGATTTCGAACTGTACCACGAACATTTTATTAGGTTTGGTAACCTTATTCGGTAATATAGTGTATAATTATCATAAACTAATTTCACACGTATCAGGTATAGCATTCTTAAGAACCTGATGAATACTCTTTACAATTTACATGTGAATTATTTATATCAAATATTTATCATTTGCTTTTCCTTTCTTCTTGTCGGCATTTTTACTTTCGCCATTCTCACTTTTGCCATTTTTCCGTTTGCCATTTAGGTAAAAATGGCAAAGGAAAAAATGGCAACGGAAAAATGGCAACGAAAAAAATGGCAACGGAAAAAATGGCAAAGTGAAAATGGCAAAAGGAAAAAATGGCAACGGTAGAAATGACAAGAATAAAAATGGCAAATACAATATATTACCTATTACGATTTTACATGAAAACTGAGAAATTATGTCTTGCATTTCAAAGTTTGAAATTAAAATTTAATACAATTTTGGTGTCTTTTAACATTAATTTGTCTTTGAATGGATACATTTTATTTGATGTTTCCAAAAATAATGCCGTTTATTTCTTTATTTCTTTTGGGAGCAGTTACTGTCGCTATAGAATCACATGATAATAAAAGGTAACCTTTGTAAATAATTTGAAGCATGTGTGATTGATGAAACTTAAGGGGGGGGGTGCAGCATAGAATGGGTTTTCATCTTGACTGAAAACAAGTTTACGCTTAGCGCGCATCTGCTGACCAGTCTCACATGTTTGTTACTAGTAGGACATCAAGTATCTAACCCCCCTCGCACTAAGAGGGACGAACATGTTTACTTTTTTAAAATGAAAATTGTTAAATCTGGAAAAGCTGGAGATAATCTCTTCTTTCTACAACAGTCTGGTCTGAAGAATGTTATATGGTGGAGGAGCAATTTCAAGTGTCCAGGAATTCTAAAAACAAAATTATTGAAACAAAATCCTGTGTGTTCCTATGACCATAATCATTCACCTGATTATGATGCTGTGAACATAGCCAAGTGTCCTAATTTTGGACGGTGTAAGAGAACATTGCATACAATATACTTGAAGGTAGAAACAATAAAACAACAAGTTTTTCCATTTGCTGGGCAGGAATAAAGCCTAGGGAATTGTGCAGAACGTAGTTTAAGAAATTCAAAATAATTAACCCTCCCTTCACTGTACATATATGAAATGTCATTATATGCGAGAAAAAATATTGCGCTACGAAGTTCAATAGAACATACATATAACACCCGAAATAATCAGCTTCTAAAGCCATACTTCACCAGGTTAACATTCGTTCAAGAAGAACCCGAACATCAGGGCAATTAAAATATGCAATAACCTATCAAATGATATTAAAGCAGGAAATATGATGTTTCAAAAACATTTTTTTTAAAACAAAAAACTATTAGTTAATAAGGAATACTATAGCGTTAGTGATTGTAAATTATAGAAATTTTATAACTATATTTTTTATCTGAACTGTACTGAACCCTCCAAATACCAATGTATATGGTTTATATGGAGTAATGCAATTCAAATTCAAACATCCTACAGAGTAAAGACTGTAGGCTATATTGTGGAAACTAATCAGGTGCATCCAGCAAGAAAATGCAACAGTGAAAGCGATCATTCTGCACGTTGAGTGAGTGAGAGAGAGAGAGAGAGAGAGAGAGAGAGAGAGAGAGAGAGAGAGAGAGAGAGAGAGAGAGGACAACTGCCAAAGAAGAAAACTTGCCATTTTCACTTTGGCAATTTTTTTCCGTTTGCCATTTTAACTTTTGCCATTTTTCCCGTTTGTCATTTTTACTTGGCCATTTTTTCCCTTGCCATTTTTTCCTTTGCCATTTTTACTGGACACCGTTGGCCGTCAAACTGAGAACATATCCACTGGCGGTGTGTGAAGGAATGGCAACTCAAGTGCAAGGGTTCAGTGAAAACGTCATCGAACAACGATGTTTTGGAATCGACACTTCATCAATGTGTGCACACACTGATCAAGACTTGGGAATCCAATTACATTGAAACGGACAGACGCATACAAGCCATTCTAGAAAAATAAGCTGAAACTGAAGACTTGTTTCACTGCCTGAGAGCTCTATCGTATGTGTCCAAGTTTGGTTGAAAGCCATTAACCTTATGTGACGAGTCTATTGCAGATTGAAAATATTATTGTGAAAGGTTTTGACGAAGCTGAGTGCTGAATTAAAAAGTATTAATCCTAAAAAATCTGAAGAACCCTTTGCTAATACACAACACCCTTTAAACCAACATTGTGTATTAGATTACACATTGTCCAGTCCGAAGTTTGGAAAAAAGTGTGAGGGAAGGTTGACATTTAATCATAAAGGTAGAAAAATATGTGTGCGCTCGTTGTACGGTCGTTTCAAGGTCATTCAGGAAGTGTGCGCTCGATGTACGAAATTTCCTTTTGCGCTTGATGTACGTGCGCTAGTCGCACGACACCGAGGGCGAGGGACACTCAGAAAGCAACAGAATTCAAAGAGCAATTATGTTCCCTTGACCATGTTAATATTAATCGAAACGATTAAACGATCAAACACATTTGATCGAATTTTAAAATTGATCGATGATTCGATTGACCGAATAAATCGATAACCCTACCTTCTTCGAGAGTTCTTGTCGAAACAATGCGTGAAGCAGAAAAACTATATAGAAAACTTATTTTCCTGAGACACGTCCCTTTAATACGCCCATCGGGAATAACTGTCGCGAGAGGTTGAACCAGTGGTGTGTCGAAAGGGGTTTGGTGGGAGTCATAACCCTGCACTTTGGCTCGTATTAAAAAAAAATATGACAAAATAACCCCCCTTTTTTGACAATCCTGGGCACGCCACTGGGTTGAACAAGTCAGTCTTCTCCAGAATTTGATATTGGTAATTTAATTTTTGGAAGAGCAAAAACTTATTTTTACAAAAAAATTAAATTTAAGTTCATTAGTATTTTGCAGAATAAGTACAAAAAATGATGAAGTTCGAAAAGTGCTTAAAATACATAAAACAGGTCAGAACTTAATGTTTTCATGTTCTACTACATGATCCAAAACTAAACGATTCAATACGATTTCAAAGATTATATTGATGGAAGCCAGTGAAAGTTACAACAAAATATTTGAGAAGGGCTATTTTTTCAATAGTATATAGTTCCGGACTTCTTCAAAATTTTGATAATTTGATCCTTGGATGGTGACATTTAGTGAAAACACGCAAATGCCAACCTCTTTTCCACGTAGTATATCTTGTTTTGCTATCTTACAGACTAACAAAGCTATGGTACGTACTACAGTACAGTGCCTTAAATACGGCACGGTTATGGGCTCTCTGGCAGTTCCTCTGCATTATGATCCGCTAGAGGCGCTGGTGTCGGCAACACTACGTGGCATTCGTCTGCTTATAATGGAAGCAAATGGAGTTTTCGTTGCAACGTCTGATTCTTTTACATGAAGCATTTCTATCAATTTGATAATTGCTATGACATTTGGTACAGTGGTCGTGAAGATATTAACGGACATTCTAAACAGTCGACCTCGTCCTGTTATCGTGACTTTCATTAATAATACGGGGGAAAATATACGCTTGGAATGCTCTTGGTAACTCTAAATTGTTGTATATGAATTAGGTTCATTATTATTATTATTATTATTATTATTATTATTATTATTACTATGATCATCATCATCATCATCATCATGATTCCTTTTAAAGGAATACACACTGAAGCATTTGCATTTTTTATATTTACTGTCGCTTTTCTATCGCTTGAAACTAACCGCGGCGATATGATGATAACTGATGATTCCATGAAACGACAAAGGAAAACCCATAAAACTCCATTAGTGCCATCGACATGAGTGTAAGGAAACTTTCAGACCAATGGGACAAGCAGTTACAGACTGTAAAGTAGCATTCATTGCGCTTGAGGGTCTAACAAGCGACACGTTCAGCACACGTTTATGTGTCGTATTCGCGTGCTGCTTGTTACTTCAGTCGGAAAGCTCCTTAAAGGAATGGCACTCAGACCGAAGCGACACGCCACAGGGGGAGTTCGCAACGAAGAGACAAGCGACATGGTGCCTTCAGTCTATTAGCAAGCGTTTGCTGCTTGCGTGTCGCTCAAACTGGGCCATTTTCTCAATAGCTTGCTACGTGTTGCCGTGGTTTGTTGTTCGCGCATGCGCCATACGATGAGGTCTTGCTTTAGGGAGATTCCGCACCGAAGTGACAAGCGGCACGCGACACTCGTCGTTCGAGTATTTCACCAACAGAACGCTGGCCTGTGATGCCCGTCATGCAGCTACGGTGTGAAACATTGCTCTTGATTGGCTCGTTTCCAAGCGACATGTGTCGCGTGTCGCTTCGGTCTGAGAGTTGCCTTGGACCGAAGAACCCCTGTCGCTTTGTTGTGAAATCCCCGCATCGTTTATCGCGTGCCGCTTTGGTCTAAAATCTCCTCGAGCAAACGGTGCAGTCAGAGCTTGAGACCCTACTGTTGGAAATGTTGCATTGATTACCGACTTCTCGCTTCCAAGCGACACCTGTGGTTTGTCGCCTCGGTATGAAATATATCTCAGGATACTATTTATATTATAATAACATAGAAATATAAACTCTAGTTAGTACACAATCCAACACCTGACGTCCGGAATTACATTGCGATGTTTCTTCTTGCTCATGCTATGAATTTATTATTTCCAAATTAATGCCATTTCGTGACTGCAAATCACTCCACAAATATAACTGTCTCCATCAATTCACTTACCACCTTTCAAGATAAACAAATCTACACAATACATTCCAAAAACTAACTAAGCTGTATTACTTTTATAAGTAATTATGAATAAGAAAATTAGTTGCGATACTGATCGCACTGCCATCTATGTTGTCACCCGCCTCGAGAACCAGTTTTTTTAGGTCGTTTTCCACACTGCCTATTCAAGGCGCTGTAGCTATGGCGGCTGGACTCACAGGGCTTGTGTTGTGTGCTGTTCGTGTGTGTTTGTGATTGCTCCTTCATTTCATCCACTTCATATTATCATCTTTCATCCTCATCTTCACGATTATCCGAAAGTGGCAGAAAAGCGAAGTAAAATGAAGCAAATCATTAAACCACGTGTACAGTAACCGGTAATAAATGCAGGACACATAAATCCGGAAACCCTGCAAGAGGATATGTGTGTTGCCTAAATCTATGGATATACATTTTCAATGGCAATTTCTACTGACGCAACATCCTTGCAGGGAAGCAGGTGTTTCAGAATCTAGGTGTCTCTTTTTTATTGCAGGTGACTACATATTGTAGCCACACTCCTCGTCAATATTGAGTAAGGTCGAACTTTCGTCAAGTTTGTCCTGTGTCGCCCTAGTCGACTGCAGCTTTTTCAAGCTCTAACTGTTGCATCTGTGTTCTATGAATCTATGTTGAATCAGTTTTCTTTAAAAGGATGTTAGATTTCTTTCTATAAAAATGTGTTATTGCTAATATCACAATATGTAAAGGATTTTTAAACGGAATTTTTACTTAAAAATAACTTAAAAGATTTTGGTATTTTGTTAAATTAAAAGAAAATTGTAAAACGTTGTAAAAGTTTTGTATCTATGATTGTATAAACAACTATGGAGTTACCTTGGAAAATTGTAAACAAATTCTCTGTATAAAAGAGCGATAGCTTCGTAAACATGTGGGACAATTTTTATACATTAAGGCTGATGATTCAGGGGACGTTGGGGAAATATCTTGCCTCGTTCTTCGGATCGGCTTTGGGGTTCTTGTATTCCAAGGCGGATATTTCATTACCCAACTCTGAATAAGACATTCTCCTGCATCATCAAAAGACCAGGGTTTTAAGCTGCGGTATAAGTAATAGGTTTAGGCCTACAAGTTATATCGGGTGAATTGTCTGTTTAAAAGTGTTTGTATATCTTCAGAAGCCTGAATAAATCTCTAAGAGCCGCCTTATGGAGGAACATTGAAGAATTCTCAACTCAGATCACCAACTCCAGGAATCGAATCTGAGTCACCCGCGTGACAGTCAGACATCCTATTGACTGTACCAATACATTCATTAGAAGTTTATAATAATAATTGATCATATTGCTGTGATGGCGTGGTCCCGGTTTCGAAATCCCGGCCTGGGCATGGATGTTCTTTGTAGAAAGTGTCCCTTCATCAATTCTATCACTTCACCGTGGACGTATTTAGGTGGGGTCCAGGGGGTTCAGACCTCCCCCTCCGAAAGACATAGGAAGTACTAAAATTTATAATGAAAATATACTTGTTTAGTACGTGTTGTATAAACGATGGTTGTTAATTTTCTCTCAACTTATTGGAGGCAAGGATTATATATGGATCATTGAGCTTTGAAGGACAGTTCCAAAGATTTATGCTGGCACACTACTATTTTATGTTAATATACATAGAATGTTAATCAGAAACTTTACTTTCCGAGATCTAACATCCTTTTTCGTCATTCAATAAATATTCAATTCTTCATATATTTGGCATTAATTTCTTTGCCAGGACAATTGATTTTTTACAAACTATGCCAATCTTAACTACAGATAAGGTGCTGTTATATATTTATTCTTATAACGTCTTTTTTACCTATTCGTGTAATAATAACAATATAATATTAATTCATTTTTATATTTTAATTAGTATTTATTTAATTAATATAATTATAATATACTTATTTTAGTTTAGACATTATTATTATTATTTATATTATTATCAATTTTATAATTATTATTGCTTTTCCTGAGACACTTGGTTCGGGCCCTCGGAAATATATACCTAGATACTAATTAATGATTAATTTTGTGTTTTAAGTCCACTTTATGCACAGTAAGGCTAATCGGTACTGGGCCTACAGTTTAAAGTGGGATCCGAACCACTATGAGCCTCTACCGGGTATCGAACCCGGGACCCCTTGATTACAAGGCGACGACGTTACCACTACGCCATCGGGGAGGCCCCTCTTAGATAATAACCCATGACGCGACAGCCCTCGAAGGGCCTTGGCCTATCTCCCGACTGCCAGTCTCCCTCCCACAATCCTACCCAGAGGTGTGGAGATCTTCAACCGGTAAAGGGGGTAACGTGGGGTCAGCACGTCGTACCCCCAGTCGTTAAAGGAGATATCCGTGACCGGGCTACGCTACTCACTCGAAGCTCCCCAATTTCCTCACGATGGTGGGTTGCCACCGGTCCTATCTATACACAGGACGAGAACCCAGAGACTGAACCCAGGCGGGCTCGAACGCACGCCGTCCCGCAGTCGGAGTCCAAAGCACAGACCGTACGGACACATATTCCTAGATATGTGCCTGCATATTACCACTCATCCTGATCGTCGCGATTAGCCAAAAGTAGCAGAAAAGTGACGCTAAATAACAAAACTGAAATTAAATATATTGTTCTTGAATTGTTGTTGTAGGTTCACTTGTTGCACAGTTAGGTTAATCGAATGTGAGTCTATAGTTTAACGAGGGACCAGAACTACCTACTTTGTGCCTCCACTGGGACTCGAACCCGGGGCTCCTTGATTACAAGGCGACAACGTGAAATATATTGTTCTGATAATGTTATGGTTTCGTAAGCGATTTCGACTTGAACGCGGCAAAAAATAGTTCCTGGCGATGTCCATGTCCAAAGGAGTTAGGGTCCCAAAAAACCCACCTTGGGCACGCCACTGCTTCCACACGCGACCGTTCGACCGAAGAAGCTTGTCCAATGACTTAACGGTTGTTCTTCCGAGCCAAGGAAGCTAAGGCCAATTGAAGAAGACGATGCGCATTCCTCAGATGATTGTGGAAATTCCTCACCCTCTCCGGCCAGCTAACCAAAGCAACGAAAACGGCTGAGTCACTTCCTGTGGCTTTGCTGACGCCGCCATCACAGATTCTCTCCGTCGTTACTGAAGCAACAAATTACTTCATTTGAGAATTAGTTCCTCTAATTCTTCTCCAGTCTTCGGAAAACTCTAAAAAGCAAGATAGAAAAATCGGTATTACTGACAGAGAGATTTATTTATGCGGACACCCTCAACACCAAGCACTTATCTAGAAATATATGGTAGGGGTTACTAACCAAGTGCCTCAGAAATAATTATAATTAATAGTTTATTTTTAAGTGCTGAGCACAGTATACAACCTAATACAGCACAAAATATTTACATTTGAAGATATGGTCTTCTATGAGACCCTCTAGCCTCTACTACTGTATACCTCTAATAAATGAATAATGCTGAGCAGATTAAAGGCCAGACACATCACAACGTCCACTTATTTTAAATTAATCATAACACATCGTCATTTAAATTATTTATTAGTATTTATATTAGTTTACCACTATACTGAGAAAAGGAATTTTGACTAGTGTTATATTTGGGAACCTTGTATGCAATCATGAAATAGTCGCTAAGAATCTGTGATGAGAGTATATTATGCACAAATAACGATACTTATTATAATTATAGTGTTTAAATTAAAATAACTATATTAAATTAAATTATCATTAATTAAAATATGTAAATGAATTAATATTGTATTGTTATTATTACAATTATAGGTAAATATGGTATAAGAATATAGATATATCAGCAGTTTTTCATTATCTACCTTAACTGTAGTTAAGATCGGCAAAATTTGTATAAAACAAGTGCAATGACAAGGAAATTAATGTCCAATACCGGTGGATAAAGAATTGAATATTTCTTGACTAACAAAAAAGGATGTTAGATCCACTTTACGAACACTAAAGTTCCTGATTAATATTTTATGCATATTATTACAAGTAGCAGTGTGTATAAATCTTTGGTACTGTCCTTCAAAGCGGGATGATCCCAATATAATTCTTGTCTTCCAATAAGTTCAATGGAATGCTTGTGCACATAACAAATGCTAAACAAATATATTTTCATAATTTAATTTTAGCATTAGGTAAGTCTTTCGGTTCCTGTGTTTAAAAAAGGTGATAAAATGAACTGCAATAATTACCGTGGAATTTCTCTACTCTCAACAACATATAAAATATTATCTAACATTCTTTTAACAAGACTAACCCCATATGCTAATGAAATTATAGGTGATTATCAATGTGGATTTAAACGTAACAGATCAACTACAGATCAAATTTTTCACATCAGACAGACACTTGAAAAAAAGTGGGAATATAATCAAAATGTCCATCAGCTATTCATTGATTTCAAAAAAGCATATGATTCAGTCAAAAGAGATAAACTATATAATATATTAGTTGAGTTTGGAATACCTAAGAAGCTTGTTAGTATGATAAAAGTATGCACCAGTGAAACAGAAAGTAAAATTCGTGTGGGTATTAATATGTCTGACAAATTTACAATTCATGATGGGTTAAAACAAGGAGATGCATTATCTCCATTGCTCTTTAATTTTGCCTTAGAATATGCTGTTAGGAAGGTAAAAGAAACTAAAGAAGGACTAAAATTAAATGGTGTGACTCAGTTGTTAGCATATGCAGATGATGTAGACTTACTGGGGGATGATGTGAATACAATTAAGAATAATGCTAAAATATTTTTCAAAACTGCTAAAGAGATAGGTTTGGAAGTTAACAAAGAGAAAACTAAATATATGCTTACAGGCCGAAACCAAGTGTTAGGTAATAATCAAAATCTAATTATTGATAACAACTCGTTTGAACCAGTTTCCAAATTCAAATACTTAGGAGTA
Source organism: Lepisma saccharinum (assembly GCF_977018435.1). Classification (NCBI taxonomy): domain Eukaryota; kingdom Metazoa; phylum Arthropoda; class Insecta; order Zygentoma; family Lepismatidae; genus Lepisma; species Lepisma saccharinum. The sequence goes on along the minus strand of NC_139238.1, from coordinate 67,904,492 downwards.
ATATTAACAAATGAAAATTATATTAAAGAGGAAATAAAAAGTAGGCTTAATTCAGGAAATGCATGTTACTTCTCTCTTCATAAACTTTTGTCTTCTCGTTTAATATCTAAGAAACTGAAAGTTAAAATATACAAAACAGTAATTTTGCCTGTAGTATTATATGCATGTGAAACTTGGTCCCTTACATTGAAAGAGGAACATAAATTGAGAGTATTTGAAAATAAGATCCTTAGGAAAATCTTTGGACCTAAAAGGGATGAGGAGACAGGTGAGTGGAGAAGGTTACATAATTTAGAACTACATAATTTGTATTCATGTCCAGATATTATTAGAATAATTAAATCAAGAAGACTTAGGTGGGCAGGCCATGTGGCACGAATGGGAGAGGAACGAGGAGTTTACAGGATTCTTGTTGGGAAACCTTATGGTAAGAGACCTGTAGGAAGGCCAAGACGAAGATGGAGGGACAACGTTGAGATGGACCTAAGGGAAATCGGTAGGGATGGAAAAGAGTATATAGAACTTGCTCAAAATAGGGAAACATGGAAGGCCTGTGTTGCTGCAGCCATGAACCTTCGGGTTTAAGAAGGCTAGAGAGTTAGTTAGTTAGTTAGTTAGGTAAGTCTTTCGGGAGATCCGGACCCCTTGGACCCCTTCTAAATACATCCTCGCTCAACAGTCCATCTAACTTCGCACCAGTTCCCCCCCCCCCAGAATCCTTTAAAATTATTAAAATTATTCAGGAGATCATTTTATGGCCATTTTGGATCAAAATATATACTTACAGTCCGCGTAAAATCAACATTTACTATCAAGAATATATATATATATATTAAATGGGGAAAAACCTCGGAAAGAGCCCGCTTCACCCACATATGTACTTTCAGGGGCACCATTCGTCCTCCTCCGTGGCCGTTCGGTCTAATGCGCTGTGCTTCGGACTCCGATTGTGGGACGGAACTATTGCCTATTTTTGTGGGAGCAGGAAAAGGTTTATTATCCGATTGTGGGACGACATATGATCGAGTCCGCCTGGGTTCAGTCTCTAGGTTCTCGGACTATGTATAGGACTGGTGACAACCCACCATCGTGAGAAGATTGGGGACCTACGAGTGAGTGCCATAACCTGATCTCGGAACTCTCCTATAACGGCTGAGGGTTCGACGTGTTGACCCCATGTCACCCCACTACCGGTTGAAGATCTACACATCTCTAGGTAGGATTGTGGAAGGGAGACTTGCAGTCGGAAGATAGACCTAGGCCTTTACGGGCCGTAATAAATAATAATAATAAATTTTCTTTATTAAGCGGGCAAGGTTCATCCAAGGGCTGCTCTGCCACCTAACCTAACACGGGTTATTATTATTATAACTATTATTATTATTACCTATTCATCATTCATACCAAGTTTCACAGCAATGCGTTGCTTCGAAAGGGTTCCAGACAGGCGCGTAGTTAGAATTGATCTCCAGGTGAGGGAGGGGGGGGGGGGTCACAGGTTATCAGCGGGCGCTTTGTAAACCAAGTCCAATTTTCAAAAGTTCAACAGTATTAAATGAAGGTAAATTATGTGTGTGCTAAGGGTGGGGGAGGGGGTATTATACAAATGCTACCTACAGTTTCTTTCTATAGCCTATCGTCTAAAACATCTCTCTTGAAGTGTTAATTGACTGCTACTACATTATCCCTTAGTACACACCAGGGTGCGAAATCGATGAAGACTGGTGGAAAGGGGGTGGGAGAAAAATCTTATAATGTTAGCCTCCCCGATGGCGCAGTGGTAGCGTCGTCGCCTTATAATCAAGGGGTCCCGGGTTCGATACCCGGTGGAGCCACAAAGTGGTCCGGATCCCACTTTATCCTGTAGGTCCAGTCCCGATTAGCCTTACTGTGCACAAAGTGGACTTAAAACAACAACAACAATCAATATTTTATAATGTTATTAAATATAAAATAAATTACTAAATATTTAAAAAAAATACTTTATTATTAAATACGTCGAAAGGAATTAACTTGTTACTTTTATATGCAGGGCCCGAAAAATTCCGGTCGTCAGGTCGCCATGGCGACTAAAAATTTCAGCCTGGCGACTGTGATCTTTTGCTGTAATATGTACGAAATTTTGATTATTCTAAGTTCAAATTGCAGTACAGCGTAAGTTAGCAAATTATTTTTTTTTATCAACGTTGTGAACATTCCATAGAGTCATTAACAATTTCTTACTCTTTGTCCCCCAATACCCCAATTTTTGCTTTCTCAAATAATTTAGCGATGTTTTGAATACCGTGATGCTCAGCATCTTATACAGAGTGTTTCAAAAGTCGCACAACCCAAACTTTGGAAATGTATATCATGAAAATCGTAAGAGATATTTACACCAGGTTTTCTGCATTATAAAGCATAAACCATTAATATATTTTTCAATGCTTAAAATTATCAGTTCACTCCGTACAGAAAAATATATAAATTAATAACTGACGGAAAGCAGCATTCAAATATTTCCAGAAATGATCTTCTGAGTACAAAAATATATGTAAGAAATTATAGAAGGGTCATAATTAGACATTTGATGACTGATGCCATGTCAATCTGTCATTAGCGACCAATATTGGTCATGTACAACATTTGATGAATTTGTAACTGGCGATTTTATGGGTTGAGTGAAAAGTGCCATTTTTGGGACATAAGTATATCCGTATATGTCAACACCAGCAGGTCGAAATTATGCCAACAGTTGCATGCAACATGTGTTGTAAGTATTGGCTATATATTTACGTGAAAAATCGTAAATCAAGATTTTGTGCCGAAATTGGACTCTTGAGAGAATCCTAGGCTGCCCCTGGCTCACTTTCGCCGCTACTGTGCCTGTTTTTAAATTGATTCAGCATGGCGTATTCATTGGAGCAGTGCGTGTGCATTGCCGAAGAGTATTTTACTACTCATTCTTACACTCATGTGCAAGAGGTTTTCCAATAAAAATTCCCTGGTTCTGATGTACCTCACAAAGCAACCGTTTTACAGCCAGTCAATCACAAACAAATGATCCCACAAATTGCTTGAGTGGGTATTTATAGTTGAAAATCAGTTCTCAGATGATTTCAGTAAATTAACAATGTTTTTTAAAATAATGTAATTGCTTTTATTTAGATAAATGCTAACATAAATTTATGAACCCAGTGATAGCCTTCAGGATTAGTTTAGTGCAGAAAACCCGGTGTAAATGTCTCTTACGATTTTCATGATATACATTTTCAAAGTTTGGATTGCGCGACTTTTGAAACATACTGTAGTATGCACAATTGCTAGTAGGTGGTTTCCTGGCGCCTGATTTTCAGAGCTGGCGCCTAGCTTTGAAGAAAATTTTCGAGCACTGTTTATATGTATCAGATATTTACAAAGTAACAAAATTATTTCTTTACTAACTGGTTAAAGATGCCGATAAATTACAAAATAGTTAAAATAGTTTTATTACGTAATGATTGAAATGAAATAGGTTTTTAATATAAAGCAATTAGCTTTCATACTTACATTTTTACTGCATTCTTGTTTTACTTTTATTGTGCACACATTGCTGTTTGTGTAGATCTGTCAGTGATCTCCTAGAGATAGTTTGTTTTCAATATTATCCTTAGTAAAGTATGTTTGAAATCAAAACTAATTGCTTATCTTTTGTTGTCATAACAAAAACTCTCCCCCAGGAAATTTTTGGTGGAGGAGATTTTTGAGGCCAAGGCTGTTAGTGGGGAGAAATCACCCTGGTCCCCCCAGGATTTCGCACCGTGTTACACACCCCATACTTCTTTTAATGATGCAGATATTTATATCATGCAAGAGAAAATGCACAATATTCAATCATAGTGCCTCCTATAGATTTCACATCTGGCCGAAGCAATGAAGCTCAATCAAGGAATGTGGATGATGACGTCAAAGTCTCAGATTTCTGTCTAAAAGATAGGCCGCAACAGGGACTGATAAACAAGCTTCTCCTATGAAAGAACTTTCTAAAGTCTAGAGAATCTTCTAAATACTTGCAGCTACTTAGACTTCGGCTCATAAACAAGATTAAACGAATATAATAGCTGCTGTTCATTTTCTGTGAATATCCTTCACCAAGTTGTGAGCAAAATAATATATGCTGTATATATTTTCACGTTTCACTGCAAAGAAATTATACAAGATAGTTTTACCTAATGTCAAGGGGGCTGACGACAGCGCCAGGGAGTGCTCAGCCCCTCCCCACTGGCCCTTGTCTGGCTACGGACCTGGTTCCAGAGGGCTCTGAGTAGGGGTACTTTAATTCTAACCAGCCTGTATATGATTGTTCAGTATCTGGAAAGTTACATTATTTCAGATAAGTTAAAACTCGTAGAACGCATTACGTGCAAGAATTCAAACGGACTGCTCTTTATTTTACTGATGACTAACAAATATTTGCATTAATTTCAATTAAATGATCATTATCCTAGTATGTTTAAACATGAAAATATAAACGTAAGAAAATTTAAAGTTATACTGTCAATAATACAGGGTGATTATAAAGTCTCGATCCATTTTTGAGAAAAAGAGGTTTGATTGAATGAACTTCCTGGTACATGGTAACACATATAATCAACATGGAAAGAAAAAAAATTTCGGACATGATAAGTGGTGTACAGAACAAAATCCATGAAAGTGTCACCTCAACGTACTTCCACATGAGCACTCTGCATGTCTACACATGCATCCCAACTGCGCAACGCTTTACCAAACATCTTTGAGACCATTTCCGGCGTCATGTTCCGCACAGCGTGCTGTATACGTTGACGTAGGCGTTGAAGGGAGGTGATATTCACCATGTACACCTGTGACTTAATGTAGCCTCATCCAAAGAAGTCAAGAGTTGTGAGATCCGTAGATCGTGGTGCCCATATGCGTTGTGATCCCCTACCAATCCACCTACGTGGAAACGTAGCTTCCAAGTACGCACGAACAGTCTTTGCGAAGTGAGGTGGGACTCCATCCTGTTGGAAAACCACGGTTTCCAAGATGCCATCCTGCTCCAGCAGCATATTGAGATACGCATTGCCTGTCACTGTGTGTCCTGCGAAGATAAATGGGACGTATACCTTGGACTTCGTGATTCCCAACCACAAATTTTTGTTCCCATAGTAGGACCTCGTGTGGCTGTTCATTGGTCCACACCCTGCACTTGTGTCGGTTGGCAGTTTCACACCACACACGTGTGAGATGTGGCTTCCTCACTAAACACTTGTTCCATCAAATCGTCCTCCTCCACTGCCTGTAACAGCTCTGCACACATTGTGTCGCGACAACCTAGTCCTCCCTTTCTAACTTGTGCAACACCTGAAGGTGGCGTGATCGCTTTTTTAGGGTGCAATGGAGTATCTTCCACACAGTCGGTTGTGGTAAAGACAGCTCTAGGATTAGCCTTCTTCTTGATGCTTTGATAAATTAACTTTATTTTCTTCACAACTAAATGGTTAGGTTAGGAAACGAGATACTGATAAGGAAAAATTGCACACATACACTCACAAGTTATAAGTATCTTAGTCTCATAATCCACCATATTATTAGCCTAAGATCATACGCTCTTCCAATAGTCAGAGGACATATTAATGTCTACATACTTTGACTAAAATCATCCATGTACTTTGTGTAAAAAAACGTGTTTTGAATTGATATTTTTGGAAAGTGAAATTTGTGCCATCAATTGGCAAATATATAAACTAGTTCTTGTAGATTATTTTTTAACATAATCTCGGGGGGGGAACACTCCTTGATGTCCTAAAAGTTATGAAATTCCATATAGAACGAGCCTCCACATCTAGGATGATTGAGAACTGGTAAATGAAATTCGAATGGTGAATTTGTAGCAATATTTAATAATAATAAAATAAATATTGTTTTCTGTGACTTGCAGGCCGTAAGTTACAGCAACTATTATTAGTAGTATTATCGTTATTATTATTATTTTTCAGTGCCCTTTGGCATGCAAAAACATGGATTAGAGGTACCATGAAGGACAGTAGATTAAGTGGTCTCTGACTCTGATTGATATCTGTGCATTGCGAAAAAAGTACAAAAAGATAAAGGACTGTTCATTAACGAAGTGATAGCCTAGATGTTTATTAAAGGAAGAAAGGGTAATCCTGTTTCTATCTAAATAGTAGACTCGGGTCTGAACTTGTATACAACGCCAAAGTATTTTCAATCCAATTTGAATTTTATTTGTAAAGTAGTAGTAGTACAGGAGTAACTAATAATAATAATAATAACAACAATAATAATAATAGCAATTATAATAACAATAATAATAATAATAAACATTTCTATGACTCTGATCACCCTGAGAAAAATCCCGTGGGCGCCTGGGTATCAGATGACTCTTCTTTAATTCGAACTAGGATAATTCGAACAGAAGTTTATCCCCCTTGAATTTCCTATTGAACCAATTTTGTAAATTCATAGGTAATTACAAGTTTAGATCATTTTATTTGAATAATTCGAAGGCGGCTATCAGAGATAGCCCAGAGAGAAAAAAAGTTTCTGTTTGCTGGTAAGCAGTCTTCACCCTCTCCTCAAAACGTGGGATTGCCCACGGGTCATTCATTCCATGTCAAATCATCCAGGCCATGTCACCCACCATCTCCGATTTTGATGAAATTCGGTATATTTATAGAACATTTGATGCTAATTACAAAAATGACAACTTTTTTGAGTTTGGCCAAGGGGTTCAGAAATTAAGCGTTCTTAAAAATCTCCGTGTACGCCACGTGCGGCTCCACTTTGAATGACACGCATTAGGTTATAAATTATAGTATCTTCTCTCAGGTTTGCCGTAAAAACTTCAAGTTTGTTTTCTTTTGCTGAGGATAGTGTAAGCTTTTATTTAAATAAGATTTCAGATCAGTGTATCAATAATCATGTATTTTATGTATAGTTTCATGTATTTCTTTAGGAAAATAAATGACTAACTTCAAGAGCAAATTTCGTGCAATGTCCCCCTTTCAATTTCCCCCAAATTTTATATACAGGTAGTTCAGAGTGGGTATTGGTGCTTGATGGAAAAATTGGGATGGGCGGTTCAGAGACGGGGTGATAAAAAATCATTTGCATTAAAACTTAATCTTATTAAAAATGCTTATGTATTTAGCACAAAGTCTGAAGTACAATATGTTTTGAGGTATAATATTCAAAATTTCTGTTCACTATGTGTGAAGGTAAGCATAGGCGTAACCTGATGGGGGCAATGTGAAGCATTCGCCCCCTCCAAAATTTATAGATTAATTAAAAATTACAAGTTCAATATATTTTGTAAATCTCCTGGCACTTGAGGAACAAACAAAAAAGAGTAATTATTGTGATTTTTCAAATGTATTTAGCAAATAATCTTTGACACTATTTTTATGGGATGGAAAACTTTGTGATTCTCTTAACCCGAAGATAGTTCCCAAGTTACGCCCATGAAGATAGTACCTAATAATACTTACTCTATTGTACTCTATGCATTTCCAAAATTTCATGCACTGTAAATTGTGCCGTTCACATGTTCTGTTCCCAACTGTAAAAATATATCTGTACCTTCTCTGGATGCTACGTAAAATGATTTTCTTGGAATTTCTGGCCTGGCAAGGAAGCTATGCTTTGTTGCATGCTAACTTCATCCACGCTTTACTTCAATTCATATCTATTTGTATGTGAAAACTTCAGTGTTTTAGGTGGACTATCGAACTAGAAAAAAGTGATTGTTGAAGGAGTGGATCTTTGGATCTTGTTGAACTTGGAATGGAGGAGAAAAAAATAGGTGCAAGTGGAATCAATGACACCATATTCAAAATACCGTGGTCAGCATACAAATCATTTCTTAATTATAATCGTTCAAGCAAAGTTGACTCTGTGTTTCATCATTTATTTGCAATAGTAATGTAAATATATGAAGACATATTATGTACTAGAAACAAAATTTGTAATTTTTACACAAATCAATGATCATTAACTGTAAGTTTCTTTCACAGCAACTGTAAAGTAACATACAGTTACTTTCAAATTACCAGTAACTGTAACTCGGTTACTTGTAAAAAGTAACTTACCGAATACTGTAAATAGACTGTAGCCTAAGTTCAAAACAGTGCATACTTAATCTTCCTGGTGCTGTTGTATAGCACTTTGCAATCGCTGACACATTGTACTACGGGTTGTTGTCATTTTACCTTACGTAATTAATAAGAAATTTTTGCCTCTAATACTATTTTTACGGAATTGGTACTTCATTGCTGCACTTGTTACTTGATACTGTAGATGTCTATACAAGTCTTCTAAGTGTTCCAACCACCCCATCACAAGGAGATTTTCTGTGGAATGTGGCAAAAAAAGCTCCATTTGGAAAAACTTCAATCAGCACAAATGTGTATTATTAATTCTTACTTCATATTACGTATCTCCGTGAAGAGTGGCAAAAAAATCCATATTGAGATAAAATGCACAAAAAGAAGAATGTTCTCGAAGAAAATTTGCTAAACTTGGGAATGCTAATGATGAGGATTATAATTTTTTAAAAGATTGAAGACAGTTGAAACTAACTTAGATACAGTGGAACTTCGATTTTACGTTGTTCAGGGGACCAAGCTAAAAAAACTTTAATGCGAGAAAATGTAAAACCGAGGAAAATTTCTTAGCAATTTGCTTTGTTGGGACCACCAATATTGAATGTAAAATGCAGGAAAATGTAAAATCGACGAACTTGAAATGAGGGTTCCACTGCAATTATTATTTGTAAATTTTAATTAATCTATAAATTTTGGAGGGGCAAATGCTTCCCATTGCCCCCACCAGGTTACGCCTATGCTTACCTTCACACATAGTGAACAGAAATTTTGAATATTATACTTCAAAACATATTGTACTTCAGACTTTGTGCTAAATACATAAGCATTTTTAATAAGATTAACTTTTAATGCAAATGATTTTTTTATCACCCTGTCTCTGAACCGCCCATCCCAATTTTTCCATCAAGCATCAGTACCCACTCTGAACTACCTGTATATAAAATTTGGGGGAAATTGAAGGGGGGGCATTGCACGAAATTCGCTCTTGAAGTTAGTCATTTATTTTCCTAAAAAAATACATGAAACTATACATAAAATACATGATTATTGATACACTGATCTGAAATCTTATTTAAATAAAAGCTTACACTATCCTGAGCAAAAGAAATCAAACTTGAAGTTTCTACGGCAAACCTGAGAGAAGATACTATAATTTATAACGTAATGCGTGTCATTCAAAGTGGAGCCGCATGTGGCGTACACGGAGATTTTTAAAAACCCGTAATTTCTGAATCCCTTGACCAATCTCAAAAAAGTTGTCATTTTTGTAATTAGCATCAAAAGTTCTATAAGTATACAGAATTTCATCAAAATCGGAGATGGTGGGTGACATTTTCACAAAATTCTGGATGATTTGACATGGAACGACCCCCACTCCTTTCGTGTCCTTGAACGGGTCGCCAGAACTACCACGAAAGGGATTAAGCGCGAAAGTGAACTTTTTCCGTTTCGCGGTTGTTGCTTTCGCGCTTATTTCTTCGCGGTTATTTCGTTCGCGTTTAATCGGTTTCGCCCTTAATCTTCGCTCTTATTCCTTTCGCGCTTAATCCTGTGTTATGCTACGCGGTTGTGCTCTTTCGCTCTTTGTCCGTTTCGCGCTTAATCCCTTTCGCGGTTATTCCACCGCCCCATTGAACCCCCTCCCCCACTATCCAATGTTTTGTGAAAATCGTCTTATCTGCCCTCAGTTGTCAGTTGTGATTTGGCAGGGTATGCAGTGTCGAAGCGTGGCGCTATGAAACTCAAGCAAACGTTAGTGATGTTGTTTCACGCAATAAATGAAATTGAAGAATTTGTTAACCGTGTAAAAATTAACAAACGAAAGCAAACAAAAATCACCAACTTCAATAAATGAGAACAGGCAGCTAATGTTGTTACACGTGTAATTGATTCTCTGTGTTAATACATTGTACAATCACGGAACTTCTGGGTACTATACCATCCCATTGAATTTAGATGGCGCAGTTACAACTCAGAACTGTCCGTGACTGTACTTATTTGAATGTGTTTTCCATTTACTGGTAGCTTAATTACTGTTGTGAGAGGAAATGTTCTTGGTTACACTACAGAACCATGCACAAAAAAATATGGCAATTTTTGTAGTAAAGTCTCATACAGCACAAATCTCCAAAGGATATCCATTGGATATCCACAATGTCTTGATCAGATCCATGGATATTATGGATATCCATTGGATATCAACTAGATATCCAGTTAGGGATATCTAATTCAGATATCCATTGGAGGTCCATGGGATATACAGAACTGGATATCTAAAACTCACCCAATTCTTGATATTTAATACATAGCTATATCTTGTCAAAAGCTGGATATCGTCCAGATAAAGTCCTACTTGATGTCCAAAATATGTCTATAAGTGATTTGGAAACATCCTTAACATATACTTTTCTGGACATCTCCTGTGTATCACGTATGCGGATAAATGGATATCCAGGGGACATCCAATAGATATCTAGTGGATATCCAGAATTCCCGACACGAATATCTAAGAGATATGGATGTCTTTTGGGTATTTGTGTGCTGTAGTGTTCATTATTCTTGCTTATACATACTGCAGTACAGTACAGTACAGTAGTGTTACATTGATATTCTTTAATAATGCACGTTCGTGATAATTCGAATTTCTTAGCTTGTCTTCTTGGAGTTCGAATTAAGTCTCGAAAGAGCGCGGAATGCACACATACATACGTGAGCATTATGGGAGCGTTGCACCTTTGTTCACCTGCTGATGACGCAATGCCCAATGGAGACCGCTGCCCCATTCAAGCGCCATTTCGACACGATTCGCACGTAGCTCTCTGCAAATCACCCGGCAGTTATTGGCGAGGCCTGTTTAGTGGCTGCTCGGTCGTGTCTTTAATCTGTGCGAAATGGAAACTGTTCCACTCCATCACTGACCGGGAGGAATCAAAAGAAGCGATTAACTGCAACTGATTCACTTGATTATGAAGAATTTTATTAGCCGTGAAATTGCAATGAAATGACTTGACATAAAGTCTCTTGTTTAGTGTGTGCAGCATTTGTTAGGAAATGGAGGTGTAAACCACGGCAATTTACTTCAAAGCAAAGAAGCCCCTTTTGACTGGAAAAAAGACCGTGAAAAGGCCATTTTCTTTCATTTAAAATTTATCATCCACTAATCTACATCGTCGCGATCAATCCGCTGGTACAAAAAATGCATTAAATAACAAAAAATCACTCATTGGCCCTGGTTCATTTTTGTAGAAGTGGTGAATAAATTGTAAAACAAATTGTTTATTATTTATTATCATCGAAATTCAAATACAGTATAACCTCATTAATCCGGACCCCGATAAGCCGGACTTTGCTTAATCCGGACAGGCAAAAGGCAAAGCCCCCCCCCCCCCAAAGCAGAATGCAAGGTTATAAATGTGGCTAGAAGTCAACAAGACAACTTCCCAAAGAAAAGGCAGTCAACCACTGATGGAATTCTGTTTCCCGCAGACTTTGTACTGTACTGCATAGTGTAGTTAGGCCTATGCCCTTTAAATACACCCTAATAAACGTGTTTTGTTGCTACAAACGGAGTTTTAATGCACTTTCAACTGTCCTTTTAGGTTATTCAGTTAATCCGGACTTTCGTTAAACCGGTCAACTTATCCCCCATTAGTCCGGATTAACGAGGTTTTACTGTAATTCGCTTTTAAGTCACTCTCTCTATCTCTCTCTCTATATATATCTCTCTCGCTCTGTGTGTATGTGTCTCCTTTTCTCTCTCTGTCACCCACTTTACCTCCTTCCCTGCCTGTCTCAATGTCGCCCACTTTTCTGCCTCACTTTTTCTCTCTATGTATATTATATCTCTCACGCTCTCTCTCTCTTTCTCTAATTTTCTCTCCACCTCTCTCTCTCTCTCTCTCTCTCTCTCTCTCTCTCTCTCTCTCTCTCTCTCTGTGTGTGTATGTGCCTGTTAGTTTGTGTGCGCCGCACTATCTGCACCCTTCCTGTTCTGTTCTCTTCGGATTTCGATCTTAGACTTTTTCTGTCACTCTTTCCCTCTCTATTTCCATCGCCTTGCAATCAAGGTGTCCCCGGTTTGATACCCGGTGGAGGCACATGGTGGTTCGGATCCCACTTTAAACTGTAGGTAGAGTCTCGATTAGCTTATCAGTCTCTCTCTCTCTCTCTCTGCCATAATTATTTCTCCATAGCTCTCTCTCTCATCTTACATTCTTACATGCGAGGTCCCGGATACTTCTGGATTGTAACAATCCCATTAACTTTCAATGGAATCATTATAAACTCAGAATTCTCCATAGCTGGACCATAACACAGCCCTGCATTTTGGGGAAGAAATTCTGATGATTGCAAAACAATAGGTGATTGTGGAAGTATTTTGAGTGCTGATCACGGAAATGACTTCCATTTCTTCCCATTACGTCAGGCTTTTCCACAATTTCACAATCAAAATTCTCATATTCCCCATTACATTACATCTATTTCAGAACGAACAAAATAAATTTAAAGAAGGAATTTCCTCCACGTCATTAAAAGTTCAATCAACCAAAGGCGCAACCACGAAATTTTGTCGGGGGGGGGCTGGCAAGTACCAGGATTAACGTACCAATAATATAATAATAATAATAATAATTATTATTATTATTATGTTATTATTATTTCTATTTTTGTTATTATTTAGAAGTAGTAGTATCAAAGACGTTATTATCCTCGTAAATTACGCAAAAAAAGAGGTAGAAGTCGGTGCTAGAGCATTTGTGTTCGAAGAAACTATTTGAATTATTTTTTCAACACGTTCAATTTCACATTAATAATGGAAATCAAGCACACAACCTATTTTTGAAAGACAGAAAATGCTTGAATATATATATATTTTTTTACATTAACATGTATAACTTACATACACGATAGTATACGTTTCACATACCTGCAACATGGAGTGACGTAAAATAAGATAATACATATGCAACGTGCCTGCCAATACTAAATTGTGTACATATTCGAAGTTTCTTTAATACATACGTATATACACAACATATATTATTTAAATACATTACACAATCAATTCATCACCTCATAATGAACCAACAGCAAAAATTACACTAATGTGCACGCCCCATTCCTCAAAACAATTGCTCATGCATTTAAGAGAAAGTCAATTAATTTTACTTCTCTCCCTCTCTGGTAATTTACAATGCATTACAGAAAAGAATCACACATTGCGTGCGAAGCGACCAAGAAAATTGTTAGACCCATTTTTTATTATTATTATTATTTTGCAGACTGAAATCAATATTGATTTAATAGGGCGCAAATAATTTCATGGGGCGCCATGGCATTCTCTCTTTTCCAACTTTTACATTTTGATTGTTCGGCGCCCAGGGTCGACTCCCGCCGCCCCCTATAGCTACTGTTCTGAATTGATAAGACTAAGAAAAGTATTGCGAGCGAAGCGAAGAAGAAAATTTTACGAAAAGTATTTTTATTTTACATAAAATTGGAAATTAGGGCCGGTAAGTGCCTCCTGCTACCCTTGGCCGTTAGTTTTGCCCCCCCCCCCCAGAGCTCATTTCCGTCCAAGGTTGGGGGGAGGGCAATCCCCAAACTTGAAATCGGGGGCCGTAAATGCCCCCTGCAGATACCCCTTGACCGTCATTTCCGTCCAAGTTTGAGGGGAGGCGGGCAATGCAAGGCCAATGCCCCCTACCTCCTCCTTGTGGTTGCGCCACTGCAATCAACCCATATTATAACATTGATTTTAAGACGTTTTGTGAAATAAATTTTTATGAGGGATGTCGAAAATGGAACTTACGTAATCAAAGTTTACAATTTTCATGCCAATGTTTCTTGTTCAGGTAGAAGGTAAATTAAATGCTTAATATTTTATATGCATTTACAGTTCAAAATTGGAGAATTTGTATGGTAGAAAACCAATAATTTACGACCATCTAAACAGAGCCATCTATTGAGAAAATGATGAAACTACACATTTTATTGTGAAATTAAGGCAATTAATATATTGCTGATTTCTGAAAAAACTTGAGTAAAAATGGATTTCATTTTTGGAATTAGCATGCTAAACTTATTCAGAGACAACAGTCATCTGCGAGTCATCCAAACCCATGCTGACTGACTGAAATAATTAAATTCTCGTTCTCTCTCTCTCTCTCTGTATGCTTATACCATGCCTATACCAAGATCCTTTTTCCGTAATCTCTTCTTCTCTCCTCCTCCATGCTTATACCATAATTCTCTCTTTCTCACTTTCTTTCTAAGTTTATACCTTTCCAGTGGCGTGCCCAGTATTTTCGAAAGAAGGGGGGGTACGTATACTTTTTTTCTAGAAGTCACCCCTCAATTTGACATTTTTCCTTTCCTTGCGTTCTTTTAGTAATACTGGGACAAAAGAGGGGTTATGATTCCCACCAACCCAGTCCTCCTTGGACATACCACTGTACCTGTACCTCTCAATAATCCTCGATCTCCATACAATCTCACTTTCCCTCTTCCTATATGCCTGCAGTGGCGTGCCCAAGGGGGAGTTGGTGGGGGTTATAACCTCCGCCCACTTTGGCACAGCATTCCTAAAAAAAACAACGTCAAAGGTAGGAAGCCATGACAAAATGAGGACAGACTACCAAGAAAAAATATACGTAACCCCCTTCCCTTTCGAAAATCCTGGGCACGCCACTGCATGCCTATAGCATAAAATTATTTTCCCATACTCTCCCACCCTCTCTCCTACATGTTTGCAGGATTTCTTCCAAGAAGGGGTTAGCAAGGAACTTTTTTTTTCAAAAATTGCTTGAATTTGAAAGAGAAAGCAGCGTTTCGAAGTAATGGTGACTTTTAACGTTGCAACAAGTAAAACTCCTTACTTTTTTCGGGTAACGGTAACTCTAACTTGTTACCCTTTAAAACGATTGATTGATTGATTGGCGCCATTTTTGGCTTATTTGCGAAGATGGGGATGAGTGATGATATGATGAAATTGACGAATGGACATTAACAAACGTCCATGCCCAGGCCGGGATTCGAACTCGGGACCCCTGGCGTCGCAGCGCGATGTTCTAACCACTCTGCCACGGGGGCTGGTCCTTTATAACGAGTAATTATAAAATTAATTCAGTTTCTTTTTCAGGTAACAAGTAATATAATTAGGAGCTACTTTGTGTAGGTTTCAACAATGATGAACAAAATGAATGTTTGAAAAATTGAAACATAATGTCAATTTTGATGTATTCATTTGTTTTGTATGTAAACATAATGTTTATTGTAATTTAATGTTAATTTTAGATGACCACTAGTAGGAAGTAACGAAAAGTGTTCTTGCAGCCGCAGGGTGCGAAATCATTGAAAACTGGTGGGAGAAGAAAGTTCTTCATCTATAAACCCCCTCCCCCACAAACATACGTGTAAATTATACGATACATATTTGTAATGTTATTAAAAGTAAAAATAAATTACTCAATTAAAAATATATTATTATTATTATTATTACTACTACTATTATTAATTACATAAAGGTAACTAATTTGTTACTTTTATACATATTAGATATGCAACAAGTAGGCGGATAGCCCGTTGCCAAGACACACGACACACCGGCTCGGTCCCCTCGACAGACAAAGACCGGGCGTCGCTGCCTACTAAATATCTTTCTGTTATTAATATATATATGCCACGACTACGCTCAGTTCCTGCGGGGCATGGGACCCCGCATCCCAAAGTTCGGGTAAGGGTCTGTTTCAAGATAATAATATCATCAAAAGTTAAATTTACACTTACATAACCAAGACTTCAAATTATATTAGCCCTTTCTCATGCTTGAACTCCACCGCAATCGCACCCGCATCCCACTGACCAGTGAGGATACGCATACGATTCGCGATTGAAATCAGCATAATCAATTCTGGCGTCCTTTGGATTGATAAGGCCTCCGCCTCACTGACCAGTAACGGCGGGACACCTCTCCAACCAAAAGGAAGTCAGTTAATTTATACTTATTAGGCAAACTTACTTCAAAGAAATACCAAATAACGATTATAAATTTATTTACTAATCCATATATACGTTAGGATAAAAGAAAGTATACAATCTTCAGATCGAGAAAAATTTACAATGCCAAAATTTAATTTCTGTTCAAATAACTTCCGAAAAACATAGACTGAAACTTGCTTTCTCATAAAATACAATCCAGAGAGCTCTCTCTTATATAGATATATATATATCGTCCATATCCCAGCTTAACTTGGTTTCAATAAACAGGTGACAAATTAACAGTAATGATCGACAATTTCCATTAACCAAAACCAAAAGAAAATTACATAAACTTCTTATCCGTAAATATCTATTTGTGCTTCTGTCATATTTTCACTTCAGTATTATGTTCTTTAGAACTCTCGAGGTATACTACCCTCTTCGGGGCCAACCTCCAATAACATTCATAACTAAAGATAAGGGGAGCCTGTCTCTACCCAATTACCAAAGCCATCTCTCGGCCACAAACTACAAATGTTCGCTTGGAATTCCGTAACATAACAGGGGACACTGTCTACCCTCTTTGGCTA
This sequence comes from Lepisma saccharinum, assembly GCF_977018435.1. NCBI lineage: Eukaryota > Metazoa > Arthropoda > Insecta > Zygentoma > Lepismatidae > Lepisma > Lepisma saccharinum. The sequence goes on along the minus strand of NC_139238.1, from coordinate 67,887,817 downwards.
CTTACATTGCAAAAGCAAAACAATAGACTTTTACATAAAACGAATTTCTATAAAAACATTTACTCGACCGGTCACCTATTATAACTGTTTCAAAATTATATCTAACATAAAACCAAAATAAGAAAACCCATTAAACGTTCCGGATACTCAGACTTTAGAAACGGACGTAAAACTATATAAGTTATTAGATTTAAGAGACATCCTCTGACCAGAGGTATGCTCTCGGATTTAAGTATCAAAGAAACAAATTTATTTAAATGAACCTCCTGACCAGGAGAATTCAAAATGATTTAAGAATTAAAACAAATAACTCGACGAGAAGGAAGTATAACTTGAATTTATACCGGAGTCACACTGACCAGTGCCGACTTCGATAGAATTTATGAAACAAAATTTTAAATTATTAAGATTAATTATGTATAAATCAAATTATTTACAAGCCTGCCAAAATCCCCTTTAAGGATCATGCTGACCAGCACAAATCCAGAAAGGTGGCTTACGGAAAACTCAGGACATTGTAGAAGGGAGAGCTGACCAGCCACTCCCCTCACAACGCCTGTGTTCTCCCAGCCCTGGACCTCGACAAGCGATTTAATCACCTAACGATTCCGGAATCTACTGCTATACTGAATTAATCTGCCAGCGAGAACGCTGATATTTATACTTGCGAGATTGCGCAATCCTATTTCTCAACAAAAGATTTCGACAAACTCAAAAGTTATTTTTAGCATCTAACAATTACCCTTTCCAAAAGACATATCCAGAAACACAATGCAAGCTAAACTTATTTACAAACCCACGCAGCGCCGAACGAAAAGAACTCATTGTTGTTAAGGAAGAAAAACAACGCAAGCTTCTACTTGCTTTGCGTTCTTTCTCGTTGGGCCGAAACTGCGTTACAATGTTAACAAAGATAAAAGATAAAAATGTACATTCAAAAGATTAAAACTCCAAATGAATTTATACGAGGGCTATTAAATATTAAAAAGATTTGCCAAAAATTTTTCAATCGTTACAGATATTGCAAAGCAGCTAATTAATTCCTTTACTACCTGGTTAAAGATGTTAATAAATTATGAAATAGTTCAAGTGGTTTTATTATGAATAAGTTTTTATCAAGTTTGTGCTTTATGATAAATCATAGATTTTTGTCTTGCATTTTTGTTTTACTTTTATTGCGCGGATTGATGTAGATTTGTTAACGAGAGAGAATGAATTCGATACTCACAACTACATTAATTTGTGTGTGTTTTCGATATTATTCTTAGTAAAGTATACTTGAAATTAAAAGTAATTGCATATCTTTTGTTTGTTATAACAAAAACTCTCCCCACCGGAAATTTTTGGTGGGGGATTTTTTAGGCCAAGATCGTTGGTGGGGGAAATCCCCCCCAGGATTTCGCACCCTGCTTGCAGGTAATACATTCATCAAGTTCTACGAGGTACTTCTTGTCGAATAAAATAACTGTAATGTACTGTTAATGTTAAAGGTAACTAACTGTCTGCAATTTCAAAAAGGTTAACTGTCTGTAATTGACTTACATTTTGATCAAACTATTCAGTTACTTTTGAGCAAAGTAAATGTAACTGTAACGCAGTAACTATTTACAAAAGCTGAAAGATTCATAAGAAAAGACAAATGCAAGAGGAGATAAAGCAAAAGATAGAAACAACACAGTTTGAAAGTGAATAGAAAGTGAGAGAGAGAGAGAGTTTGTGACATGTTAATTTGATACTTGCAACTTCAAATTCGGAATAATTTGAATGTTTTAAAAGTAGCAGGACCTAGTTTACATTTGCACCCAAGTTTGGAGAAATCTCCGAGCCTTGTATTGGCAACACTGATTATCTTCCTAATGTCTGCACTGAAAAACCATCCCAGCGGTCGGCTTCGGAATTTGGGCTGTGGAATGAAAGGGACTAATGAACCCCCCCAGACCTCGCCACAATAAAGCGTGCCCTGGGAGGAGGCTAGAGAAGCCGAGAACCTCGGCGATTCCTTGAGGGCAGGGGCAAGTGGTCACGCACGTTGCCAATGCTTTCTCCCACGACTACCTGTTGCCTCCAAGCGACGAAGGGAAAAATCACTCTTTGGAGGGAAATTCTGAAAAAGTAAAAAAGAAGAGAACGGATTTGATTTATCGTGATTGTTCAGCTGGCATGTTTCAACAGGTTTTGGTTTTCCTTCATTTCGAGAAACACGGAAATTCTAAATCTCTCCAAGATATTTAAAATTCCTCCTAGAGCATTCGAGAGAATTTGCTATAGTTCAAGCCAGGACATTGCCACTGGATGTGCGAAGGTGGGCCCTAACCCAAATAACATACATGGGAAATATTCCATTCCAATTAGGGTGCATAGGCGTGCACACGGGGGGGGGGGCTGCAAGGAAGGGCAATTGCCCCCTACTAATCATGGACGTCTGTAGATTTTTTCCACGGAGGGACAAGCAGGGTATTTTTCCATGAGGCATATTACCCCGATAACAGTGTTGCCCCCTCAAAAAACACCACTTGAATGTGAAATTATCGCATTAATGTAATTATTATGACTGAAATCAAATTATAAGTGTGAAATATATACTTTTAGCTTGACATTCGATTTCTAAGGGGGAGGTGTGGCCATCCTTGCCCCCCTTCCAGACCTCCATGTACCTCCAACATTATTGTGGTTGAGTGTAAGAAAAGGCATGAGCCTTAATCTCCGCCACAAATAAATAAGACAAATAAATAAATAAATAAATAAATTGTACTGTACTTTCACCTAGAAATATAGTGGAGAAGAATGTTATCGCCGTTATTAAACGATATTATACTCTTAAAGAAAATGAAGTATTCTCAAGCCGATTAAACTTCAAAGCAACTACGGGGGAAAGGGGTGCAGTGGCGCAACCACAGGAATGTTCTTCATCAAATGCACCATTCTATCGCTCATCACCGCGATCAGCCAAGAATGGCAGAAAACGACGTTAAATATAAAAAAAAATCAAATAAAAGCCAAACAAAATTGGATAACAGTTCGCGTATTAAGATTTTTTTTAAAAAAAATGGGTATGTATAAAATAGATAAAGGCTGGAGAGAAAGAGTAACGGAGAAAGTGATGAACAGAAAAAGAAAGGATGGAACATGGAAGAAAGCAAGGAAGTTGGAAAGAAAGATAACTGTACAGCAAAAGAAGAAAACGAAAGAGGACGATGTACAAAGGAAGTAAGAGGATAATATAGGACCGATAGAAATGAGGAAAAAGGAAATAGAAAGGTTGAAGGAGAGAAAGAAACAGAGGGGTGGATAAAGAGAAAGATACAAGGAAAGAACGAAAAGGAGAGAGAAACTTGAAAGAGAAGGAGTTAGAGATACAAGGGTAGGGCCAAAGAGAGAGAGAGATACAAAGGATGAATGATAAAAATAAATAAAGAGAGATGAAAGAGAGAAAGATAGAAATGGAGAAAGATACAAAGGAAGGACGAGAGAGAGAGAGAGAGAGAGAGAGAGATGGACTTAAAGGGGAGAGAGAGAGAGAAAAAAAAAGTGTAGCACCTTCATTCCATCTTGGAAACTGCGACTAAATATTCTTAGTAGCGTCCATCAAAAATGTTCAGGGGCGGCGCCAGGGGGGCGCGAGGGGATGCTTGCTTACTTACTTACTTACTTACTTAGTCGATCCTCTTCTACCGTCAGGCGTAGAGGTTTTGCAAAGAGCTCTCCATCCTTCTCGGTCTCTGGCTAACATTTTTGCCCTGTTGGTATCCAATCCTCTTCTCCTCAAAACTTCTTCCATCCAGCCGTCCCAGGTCTGCCTTGGTCTTCCCTTTGGTCTCTTTCCATCTACTTTAGCTTGCCATATCTTTTTAGGTATCCTTTCTTCACTCATTCTGTGAACATGACCAAACCGCCTCAACTGCGACGCTTCTATTTGTTGTTGTAAAGGTTGGGTCTTAAGGCTCATTCGAATTGTCTGATTCCTTACTCTATCTCGTTTTGTTTTTCCTTCTATTCTTCTTAGGTATCTCATTTCAGTTGCTTGAAGTTTGCTAGAATAATTAGTTGTTAGTGGCCATGATTCACACCCGTAAATTAGTGTAGGTGCATACGTTGTTTTGTAAACTGTCAACTTTGTTTTCTTCGTAATTTCCTTTTTATGCTTGCGCATTCCTTAATTTTCTAATTTTCAGCATCCCCTACGTTCAACTAAAAACGCTAACTCTTAGAGTGTCATATTATGTCATGTCGTCATATTGAGCGCCGAATGTTAAGTACTGAAGTAAGACCGTTAGCCTATTATTGCAACAGGCAAGCACTGAAAGAGATGCCGATACACATACTTCCCTGTACTGGTGGCAGCCTCTATAAAGAGCAGAGGATGTTTTTAATTTCGTCAGCATTGTTGTTATGAATATTTCTTCGTTTGTTTCTTCAAGTGGTCTGCTTGGTTTTCGATAATTGCCTGTAGCTTAATGTGAGTTGTTTATTTTCCTCCTGCTTGTTCTTCCTCGCACTGAAGCAAAAATTTCAGCTGCTTTCAAAGGTAAGGTATCGGGAAATTGTAGTTAATGCGAGTTGTAACGTGAAGGGTTGTTTTCTTGTTAACACGTTCTATGTATTTGTTCCACGTAACATGTCTAGTAAACGTACCATTTCAGGCTTGTTTAAAAAGAAAACTGTTAGGAAGATACCCAATGTTCGCGAAGAAATTTTACAGTTCGTTGTTGGGAATAGTGCGGCAGAAGGGAATTTAACGAAAACGCAGTTGCTGTGCACTTCGCCTTTTGTCCTGAAGTAGCAGACGGAGGGTACTATGTATTTTGTAGTACCTCCATGGGTTACATTGAAAAGGTTCAAAAATTGTTTTTAAAGACAAGGGTAATTTCATTTTGTATTTCACTACATAGTTCAATAAGACTGTAACCTGTATCTGAATGTTTGCACTGTATGACCACTATCTTGGAGTATAAGACTTAATACATATCATCATGGACGTCCAGGGAAAGAGCAAGGGGGCACAGTCTCCCTGGAAAATGGATGTCAATCTAAAGTTATATACTTCACACATATAATTTCATTTCAGTCAGTAATTTATGTTAATCAGAGGCGGCGATTAGGGGTGCAGTTGCTCCTCGCTTTTTGCTAATCTTATCTACCAAGGGAAAGTAAATTGTCCTTCCTCCCATCCCCAGTTTTGGCACCTTGCTTCCCTAGTTTTGAAAGGTTGCATGTGTGTTTCATGTTTTCTTTATTTTCAGCATCCCACCCATGCATGTCCGCAGGATTTTTTCCAAGGAGGGGCAAGGAAGGTATTTATTTCCGAGGGGGACCAACAAGGCACATTTTCCCCAAAAATAGTGTTGTTCCCTAAAAAACATTGCTTAAATTTGAATTTATGGTGTTCATGCAATAATTAACACATATTATTGTGGCTAAAAAGAAATTATATGTGTGAAATACGTAATTTTTGTTTGACTTTCATTTTCCAGGGGGGCCACGGCCCCCACTTGCCCCCGTTTAGAACACCCATGCCCACCCCCTAAATTTCTTTCCGCACCCCCTCAGCACCCCTAGATGATTAATCCTGGCGCCGCCGCTGAAAATGTTCCGTCCATCCTTCGAGAAGAATACGGAAGTGCAGTTTGGTCTCCGGTGCAGATACACTGGCTTACGGGACAACTCCATTGTTGGCATGACAAATTCAGATTCTGATTCAAGATAATTTCCCGAACCTCCATGCGTTGAGAATCGTTTTTCAGATTATTTTTGCAAAATTCAGAAGTATTCTTAAAGTGATATATATCGTGTGATTATGATGAAACTTCCTGCATTGTAATTTCTTTTGTTTTCCCTTCTAAGTTTTTCAAATTTATTTCCAGGGAATATCTTATTTCACTGGTTAAATTAGTCCTCTTCCCCCGCCTGGTAAATGTTTATTTTTCAGGCCATTCTGGGGGAGGGAGACCATAACAATCGTGACGCAAGGCGACGACGCTACCACTACGTCATCGGGAAGGCCCTTGAATAATATATGGATAAAACAGCTTTGTTCCTTACTTAGCGTCAGTGGCGGCGATTGCGTCCAAAACTAGGGGCCAAGGACAGTTTACTTTCCTTGGTATAAGATTTAGCATAGTGTGGCAACTGCCACTGCTTAGGGTACATTGTTGTTAATGTCAATGCATTTTGTTACATTCACAATAAAATGCGATAATTCGGAAAATAGAGTATAGGTATCACGGGGATAGAGTGCTGAGTGGGGCTTGGTTGGACTTTCTCGAGCAGACATGCGACTTTTAAAATAGGCATTTTCAGTGGGGTACGCAGGGGGGGGGGTTACCGGGTTTAAACCCCTCCCCTTGAGCTTTTGAAATCTTATGGGAAATGTTGTAGAAAAAAATAAAAATGGCTAATTTATCACAGTCTAGGATCTGCGACAGTAATAATAATAATAATAGTAATAATTATAATTTGAATTATTATTCCAATGCAGCATGGAGAAAAACAACATTCCAAACACAATCTAAGCGGCCACAAAGTTCAATTTTGCAATTCCTTTGCAAAAAGTCGCGCAGTCTCTCGCGATAATTGTGAAAATTCCTTGCTTCGTCGCAGTGTGCCGACCTTATTGCAAACGTTCTTCCCGGTACTGATTTCACATCCCCTTGTGAACTCTCAAGTGAAGCTGAGTCTACATCCACATCATTAAATAATGTTGAAGAAGTGCTTTGTGAATCACCTAGAAGTGATAAACGTGTTGGAATGTCTATAAACTTATTTTTGAACGAAAACATAGACTCAGTGGAATTTGGCAACATGTATTCTCGCGCCTCATCATCATCCTGGGTGAGTTCCATAGGTAAAGGTATTGTAAATTTCCCCGTGCATATAGCACCGTGCCATGAAGGCACATGTAGCACGTGTAGTGGTTTGCTGGGGCCCACACATTCTCGATCTCGGCCATTTTGCAGGGATGTGATCAGCACCATGCTCCGGCAGCTTTTATCCCCCAGGGTTGCTCTCAGGTACCCATTGATATGAGGCTGGATAAATTCCAACCAATTCCGGGAATCGAACCTGGATCTCCCACGAGGTTGTCAGACTAGACCACCGCGGCTCCTTCAATGAGTTTCATATTTTGATTATTTCAATAAATTTAATATATTTGCTTGTTTTTATGGATTTTCTTCACACTTAGAATGTCTCACCTATCATATACAAATAACAGTGGACTAGACAATTATTTCGTAACAAGAAAACAAAAAAGGTAATTTTGTTCTATTGCTTTCATAAATATATTTATGAAGATCTCTACTACTTAATAATAGTAGTGATATAAGTAGCAACAGCAGCTGCATTAGTAGTATTATTAGTAGTAATTAAACTAATTAATTAATTGTAAGTATTATTAATTAATTAAAGTATAATAAAACAATGGTAATATAAATTTGTAGAAAGTTTTCGAAATAACCCCCCCTCTCTCTTGATGAAATCCTGCGTACACTACTGGGTATTTTAATAAATGTTTACTTTACGGTCCTTCCTTGGATGATTCTTAGAATGAAGTCTTCTTGACATTAATTGAAGCGTTATATTGGTTTAAAACATGTTTTTCTGTTATTGATTAAAATACTGTTTTTCTGTTATTGATTAAAATACTGTTTAAAACATTAAAACGAGTTTTCTTTTTCTTTTTAAAAAACGCAAATGTTACCAACTTTAGTTAGAACTTATTTGTTTGTCCCGTAGACAGTTATGATAAACGAAAACAGTCTGTGTTTTTACTTTATGAAAATGTATCAGCCATGTAGGGCCTCGTTTTATCAGATTGTGGTCTAAGGATTTGGCATAAGCCGGGCTGTAGTTGCCATGATTTTGAACATTCTCTTGTTTGGAGGGAATTTTTAAAAGAAGTAGGGAATTTCTTTACTTCCTTCGAGGGAATTTCTATCGAACAATTGTCACTGAACCAACCAAGGTCTACGTTTCTCCTCCAGCGTGTGAAAGTTGAGGGGGTCGTAGTATTGTACCGCTTCCAGAGTTAATTCTATCCGCTTCTATTGTCCCGTGGCAAATCGACGAGGATATGACACAATGTCTCAGCTGCATGGCAACTTTGGCGAACTGCTCAGTGTTGCCACAATCTGAGGGCATAAATTCCCTTTCCAAAGGGCAAAATATCCCTTTTTAAACCAATTTTTCCCTTTACCTAAAACATTATTATTATTATTATTATTAAATTTGGCTGTGGTAGTAGTAGTAGAGGTGGTAGTAAGTAGTACCAGTAGTAATATTTCCGTTGATCCATGTTCGTACGGAAATATTAAACAAATTAATCACATACATGTCAGCCTCATTGCTTCCTGGTCCTCAGGTTTGAACCCTGTGGTCAGGCATCCACAATCGTGTATCTTCATCATTGCTATTATCCAAAGATGCATAAGAGTGACTTACAATAAATAAAACACAATATAAATAGATACAGGCTTAAACTCAAAGAAGACGTAGACTATATAGAAATATATTTCGTGAAGGTCCGAACAAATTAATTAGATTAAAATATCTAATTTTCTTAACATTGCATGCTTTTTATTACATGAATAGATGGTATAAGAACATATATAGAACATCACATATTTATTAACTAGCTTACGTGTACTCAAGATCGCCAAGGAAATTAATGTCAGATTGATAAACAATTGAATATTTATTGAATAATAAAAAATGATGTAAGATCCAGTTGACGAAAAATAAAGTTCCCGATTAATAGTTTATACATATATGTATGATAATATATAATTATGATAATATATTATCATAAGTAGTAGTGTGCGTACTAGCCTATATCCTTCGAAACAGTATGAGACCAATATATAATAATCGTTGCCTTCCAAGTTCAGAGGAAATAAACAACTATCCATTATAGTACAACAACAAATGCTAAAAATTACATTTCCATTATCTTATTTTTAGTTTTTGGTAAATATTTCGGGGGTTGAGCTCCGGACCTCCTGGACCCCCTAAATACGTCCTTTAACTTTTTGCATTTTTTTACGATGCACAGATATCAAACAGGACAACTTAATCTGCTCTCCTTCGTGGCACCTATGATCCATGTTTTTTCGTGTCAAATGCTTTATAAGAAAATAATTCAAAATGAGAGCTCGTGAATTATCGGAACTTTGGAAATTATTTCAGGCTTTTCGGGATCCCGAACAGTGATTATATTTTTTGTGCGAAAACGTGTCTAAAATTTGTTAGATTTAATAATTTTTATTCCAGAAGTGCAAAAACGATCACTTGAAGAGGGAACGAATAGTGTGTAAAATTCGAGATTTTCACCCGTCGGAAAATTTCGAAAGCTTCCCATCCCGAAACTTGTCCGGAAATGTAATTTTCAGTTCCGAAAGAGAGGATTATACAAGTCCCGATCAAAAATTTTCGTTCCGCACACCCCTAGCCACGGCAGTCAAAATGGTTCTAGTGTCTGTTGTGAAAACGTCCTTTCGTTAAATTTTTTAGACGTGGAATTGCTGTAACTTATAGCCTGTAAGTCACAGAGAGCAGTATTATTTTGTAATAATATATCACCATTCGAATTACATCGTCTTTTCTCAGATATCTCAGTGGTGAGGGGGGGGGCATGATATGTACTAATATTGAGTCTGATGGCTTCAAATTTCCCTGAAATCGTGGTATTTTTCATGGAGTTTCCCTCCCTCATGTGGCAACACTGCCACTGCTTCTCCTCCAGACGCTTAAGTTTTCGAGAAATTGGCGGGAATAAAGAACCCCTCCCCACCTCTCCCTCCCGCCTACTTGTCAGATACGAATCAACGAGGGGAGAGCGCGCGAGGGGTGGGGGAGGGGATAATCTCTCTGGGAAAGCAGGAGGAAGTCGGTGCATTCTTTGCGATCCGACTGCATTATGTGGTCTTGGAATTGGGATCGGGACGAGCTTCATAGAGTCTGGATTTTTGTACCATTGCATAGTTTTCCTTTCCATACGTGTTTAGTGGCATGACCAACGAATATGTCGCTGAATTATATACGAACATATAGCAGAGCACTGGTGTACCAATGCATCTTGCTTCGAAAGAGTGCTTTTTCCCAATCTCTCGAATAAAATTTTCACTCGGGTAAGGCGGATTTCTGACGCCGCCATATCTTTGAACCCTGGTCCCCCTATATTCCGCTTTCCTCAAGGAAAATAAATGACCATGTTAGCCTATATATTTTCAGTTTTAATGACGAGAAATATTTTTTCATGTTACTGTTAACGAACACGTTTATTGCAGGCATGTGTTTATTTACATAACAAAATAGAATAAAAATATCTTCGCTCATGATTTTGCAATATACTTAATTATGTCATGCAGCTTTAACTCTAGCCAACAATAAATTCCAACTCTATTTTAAAACAGATAGCCACGCACTCGGTGTACGTACAGTCTATATCATGGTCTATAGGGGCTATCCACGAGTAAACAAAAACATATCGAACGGCACAATCGATTGTCCAACTGTAGCACAACAACTTCCGGTTCACGGCGGCCGGGTAATTCAAGCGCGTACTTGTGGCATTTCTTCCCGTTTTGTATACCGGATGAAATGGATCATATAAAAGCACTTAACGACGAGGAGAATAAGAGATATCAGGGCAAAGTAGAGGCCTTTGCATGTCAATTGGATGAGCAACTAGGAAGTAATACGGCATTATTCCAAGATGAGATCCATTTGCTGATCGTCGTTTCATTGGCGATATTTGTAGCCTACATATTAAATAGAAAGTAATTTTTCCTACAGAGCGAGAGCGCTTAAATGCATACATTTATGTTTTAAGTGAAAACGTGCGAGATGTACGGACATATAAAAAACGGAAAAAGGAGCTTCTTTTCTTCTTTCTTCAGTCAGGACGAGTCAGAGGGATGCGATAATGCATACTTGCTGGTTTCGTTCTCGTTTGAACGCAGAAATACAAAACGCTCATTGTTATTTTAAGTCAGTTTTCTGCTATTTGTGTTAAACATGACGATGAAGATGAATAATAAACTGGAAAAATTAATGATGGGACAAACACAATGACACACCATTGCCTCACCATGGTGTTCAAACCTAGGACCTCTTCTCCATCAATGTTGATTTGATTGATTGAGTTGGTGTTTTCAGTCCACTTTGTGCACAGTAAGGCTAATCGGGACTGGACCTACAGTTTAAATTGGGATCCGAACCACTATATGCCTCCATCGGGAATCGAACCCGGAACCCCTTGATTACAAGGCGACGAGGCTACCACTGCGCCATCGGGGAGGCACTCTATCTATCAATGTTGAAAAGATTTCCATTGCAAAAGACGAAAATTAATAATAGTACCCGCACTTAATTTTCTGGCTGCACAAAAAAAAATATTTCCTCTGGTTGCACAAAAATGTATTTCCTCTGGTTACACACACACAAAAAAAATCTGGTTACACAAAAATTTAATACAGTTCGTGTGTACTTCAAGAACTTAACGTGTAACCTATCTGGCCATGACCGAGCATCTTTTGAAAGGAAAAGTAATATTTTTGGTCATATCACTAAAACAGAGAAAATCGAGATTTGAATGATTTCTCTTCTACCTTTAACGGAGTGCAAGGGGTGCGGGACGCAAAATTTTTGGTAGGGAAGGAAACAGGACGGGGTATTTTTAAAGCCCTGACGTTCAAAACGGGAAAAATAATGTTATTTCCCGACTAAATTGGGAGATTATAGGAGCGGAAAATATTCAACATTATCCGATACTAAAAAAATGTTAATTATACACACAATTTTACCCTCAGGTGATGATTTATTTTGCATTTCTGGAATAAAAACTGCTAATTTCAATAAATTTCGGACATTTAGTACAAAAAAATGTAGGGAATAAACTACTTTTAAACTATCATTTTTTCCGAAATCTGGATCGGATTTTTTTTTTTTAGGTCCCGACTTTTTGGGTTTTTGCACATCCGTTGTCATTACTGCGCAGTCTACTCCTGCTAATGGTCTTCCAATTTTCACGCCTGACAGCTTGAATTCAATTATTTGGCGCCTAGATCTCGAGGAACTGGATGAAGAGAGATCCATGAAAGATCATTTAGCCCTGATCGTAGTTTACATCCTCCTTGTACACACTCATTCGTTCCTTTCATACATGACACAATCTCAGCTCCCTTTAGCGGCATGTTGTGAGCCTACGAACCGGAAGCTGTTGTGCTACAGGTATGGCGTCCGCGCGAAGGCACTTCCTTCCGGTGGATAGCCCCTATATAGGCTCTGTTCGAGAGGTCCAAAATGCAGGACGAAATACGGTCTTGTCGGAAGTGACGTCACCTAGTGCAGTTCGAAAGCACCAAGTAAACGAGCAATCGAGCCAATAGCTTGCAGCATTCGAGTTTCCAGTCTTCTTTCCTAGACTTCTGCACTCGTTGTTCATTTGTTTCAAATCGTGGAAGTGGAAAGTCAGTCAGATGTTGGTTGTAGTCAGGGACATATTCAAGGAAGCAGTGGGGGGGGGGGGGGGGGGGGGCTTGGGGACTCGAGCCCCCCGAAAGTTTTCGGTTTACATTAGATAAAAATGAGGTTTTTGGTTTCTTGTGGTGTGAAATAAAATAATGTGACGATAATTTAAGGATAGAAATAATTATCGAGGCAAGACGGAGAAGAATGTTCTGTATCCCTATTATTGATAATAGCACGTATCCAAGGTGGGGTACATGGGGCTCGACCACCCCTTTCAGGGTAATTTTCAGTTTACACTACATTTAACACTAATTTAGGGAGAAGAAATATTATCGAGGCAAAACGGAGAATGTTCTATAACCCTATTGTTGATAATATTGCACGTAAACTTTTCTTACGCTTTCGGTGTTGTCGCAGTGAACTTTGAGTACTATGAAAAGATTGGAAGCTGCACAACAAAGGTAGCGCTAGCGCCACATGTAGGACGATTCGTTGTAATTTTTAATCTCTGGAAAGCGCGAGTGGGAACGTTCTTGAATAAGATAAGGAGTCGAACTACTGGCAATACTTACGAATAGTTTTATCTGCGGAACGTTCTAAAATATAATGAGGATATAAATACGCGGCTTCAATTTGCCGGTTGATCTGTACAGAGAATCGGTTAATGAGACTTCAGAGGTAAGTGTGACTTCACACAGTCGATTAGTGATCAGTCAGTGTCCATTAGTAGCTTTATAAGTTCTAATGATTCGAAAATGAAATGGACTAAATACCGTAAGGTAACGAAGTCTACTAGTTCCAGTTTGGGTCGAAAGCTGAAGACATTGACCATAGTGGAACTTCCAGAGCCTCAGTGTAGTGCTAGTTCAGGTGGAGGGCCGAATATATGGAAGGTCTATCTCTAAAGTGAATATTTCAGCAGTACCGGGTATTGGAGTGGTTTATTAAAAAATATATAAGCTGCACAGATCAACTGAAAATCAAAGTTTTCAGTGATGAATTAGTTGTGCCCGGACCAAATTTCGGTTATGCAGTCTGAGAATTTCATGGCATACTTTTGTTTAAGCCTACTGGGTTCAACACACACTCAAACACTTAACTACCTTGAAGGGACAGGCGAAAAGTTCATGAATGTCGAGAAGAGAAAGCAAGATGTTGCATAGACATTTTAGCGGAAATTGCAGACTCTACCAGGACCCAAATCAGAGCTCTGAGCCACAGAGCCACCATTGACTTCTACTGATTTTTAGCTAAAATGTCTACATTGTAGCCTACAGTACATGTCTTGTGTATGACAAATCGTAATATGTTGCCTGTATAACGAACAAGCACATAAAATAAAGGAGAAAGAAAAAAACTGAGGGGCATTCCCACCGGTTGAGGAGACATTTTACTTCTGTAGTCAACACGAGCTGCCGCTTGGAGGTGACGATGACAGTGGCCTACTAAGGGAGATTTCAAACCGTGTCGCCTGAGGATTTCACATGTCGAACGCATGTTTGTGCAGCCTTTTGTGTCGCTACGGTGTGAAACGTTGCTGTTGATTAGCTCATTCCAAACGACATGTATCGTGTGTCCATTCGGTCTGAAATCATCCTAAGTCTTGTAGATCCAAGTCACAAGGATGGAAAATTAGGTGCGAAGGCAGGTGACAGCACCCTAAAGGATAATATTCAAACCTGCAGGAAGAACACACCTTACTTAAGCCTCCAATTCAAAATGATAAAAACTTTTGATGAGGAGATAAAGAGTGGCGTGTCCAGGATTTTCGGAAGGGAGACGGGTTATGCATGTTATTTTTGGTGGTCAGTCCTCATTTTGCCCCATCTTTTTCCGTCTTTGACGTTCTTTTTTTTTTTTTTTTTTTTTTTTAATACTTGTTCAAATGGGCTTATGGCCCCACCAACTGGGCCAACCCTCCTTTGGGCACGTCATTGGAGAAAAATGAGTAAGCTTCTGATCAATTTGGGAGACTGTATTCGAGAAGACTTCCTTTGCTTCGTGCCGGTATATAGCAAGACCGCGGAAGCTGTAACAGACAATTTTGAACACTTTCGATTGCTTAAGCCTGTATATGAACAATTTGGTTGGTTTCGGATTTTATAGAAGGAATGGACACACATATACTCAGATGGTTCCAGGTCCTCCCTGGTGGCGCAGTGGTAGCGTCGTCGCCTTGTAATCAAGGGTCCCGGGTTCGATACCCAGTGGAGGCACCCAGTGGTTCGCATTCCACTTTAAACTGAAGGTCCAGTCCCGATTAGTCTTAGTGTGCATAAAGTGGACTTTAAACACTAATTCAATCATAACTCAGATCGTTTGGGCACTAATGTTAATGCATGGAAACAGAGGAGTCTATTGATAAAAAAGTTCCGGTTTCCCGTTCTGATTAAAATGGCAGCCTTAAACAGTGGCGACGATTTAGGGGATAGTTGATCTCAATTTTTTGCTTCCACACTATCACTATGGCCTCTTAATACCAAGCCTTGTCTAACAAGAGAAAGTAAACTTTCCTTGCACCGCCCCCCTCCCCGTTATGGAACCCAATCGCCTCCACTGGCCTTAAACACAATTGTGAGGTTCTATCTATACCCCTTAAAAAGATGGTGTTAAGCCACCACGAAAGGAATTCCTGGATACGTGCCTGCATACAACAGCTGTATCTATGTAACTACAATCAAATGCCATCACTGACTGCATGCAGCGGTGAGTATCTCAAAATGTTAATTATATATCCTTTTTTAATAAATAATACGTTATTTATAATGTTGATAGGATAGTTTAGGTGGACAGTTTTCTTGGTTACTTGTAATAGCTAACAGACAAGCTTCTCACGAAGACAAGTAGACGCACATGTAACATCTATGGGTGCTCAGGCGTCCAGAGTTTACTATGAAGGGTGCGTGGCTTATTTCGTAAAAAAATAAAAAAAATAAAAAAAAATAAAAAAAAACTTATTTATTTTTACACAAATTGACTCAGCTTGTAATTATTCTACAGTGTTTGCATGATTGATTTTGCATCTTTTATAATTTTAAGTTCAGCTTTAAGTCCTACACACGCACATTAGAAGTTTAATTATAATACTTATCTAATATATTATAGTATGGGTTTGCAGGCGGCCCTTGCTTAAAATTGGTAAATTTAATACTAATCGAATGAGAATTTGCATGCCGTACATGCAAGAAATATTAATACTGTAATGAAAAAAAGAAAGCAGTAGGTAATGGAAAACTAGCCGAATTTCGTATGAGTGACGCACTATAGTAAACAGCATGGGAACTAAGCGTCACTGCTTTGAAGTTGATTATTACACTTTAGACATGAGTATCGCCATCTAATATGCAGGAGCAGATCGCGTGATTCCAATATGCAGAAATCTTGCCTTCAAATATAACCGTTTTTTGTTATTATTACTGTTAGGATGAAACTTGGTTGCAGGAAGGGGGTGCTGACCTCAGTGACGTGCGGTGACGTCGACAGTTGGGGTAGCAGTCAGTGGAGTACTCAGGGGAAGTGCGGGTCACACCCCTTCCCCCTTTGGGGCCCAATATTCCTAAAAAAAGAATGTCAATAACAGGAAAAGATTGCAAAATGATGAATGAGTACTAAAAGAAAGTACACGTAACCCCCACCCAAATTCGAAATAAAAAAAAACGATTTGACTACTAAGCCAGAGATCCTGGGTTCGAATCTCGGCTTGACCATGGGTATTCTTTTTGTGTGTCTCCCTTTCCCTTCATCAAGTTTATCGTATCGTCTTTGCGAGTAGCCAAAAGTGGCGGAGAAGCGAAGTAAAATAAACCAAATCCAGCAATCAATCAATGATTTGATTTCATTTTTGTTACTTAGCGTCGCTTTTTTTCACATTTGGTTAATTGCGAAGATGATGCGATAAAATTAATGACGGGACAAACACAAAGAACACCCATGCCCAGGTCGGGGTACGAACCCGGAACTCCTGTTGTCGTAGCGCGCTGTTATAAAAACTCCCCCACGGTTGGTTGATTTGGTGTTTTAAGTACATGTTATGCACAGAAACAAAACAGGTAACAAACACACTTTTTTGTAGTTTCTTCAATAATATTCATTTGGCCTTTTGAGTTCTGAGATACATTTTTCATTCCAAATTATTTCATTATTCATTGCAGAGTACAACACATAGGATAAGAATGAGCACTCATCACGGGCCTGGATTGTTCATCTATTTCATAATATCATACTCATCCTCATTTTTGCGATAACCAAATGTGGCAGAAAAGTAAAGTAAAATAAACCAAACCAACAACAATATGAACACGCGTTCTCTTGCCCAAATAAATACTACATCCGTATTTATGACTGTCAGAGGTCAAGAGTAGTATATTTAAATAAAACACTACTAAAACGAGAGTGAGAGAGAGCTTGAGCACACATTTGTAATTTAATCATTATATATTCCATAAATGAAAAAAAAAGAAAGAAAGTATAACATTATTGTCTGCACATAGCACGTTCCCATTTCATAAATAATAAAACTACATCCATATTATACATACATATTGTACAACGTGTAAAAGGTTGTGTAAATACAGAGAACATAAGTACTGCAGAAAATTTTACCCTGAATTCTTTAGAGGATTTACAAAAAAAAAATATGAGAAACCAATCCCCTATCTGTCATATAGGAGATAGACTGGGGAACCTGGAAGCCTGGGCTTTCAACCATTGCAGCGGGGAGCGACGGGGCAAGGGAGGTAGAGGTAGAAATCTTCCTCTTTCCTTCGACCGGCCGTTTCTACCTGGAAACTGGTCTGGCGGAAGAAGAGCGAGCTAGGGTATCCAGCCAGTTTGTCCGCGGATCACACCGATGGACGAGAAGCGCGTGGAAAAGAAAGAGTTGCATATGAACTGTGGCTTTAACAAGACAATACATATTGTGATTTGAATATAATTCGAGATGTGAGATTGATTGATCTATCTCTGCTAGACTAGCTACTCCTCAGTGCACGTCACTGGCTGACCTGTAGAGGAAGCACTCTCACGGAAAATAGAGGCGCCTCAGCCCTGTTAGCCTGCACCGATGCAGTTTGTGTCGTCCAATTTAAGAACTGGACACTTTATGCAATCGGGACAACTGCCAGAACGATACAAAGTACTACAATATGGAAGAATCAGGTTTTGAAAGAACTTTCTCATCGTTTTGTCCTTTCTGAGGTAGCAGGATATTGACACAAAGACACTGTCCCATAGATTCCTTCAATTTAACTTATGCTGCTGAGCTGTTGCATTATTAATTCATTCACGGGGCAGTAGATGGCGTGGAGAGCATTTCCAACAGCCACTGAGACGAGATTCCGTAATAGTCTATAAAATCATTGGAAATTGAAAGTACAAAGAACTTCCAAATCCCAGTCATTCAACAATCATATTCCAGACAGGAACCCGCCTGAGGAATCCAGTGTCAGACCTTACCTAAGCTTTACCGGGTTGTCAACGATGTAAACAGGTAAACAGATTGGAACCCAGGAAGAACCGAGAGGTGACTGAGTCAGCATTTGCTTAGCAAAATCAATTACAATCAGTGGCGCGGCGTGACTTTTTCAAAAGTGTTACCGGCTATCAGTACGACAATTATGCCAGCTAGACGTTATCACCCCACCCCTCCCCGGTAAAGAAAACATGTCTTCGAGCTAGCTATTTGTTAATTTGGTTCTTGTCTTGCAATCAGCGCAGTGATTTAGCCACAAACACTCCTAGAAAGAACTACCACTCATGAGACAGTTACCACGAAAATCCAATGAATAGTGGTCGACCTTTGACAATTCTTCACCTGTCTCTGTTTCTTTGCAATTAGGTGCGAAGGGAAAGAAGAAGAATCACACTTTTCTCTGGTCAGTTTGACGTTTGTGTGGTGAGCACTGAGCAGACGACAGAACTCCGCTCCTTCGTGGAAGGGAAGCCCAGCTGTACGTACTACTGTTGCCAACTTAGTGTTTTGGAGTAAGGCTTGTCCAAATCACGAATCACACCCAGGAACTATATTTTCGTCTATTACCTAACTGGTCTCAGTTGTAGTTCAATACAGCCTTGGCTCTGCAGTCTACCTCTAGTTGCTTCACAGAAATGGTATTCCTATTTTATGCGGGATTTAGCTCTCTTCTGCCAATCCGATGTGACAACACTGGCTGATCCGGTGGGTCTGAACGGCAACAGGGCCCCTTAACAGGCATATGAATAACCCCATAACACACTATGCCCCAAAGTCCTTCCCCGCTCTTTCCTTGCATTGGCGCCCTCTTCTCCCTTGTTGCCTCTTCAGGGTAGCGGAACGGCCTCCCTCTTCGCTTCTGTCGGCTGCAGAAAAATGTCCTAGGCAATATCTACTCGACGGCAACGATGTTCATTAACGTATTTAACAATGTTGTCATTTTGTTGAAACAACTTTTTAATTCTTTACATTTTGCTGTTACCTGCGGTAACACCGGCTACATGCAGGATTTGCTTTGAATTGTCATTTCATGCATTTTTTTTTTTTATGATTTATAGTTTGGGGACTTTTATGTGTCATAAAAAAGATAATTTATGTTAATGTGCAATTAGCAACATGTAAATATATGGAATTGGCTACCTTGAAAAAGTGTGACGTAAGATGTTTGTTTCTCTTTTCTGCCACGGATCAGCGCCACTCAAGAAATCTATATAAGAAGCCCGCACAGTTCGCGATATAATGATTACAGACTGTAATATAAATGAAGATGAAGAGGCATATTTACGTTTTAAAACAGGAGACTTAAGTAGGACCTACAATTAAATACTAAATGGGTAAAATAACTTAAGGGCATGCGAGACAGTCTCCGTCCAGCTTTTACCTCGGAGTCAGTGTTGCCAATTTAACTATCTTGAAGCCAGATCTGGCTCTTTCGTGCACTCGTTTGGCTGTGAACCGGGGCGCTCGCCCCCGTGCCTCAGTATGATACCATCATTGGTTCCGGCCCACATAGACCAACTTTTGCCATGATTATACATTTTGCACGTGACGTGATATTGTTATATTGGCTGCATCACCCCATCCCCTCTTATATCCCCAACTACTTTTTTTTTATAGCGTTGTGTTGACGTGAAATTGGCATAATATTGTTATCAGGGAATCCTTTATTTTCGATTTCATACGACCATGACATGGGTGTCGCCGCCGGATCTAGATGGTGAAAACTAAAAATAAATTGTCATCAATTTAGAGTTAACGGTAATAGCAGCGCATCACCCCTTTGACAACTAACATTACTCTAGGAAGCACTTCGTAAATGTAGCTCCTTGAAAGTCAGATTTAACTCCATTAAGGTGAAATTTAGCTCTTTTATGCGCACCAGGTTTGACAATACTGCCAGGAGGCAAGGAGAAATGCATTGGGCATATGGGAGTATTTTTTGATTTGTTATCTTGGGAATATCAAACTTACGATGGAATAGAAAATGATATCAACGGGAAGAGGGCAGTTTGAAGAAGTGATTGTCCAGCAGAAAAGTTGAAACTCAAATTTGATTAGCCGTAACTTGATGCTGAAGTTGATTCCCCATAAGGAATACATGAGATTTCGAAAATATATTCTTATTCGTCATATATTTAAAGGTCGTATCTAGCTTAATAATCAACTTTGAAAAACGCTTCGACCTGCCACATGTGGAGAAATTCATACTCTATTGTACCCCCACGTTTTTCTTCAGTAGCATTGTCCATTCCGACGATATTCAAATAAATGCACACATGATGCGTAACTGTATCTCCTCGCCTTAAATGAGTTATAATTGTGTTGTGAGTTATAGATTGGTGATATCCTAAATGTTCAATATTTCTACAATTAGTTCACAGCACCTGTGTACATCATTTGTTTTTGTCAGTCCACCACCCTTAGAATTTATTGAGAGCTGTAATTTTGTCTAGTCTCATATTTAAGAAATTTGAAAGCAATAGCTCTCAAAAAATAGTCACCCATTATTTTCGATGAGAGCATGTTCTATACCAATACATTTATTTTTACTCCTTAAATATATATATTGTAAATCAAGAGATTTGAACCACGTCACATACAGGTAAAATTTTTGAATTTTCATGCACGGTAATCTGACAAATATAATAATAATAGTTTCTGACTTGACTATTATTATTACTATTATTATTATAACACGAATGGATAAAAGAATGTGATGTAGAAATCAAAATATAACAAATGCATTCATATAGTATATAGCTTTTTTAAAATTATGACCACTAGATATTTTCATTTCATCTCAAAGTACCCTTGAATCTCAATTTTTAAAATTAAATTAAATGCTGTAACTTTATTCTATCTTGTACGTCAACAATCTAAAATTGTTATTTAGATAAAAATTCAAGTACGAGAGGAGAGTGAAAAGTTTTGAGCCTTAAAGGGAAGGAGTGTTTGAGCTACAGTTTCACATCATGATTTCTCTACATAATCACACAATCTCTATATAATCAACTCCCCCCCTTCAGATCAATGCACTTATGCATTCTGTGCTGGAATTTGTTTACAGTCATCTGGTAGAATGATTTGTCCTGAGTGTCACACCACTAAATGACCGCCTTCGTCCGTGTGGAAGTGAATTCTCCATAGCAGGGAAAAGATGAAAATCTGACGGGACAGGTCGGGGGAATAAGGTGGATGGGGAAGTGCGGTGAAGCCACACTGGACCAAAGCAGCCTGTGCAGTGAGGCCTTTCCGACAGAGGTACCGAATCACGGCCCTGTCGGCCACTCTCTTCTCTGACACTTCATTCATTTTCAACCTGACAAAAAAAAATAGAAGAAAACATGCGAATTTCATAAAGGTTCGCACAGGGTGTCCTAAAACTCAAACCTTACATCCTCCAAACTGTTAACTACCTAGCATCGATCCTTCCATATGAGGCTCAAAACTTTTAACTCTCCCCTCGTACTATACATAATGAAGTTAGAAGGTAGATGGTATTTTACATATTGTTAGTTTATTTTAACTTTCTTATTTACTTTTGTATTCTGAACCAGCCGTGACACACACACACACACACAAAATCTCCCTTAACTGTTACAGTTCTCCTTCAACTCCACTAGAATATTTAAATGTTAATTTTCTTCTCTCTCTTTGTCATAAATAATTAATTTTTTATAATTTGAAAATTCACAGAAATTAAAATAAGTTTCATATTAAGTAAAGATGCAGTGTTTTGTCTGTCCCACCCTTGACACAAAATTGTACACTAATAGCAATAAATCTGGGGAAGTATTTTAAGGATAGTTATGTTTAATCAACAGTGCTTATACAGGGTGGCTCAATAAGTCACTTAACACCCCCAGTACAAGGCCACTGCGGCATGGAATTTGAAATTGGCAATGACCAATCGTTATCTGGCCAAGGGGGAACCACATTGACGCCACCCACACGGTCGGCGGCCATCTTGAATTCAACTTCAGAATTTTAAATGGGAAGAGGGTCGTGCGACATATCAAAATGGGCTAGAATTTCACGAGAAATGTAAAGGTGAAGGTTTTTTCGACGTATATTTAACCAGTAAAACGTTATGACTGAATTCTTGTACCAATTTGCTCCTTTTCGAGGTGTTAGAAAAATGCCTTAAAATTTGTTTAGCGCTTCGGTAATGCATCGAGATCAAAGTGACGTCTATGGAGAGACGTTCGCATGCCATTGCACATTATTTTAATCGGATACATCCACTAAGAGCTGTACATTATGAATGGTTGTCGCGAACAATTTACAGTGTGACGCTTCAATTGAATTAAAAGTCCTTCACAGTGACAAGGCTAATGTTTATGTTCATAAGGACGTTCATAAACAGAATATGCGACCCTTGTCATCTGATAAAATAACTTTGGACAGAAACTGGTTCATAACGTTCCCATAAGTGTTCTGGTGTTCCTCAATATTGAAAAAACTGTGTAAAAAGTACCTTCTTCCATAAGCAAGGATGAAAAAAACTGTTTATTTAACAAATCCAAATAGATATGGCATTTAAGGTTCCGTTGATGAAAAATTGACTAACCAATCGTGTTCCACACAGCACGCCACACCATTAACTTACCAACACTAACCATTCAGCTTTGATCTGTCGAAAATGGGCTATCAGATAAAAATCATCGAATATTCTGTTTATGAACGTCCTTATGAACATAAACATTAGCCTTGTCACTGTGAAGGACTTTTAATTCAATGGAAGCGTCACACTGTAAATTGTTCGCGACAACCATTCATAATGCACAGCTCTTCATGGATGTATCCGATTAAAATAATGTGCAATGGCATGCGAACGTCTCTCCATAGACGTCACTTTGATCTCGATGCATTACCGAAGCGCTAAACAAATTTTAAGGCATTTTTCTAACACCTCGAAAAGGAGCAAATTGGTACAAGAATTCAGTCATAACGTTTTACTGGTTAAATATACGTCGAAAAAACCTTCACCTTTACATTTCTCGTGAAATTCTAGCCCATTTTGATATGTCGCACGACCCTCTTCCCATTTAAAATTCTGAAGTTGAATTCAAGATGGCCGCCGACCGTGTGGGTGGCGTCAATGTGGTTCCCCCTTGGCCTGATAACGATTGGTCATCACCATTTCCATGTTGGGCGCTGCAGTGGCCTTGTACTGGGGGTGTTAAGTGACTTATTGAGCCACCCTGTAGATTGATTGATTTAGTTTATTTTACTTCGTGTTTTGTGCCTCTTAGCTAATTTTGCGAAGATGGGGATGAGTGATGAAATGATGAAATTGATGAATGGACATTCACAAACAACCAAGCCCGAGCGGGATTCGAACCCGGGACCCTTGGCGTCGCCGCGCGATGTGCTAATCACTCGGCCACAGGGTCCGGCAACAGTGCTTATAGTTTCATAATTAATTGTACTGAAACTGATAACTTCAAACTGGAGAAGTTAAACTCTTCCAGTGTAAGGGCATGAGGGAGGGTTTCCGCGAGGATCTCCCTTCTGTGGCCGCTGCGAGCACTGTTGCCAACTTAGCTCTTTTGGACCCAGGTCTGGCTTTTTCGTGCACTCATTTGGCTGTGAACTGTGCGCTCGCCCCCCTACCTCACTATGGTGTCATGACTGGCGCTGGCCAACATAGACCAACGTTTTCCATAAATATACATTTTGTAGATGATGTTGTTATAGTGGAACCACGAGCAAAACAACTTGCGCAGACCCGCGGCTCCTGTGCACCGTACCCCCGCGAGTAGGGGAGGGGGAGAGTGGACAATGCTTCCTTATGGCTCGAGGTGGAGAGAAGAAGGGAAAGCTGCGCGGGGACTTCTCTTCCCAAATTTTTTTTCCTTGTGGTCGATCTATATATTGGCTGTGTCACCCCACGCCCCCCCCCCTCCTCCAGATACTTTCTTTTTATAGCGCCGTGGCTGACGGGAAGATGACATAATATTGTTACCCGGGAATACTTTATTTTCGATTTCATACGACCATTGGTGGATTATTGAGACGGTGCAAACTAAGAATAATTTGTCATCACTTTAAGGCTAACTGTAATAGCACCAGCACCCCCCTTTTGACACCTAACATTACCCTGGGAGGCACTTTACCGAGTCTTTGAAAAACCTAGCTCCTTGAAAGTCAGTTTAAATTAGCTATTTTATGCGCATCAGGTTTGGCAACACTGCCAGAAAGCAAGGAGAGATGCATTACGCTGCTTATTTTATTTGTTCT
Organism: Lepisma saccharinum; assembly: GCF_977018435.1. Taxonomy (NCBI): domain Eukaryota; kingdom Metazoa; phylum Arthropoda; class Insecta; order Zygentoma; family Lepismatidae; genus Lepisma; species Lepisma saccharinum. The sequence continues at coordinate 67,863,639 of NC_139238.1, read as the reverse complement.
CTTGGAAATATCAAATTTCCGATGGCATAGAAAAATATTAGCCGTAACTTGAAGTTGAAGTTGTTGCGTTTTTTTTCACATAAGGAATGCATGCGATTCTGAAAATTCTTATTTTTCAATTGTCGTATCTAGCTTAATAATCATCTTTAAAAAACGCTTGCACTTGCAACACGTGGAGAAATCCATACTCTCTTGTACACCTTGATTTTTTTTCAGTAGCTTTACCCATTCCAACGATATTGAAATAAATGCACGCCTGGTGTGAAACTGTCACTCTTCACCTTAATGTTAAAAATGTAGTCTGTGTCTTCCACCCGATACAAGGGAATGCCCCACAAATACATTTCTATGAAATTCATTTTAATGTATCTGAGTTTGTGTTCATTTTAGAGATCACAATTAATACGAAACATATTCATCTGCATCGAATCGTTAATTTCTTGTAAATACGGCGGAAATAAAATCTTTATAAGCAACATGCCTACCCGAAGGCGTAGTGTTAACGTCGGCGCCTTGAAATCAAGGAGTTCCTGCTTCGTTACCCAGTGAAGGCACCCAGTGGTTCGGAACCCACTTTAAACTGTAGGTTTATTCCAATCATGGACACCCTAAGGATTTTTTTCCAGGAATACAATACAATAATTAATTAACATAAGTACACAGGTGGTAAGATGAAACATTGTTACTGTCGTCTAAAGCCCCTATCACACGGAACTGGATTTCTAGTAGGAATACCCTAGTTGGCGCTGAACTAACTTTCTAGGTAGCAATCATGGCCGCCTGGCTGACTGCTTGACTGGTTTGGAGGAATAGGACATGTTCTAATTGCTACTTGCTTTCCTCGACTGGATTCTGTGGAACAGCCAACCAGAGCAAAGTTTCGCCATGTGAAGATAATCTGTGAGTGTGCAAAGGAACGCTTTTGTCTGTGCTTTCCCAGTGTTACTCCAGCAATGTATAACGTATACAGCATGAAAGGCGCGTTGAGTTACACCATCTTTGCTGAGTGCACGGTGTTTACATTTGAAACAACTAAAATATTCTTCCATACGTGTACAGTAAACGTTGTAAAGTATGTATTTAAGCAGCGCCATTGTTTTGTACCTAATAACGTTTTATACGAAACGTTATTCCTCTCGGTTGAATAATCATCGACTTTTAAAAATGTGAAGTGATACATTGTTTACATCTCACGCGGCCGCCATTACAACTTTCCTCGCATGGGAACAAAAGTATATCGACAAGTACGCTGATAAGTATCGTGTGAGGCGAAAACTAGCAAATTGGTAGCCAGTCCAGCGCCAACTAGGGCATACCTACTGGAAAGCCAGTTTCGTGTGATGCGGGCTTAACAATACACAGTGACAACAACACTCACTCAGTCTCACCTCCATTCTCAATGACCATCTGCCAACGCCTGGGGGAGAAGTTCGAGTTCGAGCAGAACTGTTGTGTTTTTGAGTTGAAGAAATCAGTTAGCCAAATTTGAAACCCGGCTTTCCCTTTCCATGAAAGACTTTCTTCTGAACGTGGAGAGAGAGAGAGAGAGAGAGAGAGAGAGAGAGAGAGAGAGAGAGAGAGAGAGAGAGAGAGAGAGAGATAAAGAGAGAGAGAGCGGAAAAGGCGGAAAACGGTTGGCGCAAGGTCAGGGAAATAGGGAGGGTGCTGAAGAGTTTCCCAGCCGAGTTCTTCAATAAGTTCTTTAGTCAATTTGGTCGAATGTGGGCGTGCATTATCATGGAGTAATAACACCTGATGTCCAGCTCGTTGGTCTGCAACAGCGGCGGCAAGTCGTCATTGTTGTTGGCTATACACAACAGCAGGGATCGTTTCGTTTTTTGGAAGCAATTCAAAATCTCACGGTCTTCCTGAACGTGGATCATCAGATAAGTCAAATCGCATTACCAGGGAACCGAGAGAACCATTTCCTTGGCGTACTTTCAGCAATGGCATTAGCACCGTACACAGCACACAGAAAAAACTGGTTTGTTTGGAATTACCAAAAAAGTTTGGTTGAGCTGTTTGGTTATGCTTTTTGTTTCCGATAACCAAATGTTGCTTGTAATTACTAAATAATTTTGTTTAAGAATACCAAAAAATTTGGTCAGACAAAATATGGTACTCGTAAACAAAATGATACATATGTAAGTAAAGAGAAACAAAACGTTTGGTTAAATTTACGTGAGCGTGCTTTCGAATTTGAAATAACGATTGTCCAGTTTCGTCGAACGTAGTATGAAAATCTTTTGTCGAAAATTGAAACTCATGTATATAGATAATTACTCGAAGCGAGTCTTTATGTTGCTGTGTAACCTAATATTCTGAAAAAAAGCTCATATACTTACTTTATACTGAGTTTCCTACCCTGGCCGCTTGATGGTTCTGTCAAAATGTGTACAAGAAACATAAGTTTTTGTACAACAAATAGTAGTACGTTTGATTGTAATCATAGTGAAAAATTGTGCTTTAACATTCTTCGAAAGATATGTGAACATCAAAGCTACAAATTAAAGAAGAAAATGTACTGCAGTGAATAAAAGTGAATCTCCCATGAGCAACCTTTTGATTCTGGACTATATAAGTAGAAGGTAAGTGTGCCACAGAACATCAAGGTATAGGTAATCGTAAGTCGGTCTCTCTTGTGTCACGCATCGTGGGCCAATTATTCCAGGTGGAAGCCGTAAGTCTGGAACGGACAAACGGTACCAATTGTGCCTATACGGTGGTTAGGTGATTGCGAGGAACCTTTTTGGTTGAACACGTTGAGTGGAGCAGACATACGGCTTGCACTATTTTTTGAAACTGTTTTCCCTTACTACCTTCATCCTTCCTCTTCTTTTGTCTTGGGCTCTACAATTAGTTTGGAATTTGGATTCGCTTCTTTGGATTGAGTTGTCAGTTGGTTTGAGTTTGTGCCTCTTTCCCATAGGATTTGCGTTTCTCCTATTGGATCATATAAACAACTCACGGTTGTGGTCTTCTGATATGCATCATGGTCTTCCTGCAACGCTGCTACGACAGCGAGAAGGGGTGAAAACCTTCACCGGAGGTACTAAACTGACGGACGGTCCAAACTCCGAGACGATGCTCGATTCACGAAGTACCAATGATCCAATACAAACGTCCAGCTATTCCACAAAACACCGACGTCGCAGTTCCTATGAAGGATTACCTCTACCTCAACGTCAACGATCTAGATCACCAATTAAACGAGATACAGGAAATACAGCTCATGCAACCCAACTAAAATCCAAACAACAGGATAACAGCTTATACAACTTCCTGCTCACCAATTACGACACCAAATTCAATACAGCAAAACATGTGTTCCAACAAACATCTAAGTATGTACCAAGGGCACAAATTGCACAAATACTGTTCACCCGTAATGGCATCATATTGAAATCACCAGATCCAGACTTTGCAAAACTAATTAGAAACAAAGCTTCTTTTGAAATCTATGGAGCCAAAGCAAACATCCAAACACTAAATGCTTCCATTCAAAAACAACCACCACCACCACATAAATCCCCACTACTATCAGTTGTCATCAGGGGTGTAGAACCTAGTCTAACAGACGAAGAGATTTTTGAGGAACTGGAATGCGAACGTGTACAAATCAGCAAATGTATCCGTATTCGCAATAACAACGGACCCACATACATGGTGCGGGTCCTAACAGACTCACAAAATGCTGTAGACACCCTACTACACAGTGGAGCATACATATACAGACGCAGGTACAAAGTTGAACCATCCCGTTCTCAACAACCTCTTCCATTGCGGTGCGAAAAATGCCAACAGTATAACAAGCACACTACCGCTGCATGTCCAAACCGAGATAAATGCGGATACTGTTCAGGACCCCATTCAACCAGAGAATGTCAAAACCAAACTGCTGCACCAAAATGTGTCACATGTACGGAAAACCATCCTACATACAGTTACAAATGCAAAGCCAAGCCAGATGCAATACCTGAACACCCTGATCTAACAGTTCCCTTGCGCACCAATGACACTGCTACAGAACCTGACAATTCACTACGACATCCAGTAACAGTGGAAGATCTAATACGTTTCTTCACCCTGACTCTCCAAAATGTGCACCCATTTTTAAGAACGCACATATTAACCCAAGTAACGGCATCTGCAAAAACAATTTTCAACTTGCAACTCCATGCAACATACTCTGGTCCTCATGTGCATTTCCACATATCCCACTTGGAAACTGCGGTTTAAGGTTTTGAATATGGCAGTACGGAATATGTATAATTTTCTATTTTTAAATATCCGATCCGTTTCTAAACGAAAAGCTTTATTGCAACACCTGCTTTTGGAAGAATCTGTTCACTGCTTTGCGCTAAACGAAACCTATCTTGCTCCAAAAATGATCTGTCATATTCCACCATACAACATCTTACGCCACGATGGTCCGCCGGGCTTAAGAGTAAACGGCGGCACAGCAATTGGAGTAGATAGAAAATTACCATATCGAACAGTTACCTTCCCACCACACTTCCACTTGCCAGAACATACTGCTAGTACCATCTACTTTCCATCCCGGGTCGTTACATTTGCTACCATCTATGTAAGACCAGGGGAAACTATTCCATACCAATTCTTTCAACATATCCAAACCCTTAGCAAACATTATATCATAGCAGCGGACATCAATTATCATAGTCGAACCATGCAAGACAAAACAAACTTTTTACAATTTCTGGACCAAAACACTACAGCAGAATTCCATGTACTGCCCAGAGCCACACGTCCCATAAGTAACACTACCCCTGACGTTGTTATAACATCAACATCTCTAAGTGCCTGCTTGAACATATCTGTGCTGGATTCCATCCGCAGTGACCATGACCCAGTGAGAATTACCTTAAATCTTAGTAACCGCAATAAGAGCAGTACAATACAACCTCGAAAAATCTGGTGTTACAACAAAGCGAACTGGGAGGCTTATAGTGGAAAGCTACAGAATGCTTTTTCTCACCCGCATCCAGAACCAAACAATTCAGAGGAACTCGATACGGCGGTGGAACATCTTACTGCTCAGATTACCAGTGCGGCAACCACTAACATACCTACGACGACTCTCAATAGTTACAAACCAAAGCTACCTCCGCAATATCTTCACCTAATCACAGCATCACGACGAGCATACAGGGACTACCTCCAGACCAGAAATCCCGAATCCCTTAACTTACACCGTCAATGGCTGCGTACAGTTCATAACTATATAAAAGCTTATAAACAACGTCGATGGATTGAAACGTGCAACCAATTGAGTGACGAAAGCCATCCCACAAAATACTGGAAACGTTTCAAGGTGCTCACTGGACAATCCAGTAGTACTCCTTATCCGATAACAATCAAGGACGCAGCTCTAAACACAGACACTGAAAAAGCTTATGCCTTCGCAAATGTCTTGCAAGACACTTTCACTCCAACACCACAACTAGCTCCAAATCTCCGCCTCCAGAACAAAATTGACAGAGTCACAAACCCCAATAACAGGCAACTGCAACCCAGTAATACGCACACTATTGATCCTACAAATTCTCTAACTGTTCCTATCACAACAGACGATATTATCAATACTGTGCGTAGGAAGAGAAACACTGCTCCCGGATTGGACAATATCACATACGTATTGATTAAACAGGCCCCGCTTGCATTGCTGTCCTTTCTGGCCATTATCTACAATTTTATCCTCCGAACAGGACACTACCCGACAGACTGGAAGATTTAAAAGGTTCTAATGTTCCCAAAACCAAACAAAGATAGTACCAACCCAACAAACTATCGACCTATTCAGCTCACATCAACCTTTAGCAAAATATTCGAACGCATCATTGTTCGACGCATACACATGCACTTACAAGCACACAGTTTACTTTAGACCTCAACACAGTGTCCTTGATAATTTATTAAAACTAACGACTCGCATCACAAATCATTTCAACACATCCAAACCATCCTGTCTAGTACTATTCGACCTGGAGAAAGCATTTGACAAAGTATGGCATACTGGGCTCATCTACAAGCTCCATAAATTCCACCTACCGCTTTCCTATGTCAGATTAGTACACAGCTTCCTAACAAATAGGGTCGCCTATGTCACTGTAAATGGAGCAATGTCATACCCCATTTTCCCTTACTCTGGCGTTCCACAGGGTGCTGCTTTATCACCATTACTCTACATACTATACGTTGCCGATATGCCAAAACCCCCACAAGTTTCTATCTACCAATTCGCTGACGACACCGCATTTCTCGCCTGTTGTTCAACCATCCAAGCTATAAACAAAACTCTCCAACCAGCTATAAACTCCTTCCAAAGATGGTGTGACACATGGCGTCTCACAATAAATGCTCTCAAAACGCAAGCATTGGTTTTTCTACAGACAGGCTGTCGCTCGAAGATCCAAAGGAACCCAACATTATTAAACATCAAAATACGGGGAACGCCAATTCTGCCTGCCACCACTGCAAAATACCTAGGAGTCATATTTGACTCCAAGCTAACATGGAAACCTCAATTGCTCAACATCGTCCAAAAAGCTACAAATCGTCTGAGCTTGCTCAAACGGCTAATTGGAACATCCTGGGGACTCAACTCCCAGGTTGTCCTACATACCTATAAGGCTTTCCTTCGACCAGCAATAATTTACGGCCACACTGCATGGATATCAGCGCCAGACTCATTCTATCACAAACTACAAGTTCTGGAAAGACATGCTCTTCGTTTGGCCTTCAGAGTAGTCCTACCAAGTCCTACACGACTACTGTACGAGCGAATAACCTTCCCGGAAATCACAACCCACATCGAAGCCATCCGTCACAAATATATAACTGGTCGAATGAACTCGCACCATCCACAACTTCTCAGCACAATGTACGAAGATGCTCTACACGACTGCCTTCCCACTTACCACTGCACACCATTACAGCATCTCTTAACCATGTATACCTTCCTGATAGATCCACAGCATCCTGATTATCAGCTGTATATAATCCATCATCCTCCGGAACTACGGCACGTGATATATCCAACACATGCCGCACCATAGCAATTATTACTTTCCTAACAAGTAATTTTCCCACTACTGAATAAATAACATCTAAGTGAACTACCCCCAGAATAAGTAAATCTGTACCACTTCAATACTGAAAACACACTTAGACCATCACCTTGCAAGGGAAAACATTTATGAAAACAATGCACTTACCAAAGAGAAGGTGTAGCCTTCTAAATGGAAAACGAGGAAAAAAAAAAAAAGTGCCACAGAAGCCAACGCCGAAGACGCAACCCCAAAAGAAGCAGTGCCAAAGGCAAACAACCCAAGAAACAGCACTCGTCCGCCGACCATCAACCTCTACGGCATCCAGAACCGCTTCACCTTCGTGGAAACCCTCGTCCGGAAGGTGAATAAGTACCCAACCGTCAGACAGACCTCCGAAGGCATGAGACTCGACTTCAAGACAGCAGCCGCCTTCGACAAGGCAATAGAATAGAAGCGGAAGTTACAGTATGCAGTCGGCGTCTCACGGGAACCACGTCCCATAAAAGTCGTCCTCCGGCATCTACCAATGGATTTTAACACGGAGCTCATCAAGGAAGACCTACAGTCGAAACATTACCCAGTGGAGGAGGTCAAGCAGATGACAAAGAAGGGCCAGCCAGGAGGAAAGAGAGTCCCCATCCCCCTCTTCCTCGTAACAATAAGAAGAGCACCAGGTGTAGCCGACATCTATGAAGAGAAATTCATCCGCAACCACAGCTGCAAAGTCGAGTCCTACAAGGGCACTGGAATCCTACAGTGCTGGAAGCTGGAGATGCCAGAGACTCGGACACACAGACAAAGCGTGCGAAGCCACCCCCAGATGTGTACGATGCGCCGGCCCGCATAAAGCCATGAACTGCACAAAACCAAACAGAGAGGACCTCTGCACATGTGCAAATTGCCAAGGACCTCATCCTGCCAACTTCAGAGGATGTCGCATTTTCTCCAAAGTCATCCAGGGGAAAACCTTCGCCGATGCCGCATGGAAGGGAGAAAACGGAACACACCCAGCCCGATGTTCCACACCGAAACCAAAGCAGCCGACACCAGAGCAACCGCCACTCGGTCCCTCGACCAGCCGGCCGACAACGCAAGGGGAGCGACCACCACCTCAGCGCCGCCAAGCGGGCACCAGCCACAAGACTCCCGCCGGTCCGCGCTCGGAGACGACCCTTGCCCAGCCCGCAAAGTACAGGGGCACCGGCATATTACAATGCTGGAAGTGCCAGAGGCTCGGGCACGCGGCCAGATCGTGCGAAGCAAACCCAAGGTGCGTACGATGCGCCAGTCCACACCGAGCCCGCGACTGCGCGAAACCGAACAGAGAAGACCCTTGTCTCTGCGCAAACTGCCAAGGGGCCCATCCAGCAAACTTCCGGGGTTGCAGAATCTTTTCCAACATCACCAAAGGGAAGACGTTCGCAGACGCTGCACGAAGTCCGGAAGCAGCCCCTGCAGGACAGCCAAGAACCCAACAGCACGCACCAACAGCCGGGGACAGACAGCAAACAGCCAACATCCAGCAGCAGACGGCAGCAGCAGGCATCTTAGCCGACAACAGAAGACAGACAGCCGAAATCCCAGCCCACACGTCGGCAGGGACGCCAGCAAGGCAGCCACCACAGCACACCAGACCACAACAACAGTACCAGCCAGCGTGGAAACAACACTCCAGAGAACCACGGCAAGAAGCAACTGCACCAAGACACGACCCGCGAAGACACCAACCCTCAACAGAACAGGAAGACGATGATATCCTAAGAACATTCATCTCCGCCTTCAACAGAACCAGTCTCACCAGGATGCTACCGCACATCATGCGAGCAGCAGAAAAACTCAGGGCAGCGAGGGACTCCTTCGACAAACTCGCCGCCATTACCATCATGATCGCCGACCTGACTCAAGATGGCTGCTTCCCATAGATGCCACATCAAACGCCACCTGCGCATTGCGTCCTTCAACGCTAATGACGTAAAACTACAAAAGATGGAACTACAAAACTATCTACACAAAGAAAAAATCGACATCTTGTGCATACAAGAGACCTTCTTAAAACCGAAGCACCGGTTCCAGCTGCGGAACTACAAGACGTACAGAGGGGACAGGCTACATGCACCAAGGGGAGGAGTGGCCATCCTGGTCAACCGATCCATCCCAACCGAAGAAGCTACAATACCAGCACTGCAACAAATAGAAGCAATCGCAATTAGGATACTCACCCAGGGGACCCCTATTGTGATTGTCTCCGCCTACAAACCTCCAGACCACAGGATAGAAGAGCAGGACATCCAAATACTAGAAGCACTCAGCCGACACCTCATAATAACAGGAGATCTGAATGCTAAACACCGCAGCTGGAACTCCAGACAAAACAATGTAGCAGGCAACACACTAGCAAGAATCCTACCAACAACCGAACTGCAAATTGACGCGCCGCTAGACCCCACCCACTATCCAGCCAGGGGGGAACCAGATGTCTTAGACGTACTCCTCTACAAGGGATGTGGAATAACCACAGCACCATACGCCGATATGGCGCTCGAATCAGACCACGTTCCGATCCTGTTCGAGGCGTCACATCAGGTCGTCACCCACAGTGCACCAGCAGAACCACCACCTCCAATCAACTGGGATGCCTATACAAGGCACCTCAACGAACTAGCAGACCCCAGGATGCCGCTTCAGACACCCCAGCAAATAGACAGCGCAGTCACAAACTTAACCACGCACATGAAGGACGCAATGCGCAACGCCCGACAACAGAGGGAAGAGAACAATAGAGACAGACACACCGACGACGCCTACCTGAACTTCCTGTTAGCCGCCAAAAGAAGGATCAGAAGACAATGGAACGCCACTAGAGATCCAAGAACCAAACAGCTCTATAACGAACTATCCAGACGAACAAAACGCAGACTACAACAGATAATCAGCCTACAGTGGGAAAAACGATTCTCAGAAGTCCAGGAAAAAGACAGAAACTTCTGGAAAATCATCAGGCAAGCCACCAGACCACCACCGGATTCGTACACAACAGTACTTCAGGGACCAGCAGGACTTGAAGTTGAACCGCAAAACCAGGCAAATCTATTTGCAAGACATCTCCAAGCAGTCTTCTCGCCAAACCCACTACCACAGCCCCCGGATCCACACCATGCAGCAGTCGAAGCCACCGTAAATCAACTCAGGAACGCTCCACTTCGTGACCGCCCACGGCTCGCAACACCACGAGAAATCGCCGGATACATCCGCAAACTCTCACAGAACAGCGCCCCAGGGCTAGACGGCATTCCCCCGATGGCCCTAAAACGAGCTCCCCGGAAAGCGGTAGTTGCGCTGACGAGAATTACCAACGCCATCCTCCTGACAGCTCATTACCCAGAGCAGTGGAAGACATCGAGCGTCACGATGATCCCCAAACACGGAAAAAACCCAAGAGAACCGACAAGTTATCGCCCAATTAGCCTCCTTTCTCACCTGAGTAAGGTGTGCGAAAGGGCGATAAAGAGCAGACTCCAAGAACTGACCATGGAAAGAAACATCATTCCATATTTCCAATTCGGCTTCCGACCTGGACACTCAACAACCCTGCAGTTAACCCGGGTGGTGGATCACGTGACGGCCATGAGGGCAAGAAGACACTACATTTTAGGTGTCTTCTTAGACATCCAAAACGCTTTCGACAAGGTCTGGCAGGAGGGAATCACCTACAGACTACACAACTACCACTTCCCGGACTGCTACGTCCGACTCATAGACTGCTACCTACGAAACAGAAGCTATATCGTGAAACATAAGGGTGCAAAAGCAGCACCGAGAAGAATACACGCAGGAGTACCGCAAGGCTCGGTCCTTGCCCCCCCTGCTCTACGCCATATACACGGCTGACGTCCCAGTACAACGAACAACCTTCCCTGCAGTGTTCGCTGATGACACTGCATTCTTCGTGTCACATCGTGACCTCGACGTGTGCTACGACAGAATGCAGGCCCAACTACAAACATACCAGGACTGGACCAGAAGATGGAGAGTACAACCCAACCCCACCAAGAGCGAGGCAGTCATCTTTGGAGCCCGGAGAGTACACAGACAGCGAAGACTACTCCTGCTTGAGGACGAAATCCCCCACAAGGCCACCACAAAATATCTGGGACTAAACCTGGACAAAGGCTTAACATTCAGGCGCCATGTGGAAGAGATCAGCCAAAAAGCAGGAAACGAACTTGGAGGACTATACGCAGTACTCCGGGCGTACTCGCTCTCACTGGAAACCAGGCTGCACGTTTACCAGACATGCATTCGGCCAGCACTACTATACGCCATCCCGGCTTGGCATCAAGTCGCACCTACGACGTTCAACAAGTTGCAGATAGTACAAAACAGAGCAGCCAGGACCATCAGCGGCCACAGCAGGGACACAAGGATCATCCAGATACACGAGGACCTGAATCTACAATTCCTAAGACACCAGGCGGTAAGACAGACTCAAACCTTTTGGACTGACATTCATTTTCACGACAACCCCGCTGTACGCAGCATTGGACAGACTCCCATTCTAAGGTGGAAACACCGCACACCCAGACCAGACGACCCTAGAAATCGACAAAGAGACGAACCACTGCTCGACTAACCTACTATCCTACAAAAGCAGAACCCTGCCTCCACCATTCTACTTCTAATCCCCTTGCCTCAAATACCTTACATGAGTAACTTTCCCTCAAATTCCTTCAACACCTCGTAACATCCATAATACAACCTCCCGCCCTCGAAATGAAGTGTACCTAACAACCACCCACCACTATTTACCCTTCATTATTTACCTTCACCACTGCACGGCTCGTGCAACAAAAACCTTCCACGCCGGCTGAGGGAGCAAACAACAACAACCCCAAGCAAACCGCCACTACGCTCAGCCTCCAAGGAGGCCCCACCTCTCCTTTTTGAGGTAGAAAACCTCAAAGCTCAACGCTCCTGTCAAGCTAAGGAGCAAATTTTCCTTCCACTCCCAAGAACACACCCGCTGTTGCAGTTGCAGCAGGAATACAACTCACCCCACCTAACAAAAGATAACTTACCTGTCCTACCTAGCACCTACCCCCCTAGAAAAGCCGAGTCCTACGGGACGATACTTACACCCCTCCTAACCTATATGAATGATGATGATGATGAAACGGAACAGGAAGGAGCGCGGCGGCTCTTCCCCCCGGACCATCAAGAAGTACAGAAACTCGCTCGGCGCCGAACAACGCAGGTCCCCAACGACAGCAGTCCACCAACCAGGGCGAAGATGACCTCTTGCGCACATTCATCGCCGCTTTCACGGGAGCCAACCTAACAAGAATGCTGCCACATATTCTACGGGCAGCAGGAAAACTGAGAACAGCAAAAGATGGAATCGACAAACTGGCTGCCATAACAGTAATGATTGCCGACCTTCACGAAGATGGCTGCCTCAAATAGAAGCAGGATACACCGTCAGCTACGGATTGCGACTTTTAACGCAAATAACATCAAGAAACAGAAGCTGGAACTGCAAAACTACCTACAGACAAACAAAATAGTCGTCATCTGTCTGCAAGAAACTTTTCTAAAACCAAGACACAGATTCCGGATAAGAAACTTCACAACCTACAGAAATGACAGACTCCATGCACCACGGGGAGGAGTGGCGATCCTCGTAAACAAGAACATACCAAGAGAAGAGGTCGAGATTCCACCACTTCAGGGAATGGAGGCTATTGCCATACGGATCCTCACGCCGAGGTCCCCGTTGGTAGTAGTATCCTGTTACAAGCCGCCAGACAACAGAATGGAGGAGCAAGACGTAATCACCCTGGAGAACCTCAGCAGCAAAATTATCATCGCAGGAGACCTAAACGCAAAACACAGAACCTGGAACTCGAGAAGAAATAACATAGCAGGAAACGAACTGGAAAGAATTCTACCCGGAACCGGACTACAGATCAACGCACCCCTAGACCCGACGCACTACCCACTCAGAGGGGAGCCAGATGTACTAGACGTCCTTCTACATGCAGGTTGCGGCATCTCAATTCCACCTTTCGCAGACGTGGCCCTCTCATCGGACCACGTCCCAGTCCAGTTCCAAGTGGAGCACCACGTTATAACGCATACAGCACCGCCAGCCTCACCCACAACAGTCAACTGGGACGCCTACACCGAGCACCTGAATCAATTAGTCGACCCCAGGATGCCGCTACATACACCGAGAGAGATAGACAATGCCATCTTTAACCTTACCACTCAATTGAACGACGCAATGAGAACCGCCCGGCAACAAGCAGACGGAAGACGCCCGACACCCGACATCTACCTGGACTTTCTCCTCGCAGCCAAACGGAGATTCCGAAAGCACTGGAACGCCACGCGGGACCCGAGAAGCAAGCAAGTATACAACGACATGACGCGCCGAATAAAAAGACGCCTGCAAAGTAACATCTCAGAACAATGGGAGAGAAGATTCGCTGCAGTGGAGGAAAAAAGTGGAGAATTCTGGAAGATGATAAGGCAATCGACCCGCCCTCCACCGGATTCCTACACCACAGTACTTCACGGCCCGAACGGACTGGAAGTAAACCCGAAGAAGCAAGCTGACATCTTTGCCAGACACCTCTCAGAAGTATTCCAACCAAATCCACCACCACACCAACCGGACCGCCACCACGGGATAGTGGAAGCAGCCGTGCGCCAATTTCGACGAGCCCCTATAGAAGACTGCTCCAGGCTCGCAAATCCACGCGAAATAGTGGGCTACATAAAGCGTATATCCAAGAACAGCGCTCCAGGACTAGACGGGCTTCCACCACTAGCATTAAAACGAGCCCCCCGGAAAGCGGTAGTCGCTCTCGCACGCATCATCAACGCCGTAAGGCTAGCAGGCCACTTCCCAGGCCAATGGAAGACCTCAAACGTCACGATGATCCCCAAACCCGGGAAAAATCCAAAACTACTAACCAGCTACCGCCCGATTAGCCTCCTTTCTCATTTGAGCAAGGTGTGCGAAAGGGCAATTAAGAAGAGAATGCAGGAAACAACTCAGGAAAGGAACCTTCTCCCGTACTTTCAATTCGGATTCCGGCCAGAACACTCCACCACAGCACAGCTTATCCGGGTTGTGGATCACGTGGCGACGATGAGAACCAGACGTCATTACATCCTCGGAACGTTCCTGGACATTCAAAGCGCATTCGATAAAGTGTGGCATGAAGGCATGATCTTCCGACTACACGAGTACCGCTTTCCGACTCACATAATCAAACTGATCGCCAGCTACCTTACAAACAGAAGTTTCATTGTGAAACACAAAGGACAAACTGCAGCGCCAAGGAGGATCCACGCAGGGGTACCGCAAGGCTCCGTCCTTGCCCCCCTGCTCTACGCCCTATACACGGCGGATATTCCAGTGCAGAGACACATCTTCCCAGCTGTATTCGCATATGACACCGCCTTTCTAACGTCGCACAGGGACCTTGACGTGTGCTATAACAGGATGCGACAGCAACTACAAGCATACGAAGACTGGACAAGGAGGTGGCGGATCCAACCAAACCCAAAAAAAGCGAAGCTGTGACCTTTGGCGCCCGAAGACACAACCCACAGAGAAGACTAACCCTCCTGGGAGAAGAAATTCCACACAAGCAAGCAACGAAGTACCTAGGATTGACACTGGACAGACGGTTAACTTTCAAAAGGCACGTGGAAGACATCAGTCAAAGGGCGGGGGCCAGACTGGCAGGCCTATACGCTGTTCTCCGAGCACACTCCCTTACTATGGAAACCAGGCTCCATGTATACAATGCTTACATAAAACCTATACTGCTCTACGCCATCCCCGCCTGGCATCAAGTTGCACCGATCACTTTCCAGAAGCTCCAAGTCCTGCAGAACCGAGCGGCCAGGATCATCAGCGGGCACAGCAGATACACCCGGATAACGCAGTTCCATGAAGACTTGAACCTCCAGACGGTAAGACCCCGCTGTACGCAGCATTGGACAACTTCCCAGACACACCGCACCCCGAGACCCGACGACCCTAAAAACCCGCTACCCGACAACCCATAAACCCGACGAAATGACGAAACACCCCTTCCAAACCTCAGCTACACTCCCTGAACCACCTATTCTACCTTATGTATTCATTATGCATTAATCATGTCCTACATTATTTACCTTGTTTTAAACCTTGTTTATTTCCCTTGTTATTTTCCTTGTTTTGCCTTGTAATTACGTATATTTTCCCATTATACTATATATTTTTCCCATTATACTATATATTTTTCCCATTATACTATATTATTACCCTGTATATCCATGTATATCAATGCAACACCCTACAACCAAACAACCAACTTTTCCCCATCGCCGAGCAATCCTTCAAGCTCTAACCACTACACCACCCCAAAGGCCGAGGGAGCAACCCACAAGATCACAACATCGCCCCAAGTATCCTCCAAGGAGGAATCAGCAGAAGAAGGGAAGAAAATTCCAACAAACCAGCCCCAACCATGGAAAAAAGGGGCAAAATCTACCACCTTTCCTTACATATTTCTCCTGTTGCAGTTGCAGGAAGGAAACCAAAACTACCTGAAACCCAGAAACAACCTTGACCTTTACCAACACTCCTCATCAAAAGAAAAGTCAGGTCCTACGGGACGAAACTTCAACCCTTTAAATCCATAAGACTTGCCATGTCATGCCATGCCGCAGAAAAAACAAACACGCTCCAAAATCGGTTAATTCACGTGAACTTTCTATTCTGTATGTGTATTTTCAGATCAGTTATTTTCTACGAACTATCCACCCTAGCTAAATTACAACATAAGTAATTATGAATAAATTATTTAACAAATCGTTTGGTAATTTTGACTAAATTATTTAGTTTTCCTAAACAAATGGGCTACATTTTGTTAGATTTACCAAAATAATATTTGGTTTTCGTAACCAAAAAATTGTTTACGACAAACAAATAGAACTTGACCAAATCTTTTGGCACTGGTGAACAATTGTTTGGTTGATGCCTATTTAAACAAACGATTTGTTCACCACTACCATTTTTTTGGTTAATCCAAACAAACATTTTTCTCTGTGCACAAATTGTTTTCGCTGCTCCTGCTGCACTTGATCCTCGGTTAAACTCGAAGAGCAGAATGTGCCGGAAATGTTCAACTTTGTCTACTTGACACCATAGGCGTAGCTAGAACTTTATATTTGGGTGTGCACAAAGAAAAAAAATGCTGCCTTGTACCTTTTTAATAGCATATTTTGCAACACAATCACTTGGCTCTTTAACTGCACTGATGTTTGTAAAGGAATATAAATTCACTAAATGACAGTGTCGAAAATTTCTGAATATATGTAGTAGAACTAATGAAATTGCATAGAAATTACACACACACACACAAAATGTTCATAAATGTTACATACAAATACATCAAAATACACGTCATCTATAACAAGAGACGTCTGTCAAAAGGTACAATGTTCTTAAACTCATCAATAACTTCATTTACATCAATAGATTAAGCTTTTTCCTGTTCCACAAATAGCAAGAGCAGGGCTTCCAATCTATCCTGCTTCTGAGTTGCTCTTAATTTAGTTTTAACTTGGGTAAGCTTGGAGAAAGCTCTCTCACATGTGCAGCTTGTGGCAGGTATAGAAGAAAGGTGCTGCAGTACAGAGTAGAATGCAGTAAATATCTTCTTTCTCCAATGACATCAAAATATCGAAAATCTATACACACTCGTTTCATCAGCGATAATGCACACGTTTGTACCAAGTAATGACATTTTCAACTTCTTACAAACTGCCGCTTATTTTCTCTCTTATTGAAATATCTGTATTTAATTCTCTTTGATAAAGCAGCCCATTAGGGTGACACTCCATCTTGTTTCGTCTGCAAAATAGCCAAAATGTGTTGAGAATTAGAATGCACTATGTTTTCATGATCACAAAACTGCAAAGTAAGCAATAATAATGGAATAACGGACAACGAACTCTTGGCAACACAATGTTGCCAATGCTAACCATAACAAAACGCTACGAACTTATGCACCGACCCAACATTTTCTTCCGAATTGTGTTGTCTCTTCAGAAAACACTCCTCCAGTTATGTTCCTGCAACTCGCTTATTATAAGTAAAGTAGAGTTAAAGTTCCCCGTGTTCCTTGCACCATGAGGCATACATAGAGGGATGTGGGGGGGGGGGGTCGACCCCCATTCTTAATCTAGGCTATTTTGGAGGTGATGTGATCAGCACAACTCTCCGGTGGCCTCTATTCTCCATGGTTGCCCCAGATACCCAATTCTTTGAGGCTGGGTGAGCCCCAGAGCTGCTTTATGCGTGGCAGTCAGACGTCCTAACGACTAGACGACCGTGGCTCCGCCCTTTTAGTAATTATCATTAATTACTGTGACTGAAATGTAATTAAATTATATGAGTGAAACATAATTTTAGGTTGATATTCATTTTCCAGGGGATGACCTGCCCCTTGCCCCTCTTTCGGACGTCCATGGCCCTGATTACCCTATCTATGTATATAACGCACACATCAGACAACTCAAACTTCTTAAGCAACATAATTTTGAAGGTAGTTTGATTGATTGATTGTCCTCCTCCGTAGTCGAGCGGGTTAAGGCGTTCACTCGTCTTGAGATCGTTCGCTGCGGGACGGCGTAGGTTCGAATCCGGCTCTGGTCGGAATTTATTCGGCCTACGTATAGGGCCGGTGGCAACCCACCATCGTGAGGAAATTGGGCAGCTCCGAGTGAGTGAGCGTAATCCGGTCGAGAAGACCTACTATAACGGCTGGGGATACGTCGGGCTGACCCCCCGACTATTCCAATACTGGTTGAAGATCTCCACGCTATAACAGGTGACGAAGGAAAGCGTGGGAGGGAGATCCGCAGTCGGTAGGTATGCCTAGGCCCTTCATGGGCTGTTGCGCAACGGATTATTATTATTATTATTGATTGATTGATTTGCTTTATTTTACTTCGCTTTTTGTGCCACTTTTGGCTAATTTGCGAAGATGGGGATGAGTGATGATATGATGAAATTGACGAATGGACACTTACAAACAAGCACGTATCCAAGGAGGGGGCTTAGGGGGCTCGAGCCCTCCCCCCGAAAGTTTTCGGTTTACACTAGATAAAATGAGGTTTTTGGTTTCTTGTGGTGTGAAATAAGATAATGTGACGATAATTTAAGGAGAGAAATAATTATCGAGGAAATACGGAGAATGTTCTGTATCCTTGTTATTGTTAATAGTGCGTATCCCAGGTGGAAATCTGAGGGCTCGAGCCTCCCCCTTCCCTTTGATCTTAGCGATTCTGTTTACACTACATAAAATTAGGATTTAGGCTTCTTGAATAATGTGATAATAATTTGAGAGAAATAATTATGGAGAAAAGGCGGAGAATGTTCTATAACCCTGTTATTGTTACTAGCGCGTATCCAAGGTGGGCATCAGGTGGCTCTACCCCCCCCCCCCCCAGGAAATGTTTCAGTTTACACTAGATAAAATTAGATATTTGTCTTTTTGAATAATATGACAATAATTTAAGGAGAAATTATTATCGAGGCAAGAGGAAGAATAACCCTCTTATTATTAATAGCGCTTATCCAAGGTAGGAATCAGGGAGCTCGAGCCCCCCCCCCCCACCTACAGGATTTTTTTCTGTTTACATTAAATAAAATTAGGATTTTGACTTCTTCAATAATGTGATAATAATTTGAGAGAAATAATTATGGAGAAAAGGCGGAGAATGTTCTATAACCCTGTTATTGTTACTAGCGCGTATCTAAGGTGGGGATCAGATGGCTTGAGCCCCCCTCCCCAGAAAATGAAATTTTTCAGTTTACACTAGATAAAATTAGGTTCTTGTGTTCTTGAATAATGTGACGATAATTTAAGGAGATACAATTATCGAGGCAAGACGAAGAATGTTCTATAACCCTGTTATTGTTAATAGCGCGTATTCAAGGTGGGAAACCGGGGCTCGAGACCCCCCCACCACACACACCTTCAGGAAATATTTCTGTTTACATTAGATTAAATTAGAATTTTTGCTTTTTGAATAATGTGACGATAATTTAAGGGGAGAAGTACTTATCAAGGCAAGACGGAGAATGTTCTATAACCCTGTTGTTGATAATATTAGAATATTAGATAATAACCTTTTCTTGAACTTTCAGTATTGTCGCAGCAAACTTGAGCACTATTTAGAGACTTGTCAGCATTTGGAAGCTGCACATCATAGGTATCGCCATACGTAGAGCGATTCGTTGTAATTTTTAATCTCTGGAAGGCGCGAGAGGAAATGTTCTTGAATAAGTGGAGTCGAACTACTGGCAATATTTATAAATCGTTTATCTGAACAACGTTCTAGAATATACTGAGGATATAAATACGCGTTAATTAGAACCATTCCTAAATAGAAATTCTTTACCAAACTTTGGATCCAATGAGAAAAATGGCGTTGTCTATGACATCATTTTCTTTTAAGCGTTCAATTCAAGGACTTGTTTATGATTTATTTGATCGTGTTAAAGGTGCTTTACTTCAGTCTCTAATACGAAATTATATAAACTTCTGGTGAGTTGATTTTTAAAAATGTGTCCGAGATGAAGAGTGGCGTGCCAACGATTTTCGGCAGGGAGAGGGGTTACGCATACTATTTTTGGTGGTCAGTCCTCATTTTGCCATATTTTCCTGTTTTTGACTTATTTTTTTAAGGACTGTGTCAAATGGGGTTATGACCCCTCCAACCCTCCCTTGGGCACGTCACTGAAGATACCTAAATGAGTAAGCATTTGATCATATTGGGAGAAGAAACATTACATGTGTTGAGAACGGAAGGGTTTTCACTGTGCAATAATTGTTTCGCGATCCAGCTGTATTCTATAGAATACTTCCTTTGTTTCGTGCCGATATATGACAAGACTGCGGAAGCTGTGACAGACAATTTTGAACACTGGCGAGTGCTTAGGCCTGAATATGAACAATTTGGTGGGTTTCGGTTTTTAAAAGAGCTGCAAACATGGGATGTCCTCCCATTAGTGGTGTTCAGGCTCGAATCAGAGAAATATTCGAAAACTGTCTGCGTCCAGTTCGCAGCACACAGTTTGAATCTCGTGTTGTCGAGTGGATTGATTGTCCATTCCGTGCATGTGTAACAGCTTCGTAAAAACACTTTTGGTTACCTGGTACACAGATGTTTTGATGCTTGATGAGAAGAAATGGACGAACATACATACTAAGATGGTTCCGGCACACAAAAATCACAGGCTTAAACAGTGGTGACGATTTAGGGGATAGTTGCTCTCCATTTTTTGCCTCCATACTATGGCCTCTTAATCCTAAGCCTTGTCCAACAAGAGAAAGTTAACTTTCCGTGCAACCCCCCCCCCCCCCCCGGTTTTGGAACCAAAATTGCCACCACTGATCTTAAACATATAATTGTGAGATTCTAACTATACCCCTTAAAAAAATTGTGTTCAGCCCCCCCCCGAAAGGAATTCCTGGATACGTGCCTGCTTACAAACATCTATACCCATGCCGGAGTTCGAACCCAGGACCGCTGGCGTCGTAACGCGATGTGCTAACCACTCCGCCACGAAGGCCGGCTTGAGGTAGTCTGGATCCGGATCCCCTGCATCATTGGCGTGCTTAGGATTTTCGAAAGGGGAAGGGGTTATGCGTACTTCTTTTTTAGTAGTCAGTCTCATCTTCTCCTGCCTTTGAGGTTCTATTTTTTTCTTTTTTTTAAAAAGGAATACTAGGTTCAATATGCCGCAACCCACCTTGGGCACTCCACTGCCCTGATACACACCCAAATACGTCTCTGCATCAAACAAAGGAAAGGTATATAAAGAGATAACCGAGTCAAGAAGGAAAGCAAATGTGAACTATCCGACTTGAAAATATTCGAAAGCAATTTCAAGGCGCCATGCAAACTAAAAGTAAAATAAACACAGACCAACAAACCGCAACTGCGGAGAGAAAATTGATGGCTTTCGGTTTCTTCCCGGACCCAAAGTTTGTATCTCTCCCGATTCACCAGAAGGCAATTTTCATGCCCGTTTTTAGTTTGCGTGTCCTTTTTTGCGACAGTCACGAATTTAATTCCTGCCCTTGAATTTTCGCGGATTTTGCTCTCGTGATTTTGCGACGGTAAGTGGTTTCTAGGAAGCCTCACGATAGCGTGACACTTTCTTATTAGCTTCCACCTGCTGCGAGTTCTTGGAAACAAACAGTCTCTGTTCGTTCGTCTTGATACATTCACGGGCCTCATCGTCCTCGCCCACATATCGGGCTAGTATATCTTCATCAACGAATTCATCGACAAGCCTGTGCTAACTTTTTTCATCCGCAGTGAACGACAGAATTGTCAGAAACGAAGAGTGTATTTTCCATTACTCACGAACCATAGGCGTCACACGATGAAAAAAGCCGATGAAAATTCGAAACAAATACGGGGGAAGGGGTGCAGTGGCTCAACCACAAGGGGACAGGGGGCATTGCCTTCTCCCAACCTTGGCCGGAAATCAATTCTAAGGGGCATATACTCATCAATACAATAAAACTAAAAGAGTAAGATTAAATGAGGTTTTTCTTTCCCGTCTGAACTTTCATCAAGGCTTTTGCTCCCCTCCTAATCAGAGGGTCTGCGCACGAATTTAGGTAAAAATGGCAAAGGAAAAAATGGCAACGGAAAAAATCTCAACGGTAGAAATGGCAATAATAGAAATGGGAAATGCAATATATTCTGATTTTATGTGAAAATTGAGAAATTATGTCTAGTGTTGCATCATTTGTAATTAAATATAATATAATTTTGATGTCTTAACACTGTCTTTGAATAGAAAAATTGTATTTGATGTTCCCAAAAATTATTTTTAAATTCTTCATTCTTTAATCTGGTAGAACTTGGGGCACCTATAAAATTACTATAAAATCACATATTAATGAAAGGTGACCTTTTGAATAATTTCAAGCATGTGAAATGAAACTTGGAGGGTAGCATAGTAGGTGTTTTAATTTTGACTGAAAACAAGTTTCCATCTTGGGCGCACCTGCTGACCAATCACACAAGTATGACTTCACCCCAACCCTTATCTACCCCCAGCACTAATTTGTGTCACTCATTCCGCTCAGGTAGACGAACTTGTTTACTTCTTCGAAATGGAAATTGTTAGATTGCAGAAAGGTGGAGAGAAGCTCTTTTTCCTAGGATACGCGTATACAAAACAGTCTGATCTGAAGAATGTTATACGAGGGTCACTATTTATATTTTGAGCCTAACAATGAAAAAATAGGAATTTGGCATTGAAAACTGCTTTATTGTTTTTCGAAGTATTCTCCTTTATGGTCAATACACTTTTGCATTCGTTCGAACCATTTGTCAAAGCAGTTTTTCCAATCTTCTTGAGACACCTACATAATATGGTTTTTGAACATATCAACTGCGTCTTCCGCCGACGAAAATCGTTGTCCACGCAATTTATTCTTGACATTCGGGAACAAGAAGAAGTCATTGGGTGCCAAATCAGGATTGTACGGCGGATGACCCATCAATTCGATTTTTTGACTGTTCATAAAGTCGGTTGTTAGACGAGATGTGTGACAGCTGGCATTGTCTTGATAAAGAATGATCCGACGGCGTTTGTTTGTTTTCCGTATTTGACCGAAGACCTCTGGCAAACAAACTGTTGTGTACCATTCAGAGTTGACCGTTCTACGTTCCTCTAAAGGCACAGTTGCCACATGACCAGTTTTCCCGAAAAAACAGGCGACCATTTGTTTCGATGTGCTTCGAGCGCGAACAACTTTTGTTGGATTGGGTTCATCTTGATACACCCATACAGTCGACTGCTGTTTACGTTCCGGCTCATATGCATATATCCATGATTCGTCACCTGTTACAATCTTATATACGTCTTTTGAAGCACCACGATTGTATTTATTGAGCATTTGTTTGCACCAATTGACGCGAGCGTCCTTTTGAGTTTTTGTCGAATTGTGTGGGATCCAACGAGAACATACCTTTCTCACAGCTAAATGATCATGTAATATTTTATATATGCTGGTGGAACTAATGCCTATGGTTGCCTCAATCTCACAGTATGTCACATGACGATCTTGCAGTATTAGGTTTTGCACAGCATCAATGTTTTCTTGAACAACAACTGATTTTGGACGACCTTCGCGAATCTCGTCGGTGAGCGAATGGCGGCCACGATTAAATTTTTTCCGTTGCCATTTTTTCCTTTTGCCATTATTTCCCTTTGCCATTTTTTCCGTTTGCCATTTTTACTTGGCCATTTTTTCCGTTGCCATTTTTTCCTTTGCCATTTTTACCGGACACCCTGCGCACGCCTATGTAACGAATCCTAAAATATCCATTCCATTAAAATTTTCCGGAGGTGGATCTCCCTTTTCCCTTACAGCAAGAAGTGATTTATTCATTTGGTTTATTTTACTTCGCTTTTCTGCAACTTTTTGCTAATTTCGAATATGAGGATGAATAGCCTACTAACACGATGAGATGGATAAAGGGTTAATCACAATCATATAGCGACGAAACAACACGAGCCCCACAGAGGATTATGCACTGTAACAAATATGGAACAGAGTTGCTACCACAATGGGTGAAATACCATGATTGGTGTTGACAGCCAAATGGTTTAACAAGACACCAAATATGGTGCTAAAGAACGGCAATTCCGTATTAACTCCAAAAGGAGTGTCCTGTTGCCACCACTTTTGGTGGCACCTCAGTTCCATACTGTTTAGAGTGTACTGACTATCTGTGAATCCAGACGCCAGAGCCTGAAAAATTCAGTCCAGGGTGTACTACGTGGAAGGGAGTTTGACATTTTGGTGTCTCTGGAAAGGGTCACCCCCCTTATACCCATACAGCACGTATGAGAGATACGTTACAATTAATTATATGTAACGTGGATATTAATTATACGGAGAAATCACCCTGCGGCTCTTGAATCTTCAAAGACTCTCATAGTCATAACGTTCTCGGTGACCGTTTGGCCCTTTGGTAGGTGATCCACCGCTCTGCACACTCTGCTTTTCAGAACACTGTCGTCATCACTTTCCCAGCTGATGGAATGGACTTTGCCTTCTAGGAAGTGGAGAACCGGCATGCTTCCACTGCTGTTTCGTCTCAGGAGAATAATGATAGGCCCAGGTTTCGTCAGTGGCAGTGGCATAACTGTCGTCCCCGCAATGCGGAGAGGGTGGGGGAGGTGTAGGGGCTCGCAATGCTCTCCTTGTGCTCCTGAAGTTTTATATAATTCCAGAAATTCAACAGATAGAAGATAGAGTCGTTTATAAAAAGAAATAGATTTATGAAACAGATATGGGTCAACAATGACACAATTCGAACTCGAAATTGATTTTTTTCCTTGTCGGTGAACTTAGAATGCAACAGAGTGAACCTTATCTATTGTACAGTCACGGACACTCCCGGCTTGTAATGAATACATTGACTTTCAATGGAATCGTTACAAGCCGGCAGTGTCCGTGACTGTACGAGTCAATGAGCACCATTCATAACCTAACCACTCTTGTATTCCTTTTTTAATGTGTGGGAGGTGGTCGAATGGGTTCCCCTTCTCAGTAATATATCATAAGACACTGTCTGCGATAATGAACAGGGTCGTACTGACTCAGCCACAGGGACCGGGCGACTTGACATGTGGCTCTGCTCCGAAATCCGTATTACCTTCTCTGCTCGCAGATGGCCATCAATAGGAAAACTTTCCCACCTCACACCTTTATAGCTACACCGTTTGTCGTCTTATAGTGTAAATTGTCTACAGTTATGAATCTGGTTGGAGGATTCAGTTGCTCAGCCAGTCGATCCCTTATTGCTACACAATAAATAATCACACTTGGTAATTCATGAACATTTTACCAGGGCCGGCGCTAGTTATTTTGCCGCCCTGAGCGGTGTCGGCAGATGCTGTTCTTTTTTGAACGCACTCCCCCCCCCCACGTTATTACGCAGCAACGGGAAATTCAAAATCAAGCTTTAAATATATAATGAGACTTGTTAGGTTATTTCAATACTATTAAGCTCAAAAGGATATCTCGCTCGACCACATTTAAACTTTCTTTTTCTCTCTCTCTCTCTTAAACGTATCTTAAATATAACAAGTATTAGGAAAGAAATGAAGGCTTGACTAAATATGTTTACCGTTGTAAGTTTATGATATATGATTGGATTTTTTTAAAAAATTGTAATATTCCCGGATATCTCGCGTGGGTGATCTAAGGTTTGAAGTTTTTCCTGCGCTGTTCCCGCGTAAATCGGCTCTGGGGTTCATCCAGCCTCAAATTAATGGGTATTTAGGGGGCAACCCGGCGAGGTAAAGGCGGCCGGAGAATGGTGCTGTTCATATCACCTCCAAAATGGCCGATATCGAGAATGTGTGTGGCCCTACATCCACATCCCCTAAATGTAAATGTGTCTTTATGATATGGTGCTATTTTTGCATGTAATATTCTTTTTCTTATAATGCTATCTTCCATATAATGGAAACAAGCGTGTTTCAGATATGATTGACCTGAGATGGTATTTTTATTAACCTTAATTTCCAAAAAAAGAACTTTGTTCGCCACTTGCCACGGTTACTGACAAAGTTAATAAATTCGAAGTTCTACACTCAGATTAGGTGCAAAACCATGACCCTTTATCAGTGTAATTGTAATATTATAGCCGAAAGCACTTTTAGTTTATTTCTCAATTCAGTAGCCTTTATTTTTTAACATTTCGTCAAGTTTTCTACACTTTTTAGGCAAAGATTAGGTGGCATGTTTTTATGCTTACTAATATTATAAAAGAAATTAAAAATTTACTATGATGCTCAAATTTTTGTCTTAGATCTGAAATAATCGTCTAGGACCTGCTGGTAATAAAAATCAACTTTGCACCGTTTTTGTGGATCTTCAAGAGTTTCATCATACTGAAACTGCTTTTTTTTTTTTTTTTTTCGATTTCTTCCCTGTACAGTGTTGCCTATCTTTGAACTATCTATATCTAAATTCGATGCCAATTTTTTTTTGTCAACCGGGACTCACAGGTCGCCGCTCCCCGACGCCTCCACGAGTGGAGAGAGGAAGGCTTTGCCCGGCTGCCAAGTGGCATCTAAGAAACTTTGAAATTTTTCATCACTCCTGCTTTTTTCAAAGCGTTGACATGTTTGTAAGAAATGTAGCAGCATCTAACAAATCGTAGATTAATGTTTTGAAGACATTTGCTCATTACATTACGTGGAGGAAAAAGTCATACCAGATAACTAGTGAGCAATGGAATGAAAAGCCACACAACTGGTTTGCAATACACTGAGCCTCATGTACAACCATTTGGACAGTATTCTTGTCGCCAGTTATTTGAAGCAGCGGCATCGAATCAGCTTTCCCACCTTGTGGAACTAAGTGGGTTTTAAAGTGAGACTACTGATATGTTCCTTCAGAACGGTGGGTTGGCATATATTAACTTCCAAGTTATGTAATATAATATAATATTA